>NW_023270389.1:13518112-13606448 GCF_011800145.1 Mirounga leonina
CTTCCTTCCTTCCTTCCTTCCTTCCTTCCTTCCTTCCTTCCTTCCTTTCTTTCTTTCTTTCTTTCTTTCTTTCTTTCTTTCTTTCTTTCTTTCTTTCTTTCTTTCTTCCTTCTCTATCCTTTTTCTTTCTTTTTTTCTAAGAGTACTTTTATGAATCAGGTAATGGCCTATATATTGGAGATCAAGAAATGAGTGTAAATTATTGTTTGGGATTTCTTATAGTCTAAGGAAATATAGATAATCATAATGATTTTATGGGAAAATTATGACAGGGGCCATGGAAGTCCAGAGATAGGGGTTCATGTGAGGTTTCCTTAAGGATGTGACACTTGAGCTAGTCTTGAAGACATGTGAACCACAGTGAGAGGGGAGGACCTGTTAAGAAGAGGTAAAGGTGTGTATAAAGGGGCAGAAGTATGAGAGAGAGGCAACTGTTGAGACAGGGGAAATAGCCAGTGTGACCTGCAGGGTTGTCAGGGAAATTATAGGAAATCATGCTGGAGAGGTGGGCAAGATCAAGTGATATAAATTATTAGAAAACAATACCATATTATACATGATTTAGTGCTAGATTACTTGTTTAAGACTAATGTTAAAAAAAGGTTTTTTTTTAATTAAATTAATTTATTTAGAGAGAGAGTGTGAGCGGGTGGGGAGCAGGGAGGAGCAGAGGGGTAGGGAGAGGGAGGAGGAAAAAATCTCAAGCAGACTCTGCACCGAGTGGGAGCCCAATGCCAGGCTCAATTCCACGATTCTGAGATCATGACCTGAGCTGAAATCAAGGGTTGGATGCTTAACTGACTCAGCCATCCAGGCACCCTCTGATGTTAAAAAAGTCAAAGTCAAGAGGTGGCTCAAGAACGGGGAAGCGTTATTTAAGCGGCTGACTAGGATGTGACTGTACTTCAAGACCTGTGACTCTTAACCCTCTGAAGATGCCCTCTCATTGGCAAAGGTCATGAGGAGATCACCATGCTCCAATATCAGTGCAGGTTGTGAAGCCCATGGCAGCCCCAAGGACTGGAAAGCTCTCACCTAGCACCTTTGTGGGCAGTGGGAAAAGGATTTTTCCTGTCCCTCCAGGTAGCCCTTAGTGAAAGCAGCCTTGTGTGAAGGTAGTTCAATCTTTTCTCTGCAAAGGCAAAAAGTAGATGTGACTTCCATTTCAACTAATGCCTTTCTTGCATGTGTGAGTTCTTTTGTTCTTCACACAATGGAAAAGAGGAAAAACTTGTCAGAAGAACTGACCTAAGAATGGTTATCCAATTTCAACCCATTCTTAGTTCATGCCTCACTTCTGGCTCATAAAATTTTCTGTTTGAAACTCATAGGTTTTTTTTTTAAGCTATCAGAATAATAAAAATACTATTTCAATGATGTACACAGAAATTTTAATTCAATAAATTTCCTAGGGCCTGATCATTGCAGGATGTGAGATTTTTTTAATTTTGGGGTTGGAGGCAAAGACTTCAATGAGTGATAATATAGTAAAGGTCAAATAGTGTCACCAACTACTCTGACCAATTTTTGCTCACTTAGTCCCAAACTGATTAGTTTAAAGAACCCCAGGAAGTGTCTTACTTCTTAAGATTGTTGTTGTCACAAAATCTTAATGGTCCTTTCAAATGAAAATGTACCTTGCAGGCCTAGTAACTGACCTATTTGATTCCAACATAGATCATAATAATTTGACAGTGTCACTTATTTTAAAGTCTGATTGCCTTCTTTGCCTCCGGGTGCTAGAGAAAAAGGGATTTGTGACTGAAAGGGTTAAGTGGATTTTATTATAATGTGCTCCTATTTCATTTCCCTCCCTTCAGCTCCTTCACAAAATGTTAATCTAATTGTGATACTATCACTTTGATGACAATATGACAAGACAGACAAATTTGATTTTATTCTCCACAGAGCAAAGCATATGCTGCTTGGGAGGCTTTGACAGAGAGAAGGACATAAAACAAATGGAGTTCATGAATATACAATTTTTATTGTACACAGTAGTGACATCCAAACTTCAGAGACTAGGTGGGTGAGACTAGGCTTTACTATTGAGATTAATGGGTAGGTAAAAAAGTGCCAACAGAGAGTACTACAGTTTATGTTAAAAGTGTCGATGTGGATAAGAATAATTTTCTTCTCAAGATGAATGATACACTTAATGGCTGTGAGACATTTGTGCCCAGTAGCAGTCCCTCCAAAGTAATTTTTTGTTGTTATTGTAAATTATATAATCTTAACTGCAATTATAGTCCTGTTTAGGTAAAGGTCAAGTTAGTGCTGTGGATGGTTATAAAGCAAAAAGGAAATTGGCGTATGGATTCCCTTGTTGATAGCTTATGAATGATTTCAAGTAAGATGATTTTTTGGTAACTCTATTTCTCATTTAATGTAATATAGCAAGTACAGATAGCACACATTAACAAAACACAAATTAGATTTCTCTAAGTCAACATGTATCTTCTAAAGGAGTAGGGCTGTTGGAGAAAGGACAGTTTGAAGGTTAAAGACACCCTGCAAACAGGGGAGATTCGTTTTCAAGAAAATCAGAAGAACAAGAAATACTGAAAATTTCTCACTGTGGGGTTTAAAATCTCCATTTTTTTCAATTTGGCTTGCTGAAACACAAAATCCAACATGGTTCCTGGTCTTTTCTTATAAAACCTTACTCTGATATTAAGTGAGATTCAACCCACCTTGTTTTAAACCCAGATGAAAATGATTGTCTGAATATCCTGGTTGCTAAGCAGTAGTTTGCATATCTTCATATACATAAGTTCAAGCGGTTCAGTATACGTCAAATTTGAATCTCAAAGTTTATTCTCCATTTTACAAAGGATAATAAATATCCAGATCATAATATGAAATGCAAAAGCAGTTTTTCAAATTTTAAAGACTTTTATTTTTTTAATTTTTAATTATCTTTTCAGCAATGTATTTTTTAATTTAAATTCAATTAATTAACATATAGTGTATTATTAGATTCAGAGGTAGTGTTCAGTGATTCATCAGTTGCATATAACACCCAGTGCTCATGACATCACAAGCCCTCCTAATGTCCATCACCTAGTTTCCCCATCCCCCCACTCCCCTCCCCTCTAGCAACCCTCAGTTTGTTTCCTATGGTTAAGACTTAAAAAGGGGCACCTGGGTGGCTCAGTTGGTTAAGTGACTGCCTTCGGCTCAGGTCATGATCCAGAGGTCCTGGGATCCAGCCCCACGTCAGGCTCTCTGCTCAGCAGGGATCCTGCTTCTCCCTCTGCCTCTGCTGTTCCCCATGCTTGTGCTCTTTATCTCTACCTCTCCGTCAAATAAATAAATAAAATCTTTAAAAAAAAAGACTTAAAAAATAGAATACATTTCCTAAAATTAAAAAGCTGAAAAAATATACTTGGAATTACCAGAAGTAATATGACTCAAGAAGTATAAAACTTGATGGTTGAACTATAATTTCCTTCCACTTGAGCTTTCATATGATTCTGGTCAACAGGAAATTTTTTACACAATATAACATTAATGGAAAGGGTTAGACTAACCCTAATATTTAAAGTCTTTTAAGATCATCTAGTACAACCATAGTTTCTTCCTTTAAATAGACATATCCTTTTGGCCAGCCTTGTATCTTTTTGGGAAAATGCCTCTCCTTGAATCAAGTAGGGCTGACTCTGCTCCCAGGCTCTGAAAGCAGGTTTATGATTTGGGAATGCCCTATCCATGCTCTCCTGGAATCTGTCACTGGAATACTCAGGAAAGAATTGCTCTCTTTTTTTCCCTAGTGGTTGGCTTGAGTGTGGTTAGTGAAGCTTTTGGCCACCACATGAGGAAACCTGCCTGAGAGTGACCCCAATGCAGAAGATAGCAAAGTTGAGAAGAAGCGTGTGTGTGGGTGCATATATCACAGACCCAGCCATAGCTACATGACCCTGACCTTTGCAGAGACATAAGCCATCACATTTCTTTCTTGGTTAAGCAAGATGGAGCTCTGTTTTCTGTCCTTTATAATGAAAATATCCTCAGAAATTCCTTAAAGAACATTTTTGCTAGCCAATAATAACTAAGTCATTTTCCCATTTTTAAATAATTGAATGTGCTTACATTTAGTAACCAGAGTTTTGGTTAGCAGATATACCAGATTTAGTATTCTAAATTCTAAATTCTAAATTCCAGCCAAAAGCAAATTTGATGGCTTAACTGGCCTCTGCTGACTCAAAATGAGCCAGGAACATATACAATTTCCATTAGAGTTTTAAAAATAGTGAAAATATCTCATGGACCCCTTTCACTGTCTTCAAGGATACCTTTGGAAAACATAGCCTTGGATCATAATAAAGGTTGCTTCTGGATTAGATGACATTTTCAGAATCCTCTCCAGGTGAAACACGGAGGTCAACTGTGTTGTTGGATTATCTTGGGTACAAACCATATACAGAAAGGTAATAATAAATGCAGTTTTGTTCCCACTTTAATACAAATCAATTTCAATAAAATAATGTTCTTAGTATTATATAAAAATAACCTTGGTGCTATTCCAGGCCACTTATAGGCAAAGTAGTCCAGACTACTGATGGGGAAGGTGGATTCCGGAGCCAGGTTGGGCTTGAATCTTGACTTTTGCGCTTACTTAGATATGTGATCTCCAGCAAAATACTTGATAGATTCGTTCCTAGTCTTGTCTAAATTAGAGAACAGAATAGCGTTATTGTGGGGAATAAATGAGTGAATATATGCAAGGGGATTAGAAAAGCACCTTACACTCACTGCATGCTTTCCACTTCACGTGTTTATTATTGTTATTTTCATCATTTCTATTTCATGTCTTTCTCCCACTCCTCCCTTCTGCCAAATCCTTCTTTTTCTTCATATTCTCCCAGGTCCCAGTATAGGTTTGGCCATAACAATTCCACTCAAACCAGTTGTTCTTACCTTGGCTGCACACTAGAGTCACCATGGGAACATTGAAACATCTCAATGCCCAGTCTGGAACCCAGAACTAAGAAAATCAGATCTCTGGGGGATAGGGCTCAGGCATTGGGATTTTATCAAGTTCCTCAAAGATTAGAAGCAAATTAGCAACACCTGGAGTAGCTTTTAAGCATTGGTAGTGGCCTGGGTGGGGCTCAGTCCTTAAGCGTCTGCCTTGGGCTTAGGTCATGATCCCAGAGTCCTGGGATCGAGCCCTGCTTCAGGCTCCAGCGCCGCTTTGGGCTCCCTGCTTGGCAGGAAGCCTGCTTCTCCCACTCCCCCTGCTTATATTCCCTCTCTTGCTGTCTCTCTCTCTGTCAAATAAATAAATAAAAATCTTAAAAAAAAAAAAAAAAGAATGAGGAAGACTTAGCTTAAAAAAAAATTAGGGTCAAGCAGTGGAACCATAAAATGAGTAATGAACCCAGCACCAATACAATGCATACCTTCATGGGGTTACATTCACATTAGTTGTCAGCAGTCATGATGCAATGCAAATGTCAAAATAATTCCTGAAGAATATATAGGTCATAAAACTAACTGTTAAAATCCACATCTAAAATTCCAAATTAACTCAACAAAAACTTGGAGAAATACAGAGAGGTTTTAAAGAGTGTTATTTATAATGATGGAGATATATGTATGTATCTTATTTAGTGCTTCTGGGTCTACTATTTTAAAACAATTTCAACTTAAAAGGAACAATTTTGGGATATCAAAATAAGTTCATTGACTTAATTTATATTTTTAAAAACTAATATTATATTTTACCTTAATTTTATATATAAAAATAATGACCAATAAATGATATCATCCTCTCATATTTCTACCAATATTGATAGGATACGAGCTATGTCATCCCTGAAATACATGCCTTTTTTTTTTTTAAGAAAACTATAAGCTATCATGAATGCAAATGTGTTTAAGCCAATTCAACACATCAATAGATGCTTATGGAACAAAATTGTGAATTTTCTTTAAACTAGAGTCTGTGTGTTCTCCAATTAACCAAAGAGGCAATATGTGGATCCTTATCCCATACTAAATAAGACACTGGTAGAGCTCCGGGAACTCCAAAGCCCAGTAGGATAACATGGCTTTCCTATGAATGAGTGCAAGGCTGACCTTTCCCTTTCCCTTCCCCCTGGGACTCAAGTCCTTCTCATTATCCAAAACTTTGTGAAAAATGATCTCTCCTGCTATTTGCATGTTTGAGAGCATTTATCAATATCCTGCACAGTGATGGCTTTATAATGCAGTTGTGACAGAGCTTGAAAAATGCCAGTTCTATCAATCAATATGTAGTGGAATTATAAAGTGATGCTTTCCCATGCTATTTTCATCCCTTTGTTCTTTTAGTGTCCCCTTCTTTGGCAATGATCATTTTTCCATGTACATGTCCTTATTTGCCAAAAAAAAAAAACCCCTTCTAGTATGTGCAGTTGAAAAGCAAGAGCAATCCATTGTGGATGGACTTCAGCAAGCTTCCAGAATAATATACTTGGCAGCACAGGATATCAACAACCTATTCCATTTCCTGTAGAATTTTGTTATATTTCAATTATAGGATGAATGAATTACAGTTGCCTACATCAGAACTCTGTATGTTTCCGGCTCCTTTAGAGGCTTTAAATTCCTTTAAGACCATATCTTACTTGGTCCTGTATCCCTTCCATTGTCTTTACAATGGCAGGGAGAGAAATTTAAGACGTTTTAAGCAAGAAAAAATCTTCTTCAAATACCGTTATTCTCCCTGAATATCTCTACTCCATCATAACTGCATTTCTCTCCACACATGCCATATGTAACTGGCCACCAAACTCTGATCATTTTGCCTATATATATATATTTTTTTTTTAATTGAGATCAAATATACATAAAGGGAAATGCACAGATCCTAAGTATTTGATTTGATGAATTTTTATTCTATCTTTATTATCTATCATCTATCTATCTATCATCTATCATCTATCAGCATCATCATCTATCATCTATCATAATATATCTTTATACCTGTGTATCTGTAAAATCATGACCTCAGTCAAGATATAGAACATATCCAGCATCCCAGAAAGCTCTTATACCTCTTCCTAGCCAATCTTCATTTCTTTTTCCCACCCCAGAAGAAACCACAGTTATAATCTCTCTCACTTTAGATTTTGTTTTGCCTTTTCTTGGACTTATTACAAAAGGAATTAAAGAATATGTATATTTTGCCTGATCTCTTTCATTCAACATGATGTTTTTGAACTTTACAGTTTTGTATATATGAGCAGTTTGTTCTTTTTTGCATTTATATTCATGGGAGATATTAAGCTGTAATTTTATTTTCTTAAAATATCTTTATTAGGGGGTGCCTGGGTGGCTCAGATGGTTAAGCATCTGCCTTCGACTCAGGTCATGATCCCAGGGTCCTGGGATCAAGTCCCACATCGGGCTCCCTGCTCCTTGGGAGCCTGTTTCTCCCTCTGCTTCTCTCTCTCTCTTCTCTGTCTTTCGTGAATAAATAAATAAAATCTTAAAAAAAAAATATCTTTATTAGGGTTTTGGTATTAGGTTTATACTGGCCACATAATGAGCTAAGATGTTCACTTTTTTACTTCTAATTTCTAAAAGAATTTGTGTAGAATTATTATTAATTCCTTCTAAAACATTTGATATGAATTCACTAATGAATTTTGAGTTTTCTTTGTGAAAAATTTTTAAAAATAAATTTGACATGTAGCATTGTGTAAGTTTAAGGTATACAGTATGTTACTTTGATATAATTATATATAGTAATATGATTGTCAACATAGCGATATTTATCACATTACATAAGTGTAGTACAATATTATTGTTTATATTCATTATACTCTGCATTTGACACTCTGTGGCTTATTTACTACTAGTTATAAGTTTAAACACCTTGAACACCATCACTGTTACCACCTCCCTCCATCCCCTGGTAACCGTCATTGCACTCTGTTTTCTTATAGGTCTAACTTTTTTAGATTCCACATATAGGTGATTTCATACAGTACTTGTCTTCCTCTGATCTTGTTTAGCACAATGTGCTTAAGGTCTATCCGTGTTGTCCCAAACAGAAGGATATCCTTCTTTCTTATTTTTTTCCTTCTGTTAGCTTTGGGCTTAATTTGTTCTTCTTCTTCTAGTTCCTTGAAGTGTAAAGTTAGGTTGCTTATTTGAGATCTTTCTAACTTCTTAATACATGTACATGTTCATTGCTATAAACTTTCCTCTCAGAATTTTTTCCTGCATCCCACGATATTTGATATATTTCAATTTTCATTAGTTTCAAGATAATCTTTAATTTCCCCCTTGATTTCCTCTTTGACCCAATGGTTGTTTAGAAATGTGCTGTTTAGTTTGCACATATTTGTAGATCTTTTTACTTTCTTCGTGTTGATTTTTAGTTTCATACCACTTTGGTCAAAGAAGATAATTGATTTCTTAAATTTGCTAAAATTTGTTTTGTGCTGTATCATACAATCTATCCTAGAGAATGTTCCATGTGCACTTGAGAAGAATGTGTATTTTGCTGCTGTTGGATGGAATGTTCTATATATATCTCTTAGGTCCATTTGTTATGAAGTGCCTTTCAATACCAACATTTCCTTGTTGATTTTCTGTCTGGACAATCTATCCATTGCTGATAGTGGGATATTGAAGTCTCCTGTAATTATTTTATTGTTGTCTATTTCTCCTTTAAGATCTGTATTTGCTTAATATGTTTCAGTGCTTGGGTGTAGGGACCATATATATTTATGATTGTTATATCTTTTTGATATAATGACCTTCTTTGTCTCTTCTTATTATTTTTGGCTTGAAGTATATTTTGTCTGATATAAGCATGGCTATTCCCACCTTCTTTTGGATTCTGTTTGCTTGGAATATCATCTTCCATCCTTTCACTTTGAGCCTGTGTGTGCCTTTAGAGCTAAGATGAATCTCTTGTGGGCATCATATAGTTGGATCTTGGTGTGTTTTTTTTTTTTTTTTTTTTAATGCATGCAGCTACTCTGTACCTTTTGAATGGTGAGTTCAATTCCTTCACATTTAGGGTAATTATTGATATGTAAGAATGTTCTACTGCCATTTTATCTTTTACCTTCTAGTTATTTTGTTTCTCTCCATTGTTTCTCCATTTTTTTTCTGTTTCTGTCTACCCTTGTAATTTGGTGGTTTTCCATGGTGATTTGCTCAGTCTCCCCCTTTTGTATGTTTTGTGTCTCTGCTCTAGAAAGAAGGAATGATCACACTGCCATGATATGATGTCACCCCTCTGTGAAAGGATTTTTGAGGATGAACTAAATAGTTTAATACATATAGGGCAATTTGAATATTCTATTTCTTCTTGTGTCAGTTTTGGCTAGTTGCATTTTCAAAGGAATTGGTGCACTTTAGCTAAGTTGTTAAATGTATTGATTATTCATAATTTTAAATTATTCTTTAAATGTGTAGTATACCTTTTGTTCCTCATATTGGTAATGTGTCAATTCATTACTCTTTAACTTTATAAAGAACAAGTTTTTTTCTTTGTAAATTTTCTCTTTATTTCCTAATTCATTGACATCTGTTATCTTTATTTCCTTACTTCTACATATTTTAATTTACTCTTCTTTTTCTAGCTTCTTAAGGTATAAACTCATATCTTTTTTGTTATATCTTTGGTTTTTAGCAGTTGACTAAATGTGCCTATGTGGTTCTCTTTGTATTATCCTAGACATTTTGAAAAATTTCAGCCACTTTTCTTCAAAGTTTTTTTTCCTGTCCTATTTATTTCCCCTCTCCTTCTGGGACTCAAAAATGCATGAATGTTAGGCTTCTACATATTGTCCCACAGGTAACGGAAGCTCTGTTCTGTGGGTTTTTTAAACTTTTTTTCCTCTGTGTTCTTCAGATCAGATAATATCCATTGATCTTTTTTTCAAATATACTGACTCTTTTGCTTCAATTGATGTTAAATCCGTTAGGTATTTTGTTTTGTTTTTTATTCAAATTCAGATGTTATATTTTCCATTTCTAGATTTTTCTATTTGATTCTCCTTTCATCATTTCCATGTCTATGCTGAAGATTCCTAGTTCTTTTTTTTTTTAAGATTTTATTTATTTATTTTGAGAGAGAGAGCATGCACACATGTGTGTGTGCATTGAGCCAGGGGCAGGGGTTGGAGGGGGCAGAGAGACAAGCAGACTCCCCACTGAGCAGGGAGCCTGATGTGGGGCTCGATCCCAGGACCCTGAAATCATGACCTGAGCCAAAGTCAGACATTTAACTAACTGAGCCACCCAGGCACCCCAAGAGTCCTAGTTCTTCATTCACTATAACTATCTTTTCCTTTAAGCCTTGGAACATATTTATACTAACTCTTTAAATGTTCTTGACTACTGATTCCAACTTGAGACATCTCAGATTCTGCTTCTGTTCATTCCTTTTATTCTTGCTTGTGGGCCATATTTTCCTGTATATGTAGAATTTTTAAAATTATATGCTAGATATTTTGGATGATATGTTGTAGGGATATGTTATTATTACCTATCTATATTATGTCAGCTCATTTAACTGGTGTTCAATTTTGTTCTAGAAGACAAATTACTGGCAGCTCCATTTCAACCTGTCAATGTTGGTTTTATATTTTTGTTAAGGTGAATTTATTTTGGTTTTGACTTTAGTCTTTGGGTGTAGCAATACTCCTATTTCTAAATTGTGACTCTTGGGAGTTCTCAACTAAATGCATGAGAAGCTTATTAGATCTCTCTTCTCTGGTTGAACTGGACTTCAAATGTTTCTCAGCACTGACTCTGAGATCACCATTTGGCTCTCAGTCTCACAGAACTTTCTGCTGTGTAGGTCACTCCCTGCTAAGTCTTGTGAGTTTTTGCCTATTCATGTACAGCTAGCTTTGAACTAAGGGTTCATGGTGAACGTCCAATGCAGACTTCTAAGGACTTCTCCCAACCCTGTATGACTCATCCCCACTTTTTTTTTTTTTTAGAAATAGTATTTCTTTTTATTATGGTAAAACATACATAACTGTTCAGTGGTATCAAGTATGTTCATATTGGCAGAACTCCCTTTTCTCAGGTACCCTGTCCTACAAATTCCAGCCACTTCAGCAGCCTTAAATTCTGATCTTTGTCTCCTGAGTTCAGTGTAACTGCTCCATTTAAGCTCTGCCTCCTGCACTAGCAGTAGGGAAAGTGCCCCCAATCAGAGAGCTATGTCATTTATGAGGCTTGCTTCATTGACTTCCCTTTCCTTCAAGTTCTGTTTGTTGTTATATACCTAAAAAGAGTTGCATCATATATTTTGCCCAGTTCTATGTTTGCTTACTGCAAAAGGGTGATAGCTGCTACATTGTTTTAGCCAGAAAAGAATCTCCTGGTTATATTTTTAATATAATCCTTTTTCTGTATCTATAGTCACCATTATTTTAACTTTTTTATCACATAGACTACTAATTAGCCTACCAAATGCTTCCTCCGGTCCCTGTCACCATTATTTCCCATGCAGAAGTCAAAGCAAGGTTTATCAAATGTGAATCTGATACCTCACTGATATGAGGAATTCTTAATTTCAGGAAACAAACTGAGGGTTGCTGGAGTGGTGGGGAGCGGGGGGGATGGGGTGGCTGGGTGATAGACATAGGGGAGGGTATGAGCTATGGTGAGCGCTGTGAATTGTGTAAGACTGTTGAATCACAGATCTGTACCTTTGAAACAAATAATGCAGTATATGTTAAGAAAAAAAAAAGAAGAAGATAGCAGGAGGGGAAGAATGAAGGGGTGGATATCGGAGGGGGAGACGAACCATGAGAGACAATGGACCCTGAAAAACAAACTGAGGGTTCTAGAAGGGAGGGGGTCGGAGGATGCGTTAGCCTGGTGATTGGTATTAAAGAGGGCACGGTCTGCATGGAACATTGGGTGTTATGCACAAACAATGAATCATGGAACACTACATCAAAAACTAATGATGTAATGTATGGTGATTAACAAAACAATAAAAAATTTTAAAAAAAGTTATGAGAGACCAAACCCATAAAAAAGAAATCTCATTTTATTATGGGCATTTTGCAGGAGAGGAAGTTATTTCTTCAAGGAAGTTCAAATTGGAATTTGTCTTCTTAACTTCAACATTACCAAAACCAAAACAAAACAACAAAACACCCCCAAAAACCAAAAACTCTCTGTCACATTTCTGGTTCTCTTCATGTGGGATTGGGCTCTTTTCTTAATTTTTAAGTTATCAGCGTAATTTGTTAAACTGTTTGATCTCTTCTTTCTTCTGCTTTTTCCATTTTTAGGTAACATCATTTATTAATATCAATACTTTTTAAGCCAACAGTTATAATATTTGAAGTGCTTTAGATTTCAAGTGGGTGTGTTTCTATATTTTTTTATTATAAGCCGGCTAATTGTCACTCTCTAAATAAAACAAGTGTCATTAAAATTATGTTTGTTAGTTGTCAGGTTTTGAAGAATAAAACTGCATTGGAAGCAAAAAAAAGAAATGTGAATCTGATTATGCCATCCCATTGCTTAAAACCTTCAATGCTTGGAAGTTCTTTCAGGTTAAAGGAAAAATTCTTCAAATGCATGGTCTTGTCTGCATGCCCCTCTTCAACATCTTCTTCAGCGAAGATCATCTCTGAGCCCTCTCTGGCCAAGTCTTACAAGATCTGCATTTCCAGGGCTTTTGTACATTTGATTTCTTCTCTCTAGAATGCTCTAGTTTCTGAATCAACTCATTCAGAACTCAATTTAAGCAGCACTTTCTAGAAAGACCTCCGTGATCCCCTTAACGTGGTGAGATTCTGCTAATGTAAGTTTCCTTAGCACCACACAACTCTTCTTCATAGTATTTATCATTGCTGCAATTTTAGATGTATTTCTATAATTCTTTGATTATTAGTTCTCTCCTCCATTAGACTACAAGCTCTATTAGGGAAGAGATCATGCCTGTTTTTACTCACTGTTATATCCTAGTGCTTGGCCATAGCATGCACAGAATAAATATTTGCTGAATGACAGAATTCCTACAGTTAGCTCCCTGGACTCTTTGGAAATGTATACATATGTACTTAATATAATTTTTCCACATTTATAAGAGTAGAATAAGCCAAAATTGATTCATTTTAGGGAATTTAGTAAACACTATATAAACAGCTTGTGCATGAAGAAAAAATTCCTTGGCTATATCCATGCAAAATCACACTATACAATGAGAATATAAAAAATCAATTAAACATTTATACATTTGAAATAGCCATATGGCCACCCTGTTTTATTTTTCATTCCCTGAATATCTATAGATTTAAATCAGAAAATTCCCAATATTGTTTCTGGATTTAGAAATTTAGACAGCTGAACTTCATTAGATAGTTTTATTTGATTATATTCTTTAAAAAATTTAAATTCCTCATTTTTAAAGGCTCGAATTCCTGAAAGAATACATCTGGTCCAATTACACACATACCTTTTATTTGCTTGGTATAAATAAGCAAATTGTATTGATATTACATCAGGATTTAAACTAGATTTAATATAAAAATATATTAAGATGACACTGACTAAAACACCACATTGCTATATTGCAAGTTATATCGTATTAGAAGAAATTATAAACTTTATGAGACTATGGATTCTTTTTTCTGATTATTATCACTTTTATTTTGCCTCCAATATTGCTAGAAATGCAGTCCATCGTAGCATAAAAATTTATGCTGATATTTTTATTGTAATATTATTTACATCATAAGATTTTCCTATCAGTCCTCACTTTTAGACTATTCTAGAAAGACTGTAAGTCCCTTGAATAAAGGGCCCTATTATTCATATATTCACATATATAAGTATATGGATATGCATGTGTGTGTGTCCTTTATTAACTAGCATGGGCATCTAGTGGCATATCAAGTAAAATTTACTGATTGAGAATTGAGAAAAGCACAGACTCTATTAAGTGTGAACTGCATGTAGAACAACCAAGACTTGCAACTAAAATAAGATTGTTAGCTATGTCAAGATCTCTGCTGTGGTTTTTGACATGAATGTCCACTTCAGATTTCTTTTTAGCTGAACTAGTTAAAAGACAAACAGTTGGGTTTTGATATAGTTGAGAAAGCAATGAATAAATTGGGCAGCATTTGGGTATTTTGACTATCGACTCTTCACTTTTGTTTAGAATCACACATTAATAATGAGAGATCATCAGTTAAATAGGAAGTAAAAAGTGAGAATTTGTGCACTGAAGCATACATTTTGGGGCAAGTGAGATTCTGAACATCATGTGTAATATATGTAGTTTTACTTTTCCTACCATGAACTAGAGGAGATAGGAGCAAGGGTGAGGTTAGGAAAGGAAATTGAGGGTGAGGACAACAGAAATTTTTTTTTTTCATTTTGTTCTGTTCTATTTTAGCAGGAATTGGATGCTGGGAACTTTGTATACATTACCTAACTGAATTTCAGAAACAACTTTAACAAGTAACTATTGTTATTTTTTTGTTTCAAAGAGAGAAAACTGAGGTACAGAGAGATTAAATACCAGGTCAATTTTGAAGAGCTGATAAAGCTGACTTGGAACTCAAACTTTAATGAAATCCTGACACTCTTTCTAGTGTAATTTTTAGAGAGATCAGTCTGATTTTTTTTTTTTTAAGATTTTATTTATTTATTTGACAGAGAGAGACACAGCGAGAGCGGGAACACAAGCAGGGGGAGTGGGAGAGGGAGAAGCAGGCTTTCCGCGGAGCAGGGAGCCCGATGCGGGGCTCCATCCCAGGACCCTGGGATCATGACCTGAGCCGAAGGCAGACGCTTAACGACTGAGCCACCCAGGCGCCCCCAGTCTGATTTTTTTATTCTAAAATGTCCACAGCTTAACATTTTACCTGTGACATTAGCTATCAGAAGGACACTTGTAATCTCCTAGGTGAGTAGGATAACAGTATCCTAAATCTAATAAGATGTGATGGAAGATACCGGAAAAGATGACTCTCTGCTAACTAGGCTGGTAAGACACTTTCTGTGACACACTCAAAAGAGAATATTCTTGCTTTGTCTCTTAACACTGTCTGAAAAGAGGCACTGCCACTTGGAGGACACGTTGGAGCTGAGGGGAACTGGGGCGCGGGTGATGAGCTGTCTCCTCTGCTCTCGTGGATGCATCTAGAAGGCTCCAAGCTGCCAGGGGGCGTTATCCCAGGCCTCCTCTTCTCTTGTGATGTGTGCTTGATTCAAGGTTAGTTTTCTCACATGTATGGAAGTGCTGCTATAGCTTCCAATCAAATAGATTGTTGTTTCCCTAGCAAAGTAAATTGAAAGGCATATATATTTTTAAATTTCAACCCATACAACGAGTATGATTTCCATCAGTTCATCTTTAAAGATGAAGACAGCACTTTCCAGATATATCTTAGTTATGCATATGAATATTATGTGTTTGAAGAAAATTTTAGTACGAGGCAGTGTTTGTGCAGATGGTAGGATTAGAGTAGGTGAAAAAGTTCTGGCTCTTCTGATAACCAGGTAAAAGATCTCACACATGTCACTCCAGCTCTTAATATCCTCATCTAGAAAATATGTGACTGGGCAGGTGTGCAAGTAACCACCAAGACTTCCTCTTCTATCTAGCATTTCTATCCTGTTTCAGTGCACTTGTAATTGCATATAAATCAATTTTATTATACGCCTGGATAAATCACAATCAGGAAGATAAATGTTCCAGTAAAGTCATATACCACAATCTCAAGTCAAATATACGTGCATGTTGGTATACATGTGTATATGTATGTACACATACACATATGGACACACATATTTTCGTGAATTCTGTATGCATGTATAAATGATTTGTTTTTTTAGCTGGTCAACATCACCATTCCTCCTTTTGTTGTACTCAGAAGATTTCTTCATTTGTGCAGTGTTTATATTTTGTGCTGTCTACCCCAGGCTTGTCCCCCACATAATCCAGGAATTGCCTATTTCTGTCCACAGGAGTTAATCTTTACAGCTGTAGTTTTACAATGTGAGATGATCCCACAACTTTGTATGTTTGGTTCAGAGGTGGGCACTTGACATGGTTGGGTAAATGAGGGAATTTTGTTTGGAGAATGGGCCAAGGGGAGGTTGTTGATGGAGGTGTGTTCCAGCACTGACCTAGGAGGCCCAGAGGAAACTGGCCTGCAAACAGGGAAGAAAGGGACAGATGCACAGAGAGGAGCAGAGATGTGGATGAAGATACTGCAGGTGTCCATACCTAGTTCCAGCCTGTTCCCAAAGCCAACTACATCTGTGCCCTCAGATTCTGCAAGATACCCTTCTATTCCTATAACCAACCTCTCTTGGCTTATGTTGGCTCCAGAAGGGTTATGCTATTTGTGACCAAAGGAGTCCTAACCCATGTGACCTCCAGTCAGTCAACATGTGTTTGATGTTCTCTCTGGAAAGTAAACTATAATCTGTATAATTTAGATGTAATATGCATTCGCTTCAATCAATGCATACAGCTACCATACCAGTCCTTCAAGCACTTCAGATAGAAAGATAACTGGTGTGAAAAAAGACCGTCTCTGCCATTTGACCACCAGCTACTGAGCCATCCTTTAGTAGCAAAATGGCTAGAAAGAGTTGTCTATATTGGCTGTTTTCCTTAGTGTCCTCCCATTTTATGTCATACCTACTCGAATCCACTTCTCTTCCATCTTTCTATCTGAAGTGCTTTTGTCTAGGTCACTAATATGGTCATTTGGAAAGCCCATCATGGATATTCTTTATATCACTTGGAGTATCAGCATTTGACATCATTGATCAACCCCTCTTCTTTGATGTACTTTCTTCACTTGGTTTTCAGGGCACCACGTCTCCTTGCTCTCCTCCTACCTCACCAATCGTGTCTTCTCTTTCTTTGCTCATTTTTCCTCTTCTTTTAGCCTTCTTAATGTTAATGCACTCTCAGTGTATATTTCAAGTGAATTGTACACATAAAATATATATACTTTAAACCATAGTTTAGAATACATAAATTATACCCCAGTGAAGTTGATAAAAAGTTACCATGAGTTCAAAATAAACCCAAACTATAGACCATTCCACAAAAACAAAGTAATTCATTTCGGTGTCCCTTACTTTCTGAAGTTAAGAACTCATAACCACTTTGTTGACCAATTTTGTCGAAAGTAAAAGATCAGAGGCATGTGGGTTGGCATCAAGCATATTGCCAGCACTCTAGCCGCCACAAAGTCCTAATGCATTGCAACCCTTCTCTGGTCATTGCCAAGCTGATAGATGGTGTGCGAGAATGTGAGGGCTCTGAGGAGGCCGGCATGGTGGCAGTTAATCTCGTTGTATGTACCACCTGACCACTAACATGCTCAGGAGATGGAGAAATAAAACTGTTTCAATATTTGCCATTAGGATTGCAAAGCTTGCTATTCATTTATAAACTTTTAAGCATTTTTCCCAAACACTTACAGGCACCCTGCCAGAAGAAATTCCAGTGCTCTCCAGAAGATTGTTAATGAAGCCTTGGCATCGAAGAGTAATCAACGGTCTCACTATTTTCCTCAGTTTCCTGTGTGCCACATCTGCCTGTTTCTAAACCCAGACTGCAATTTCAAGAAACATGTGTGAACTACATTTTACAGTAGGATACATTGTCCAGAAGTTCCCCTGGCCAGCATCATATGGGCGGCAGAGGTCCATCGGACGGCTGCGGTGGCAGATGGCAGGTTTTTTGAAATCCAGTGACATATGGTCTCTATTCTCAGCGGTGAGGTGTGCGAGTCACCCTGTGGCCGGATGGCTGCACCAGCCACAGTTCTCCCCGCCTTGAGTTCATCTCGCACAGATCACTCTTCCTGAAGCATCGCACTCATTATGTCTCACCCCGATTCAGAAATAACACAACGGAATAACATTTATTGTGCATTACCTGCTAGATCTCATCGTGCTGGTTGCTTGCCCGTGTGTTATCCTGTTGAGTTTTTACAATACCCCCGTGAGGGGGTCGGGGATCTATGCCTGCATCTCGGGACTCTTCAGAACACATTCAACTCTTTAGATGCCCATTTAATGTATTCGTACAATATGCACTGTAGACAGCCAGCCTGTCTCTTGTTATTCTGTATGATGTTGTGTCAATATTTTTGCTCCATGCTTTTTCCATGCCAGAACTCCTTCCCTATTCTTTTCTACCGATCCAGGTTTTTAACTTCTTCAAAGCCCCCTCCCAGATTACCTGCCCCTGAAAGCCATTTTTAACCAACAGCCTCTCCCTTTCAAACTGGACTTTTCCTCTCCTATGTATCCATCTGTAGAGTCTGTGTCTCATTCGTGTAGACATGTCTAGGGATCACTTTGAAATAGATAGCTGTCCAGATTTTTTAATGGTGGTCTAATTGTCCCTTTAAGTAGATTGTAAGCACCTGAAAGATGTCATTTTCTATATATCTATTTTTAATTTCCTAGGGAGACTTTTATAGCCTTGGATGTTGAAATTGAGCATTGAATTGAGTCATATGCCTTTGAAAGAAAGTTTGGGCAAGTTTGCCTTCAAGATGAAATCCCAGTGACTCTAACTATGATATGGACCACCTGAACTTGGGTTGGAAGGACAGTCCAGTTAGGTCCTTGTGTTTTTCCAGTGGGCCCTCTGTGTGGTGTTGTCTGATGCACGGGGGGTCCTCAGGAGAGTTGTGGCGATTGTCCCTGAACTTGCTCTCCGCTCATGGTGAGAGTAGAGTCCTTCTCCATGAATGATTCCATGATGGCACGAAGGTGCCCAGACACTCAAGTCAGCCAGAACACCGCAATACAAAGAATGTCAAGCCAAGAATTCAAGTATTTATAGTACCTTCTATAAAATGAATCGAAGCCTCATGTCTTTTTGGTCACAGGATCAGAGAAGATTTTCTTGGTCAATGGCACGTTTACTCCCTTGAAATAAAATGCCCTAAATCCATGGGAGAGAGTGTCTTGGTACAGAAGTAGGGAGCTCAGCCAGAAAGATTATCTTAGACTTACAACCCCAAGCTCCCAATTGCTTTGAACCAATGTTCATCAGTTATTTTCACCTTCCTTTTTATGGTCATTTAAATATAGTTTCCCTATTTCAGTTCTACTAAATATGAATGAAGCTGGTGAAGTGTGGCCCCGTTGGAGCATTACAGTGTTTGGGGCTGGTTACTATCTTTAGCAGAGATGCTGGAATTCATTCTCATCTCATTTGCTGAGCGCTTTATCATTAAAGTGTCATTGAGAACTGACACCACTTAATTTTAGCAGCTTTCAATTCTCGTTTGCAGCAAGAATAGCTTTAAATGGAGAGGAGTGCAAATTACAGAGAGAGGGATATTTTTACACCACACTCAGCATTTTATCAAACAAAGCAGCCTCCCAGGGAATAGAGGACAATACATTATAAAACCAAACTCTCTTCTGATCCTGGTAAATGGGTATTTAATCTTCCGATTGCAGGCATCCACTCTGATGAGCCTGTAATGAATATACTGGCAGGACATTATCTGAGCTGTGGTGCTTTCCTACTCCTTAAAATATCCTTGGTTTTTATTTCGGGTGTGGTCAAAATTAAGAAAAAGAGAAAGAAAGAAAGAAGAAAGAAAGAAAGAAAGAAAGAAAGAAAGAAAGAAAGAAAGAAAGAAAGAAAGAAAGGAAGGAAGGAAGAAAGAAAGAAAGAAAGGAGAAAGGGAGGAAGGAAGAAAGGAAGAGCCTTCATTGCTCAGCTGTCCCCTGCAGGCCACAGCAGAACCTTTACCTCTTTGCAAATTACAGAGCTCTGGAGATTTTTCCCCTATTAATTGCATAATTGCTTTTCCTGCCAAAGTAATTTGAACCCTTGGGGGTTAAGAAAATCACTTACTGTGAAATAGTGGCAATTTTTAACCCATTCAGCTGGAGTTTCTTTGCCTAATTAAATGTAAAACGGCTGTTTGCTGCCCATGGAAGCTGTGTTTCAGATGCTGCTCAAACAGCTTTGCCCTGGAAGCTTCTGAGTATTTAAACCTTGATAGAATTATTACACTTAGCTTTCGTGTGTTCTGACTACTTGCATTATTATTTGACGCAAGAGCAAACTTTATCTAATCATTGGCCTGTCTCTAATATCTGTGTCTATCTTTCTGTCTATGGAAAATATAAAGCCCTCGTCCGTGATGGAGAATAGTGCGGCTGCTGGGAGAATACCTGGTTGCTTGCTGGCTTTGGGAGCTGCTCACTGGGTTTTCATAGAAATCCAAGTTATTATTCCATGTTATAAAAACTTAGGCCCAGAGGCTTAATGACTTTTCCAAGGTCACACCTGAAGTCAACTCTTGTATTCCCAAATTATCCCTGCATTTTCGTGTCTTTGTTTCTTGCTTTGGCATAAGTCACATTCTTATATCATGATCCATTCATAAGAAGCAATTTAGCTGAAAGTTTTATAGTTCTAACCACTAGATGTAACTTGATATTTTGAAAGATATACATTTTACCTGTTGCAAAGAGACATTACACACTCCTTCTTTACTCAGGAGAACGTGTTCTGTTGTCATGCAATGTCTGGATATAAACAGTGCAGAAAAAGGATGGTCTGGCTGGGCTGTGGAGGACAAACTTGTACAAGAAACATCCAAAGTATCCGTTTGATACACAACTTAAAATCTGTTTAATTCCCACAATTCACTCTTTCCCCTTTGTGTTTTGTCTTCATTTTTTTTTTTTCATTTCGAGACCTATTATTCCATATATTTGACCATTGGGATATTTAGATGGCATTCAATTGGCAAAGTTAAAAAGTCCTTGGTAAAGCAAAACGAAACCTTTTGAAAGAGATCTGGCTGAGGTAGCAACTGAACTATAAAGCACAGTATAACCATAATACATATTTATTCCCTCAAAAGAAACATATTATTGGAAATAAGTTTCAGTAGGTAGAATGTGGTAGAAGGTAAGGTTAGACAGGAGGAGAGATAGGAAAGGTTGTATTTTTGGGTAGAGTTTTTTCCTGAGCTGTCTGGCTGTCCCTTTGTAGAGAAAATGAGGCTGAAAAAGGAAACATGTTGTGCCAGGGGATCCAGGAAAGCTGAGACAAAGCTGGAATGAGATACAACTCAGGTATTCCATTCCTATAATGTTGTTTATCCTAATAAAAAAAAAAAAATGCCATCCATTTGAAGTCCAAATATTCTTATATGTCTTTTCTGTTATTTTAAATGATTAAATCACAGCATTAGCAATTATAATCTATTTTATGTTAGTGTGTACATGTAAGTATATGTAGATTTCTCAACTATTCATGTATTATTACCATTACTTTACACTAGTTAGAATGTTTTTGTTACAGATAAATTTTCATCATCTACAGTCATTATTCACCCTTGCCATTTCTTCACTTCTTTAAGGCACAGACCAAATCATCAATCCAGGCTGAGTAGCCCTCTAGACCACTGGACTCTTGTCATCATGGAAATCAAAAGTAAATAGGTCTACCTTTCCATCTACAGTTGCCAAACAACTATCTCGATCTGTGGAGGACAAGCCTCTAGCCTTGTTTCTAAATTCCATTCAAGGCACCCATACCGAAAAACAGGTAGGATTTGAGCATAGTTGGGTAAATTGAGCCTTGGTAGGAGTCAGAGGGATGAAAGCACAGAGGTAGGATACTTTAGTCCCTGGACCAGGGCTATTGAGAAATTGGGTTTGACTCCACCTTGGGGTACTAAAGGAGAAGTTGAGACTAGATCATAGAAGACCTTCAGATGCTGGTCTAAGGAATTAATACTTTATTTTTGAGGCAAACCTTTGGAGATTTTTGGAATGTGACATTCTTAGGACTCTGTGGTAGCACTGTCCAAGATAAATTCAAGATGGGAAGACCAGAGGCAGAGTCCAGGACACTGAAGGAGCTCTGCTGAGAGGTGAAGAAGCCCTGAAATAGAGTTTTGGCAGTGGGAATGGAACGAAGAAAGCAGGTGTCAAAGACATAGTAGAAATAGAATTGATGGACTTCATTCTGGGCTGCAAGGGGAGAAAACTGGGGAAGAAGTCATGCTAGCTAGCATTGAAGTTTCAAGTCTGTTTTACTAGCAGGAAAGTGATGCATTTAATAAAATCAGGAAACACAGGAGGCTCAGAAAGGAAAAGTAGTTATTGGACTTTTATCCATAATGAATCTGAGATGGCTTTGTGATGGCAAGATAGTGATGCCTAGCTGGTGGTTGAAAATAGAGATTGGAGAGTGGAGAGAGAGAATTTTATTTCATCTCCATAGAGAAATCAAGAAATTGCTTAAGGTTGTCAAGGGAGAGAGAATAAAGGGAGGAAATCAGAGCCCAACTGAGATCGTTAGGGAACCCTTAGGCTGGAATGAGTGTGGTCCACAGGGAATGTTTACTCAACAAATCAGAGACTGATGAGAGAGGAGAGTGAGGACAGGAGTGTGGAACATCATGGAAGTCAAGGAAGGAAGGATTTTTCAATAAGAGGAGGTGTCAATGTGTCAAATACTGCAAAGAAGAAGCATAATAACTGAGGGGAATAAAACCACTAAGCAGCTTCTTGAGCAGAATTGGTTAACTTATGGAGACAAACTAATCTTTAAAAGGTTAATGAGCTTAGGGGTAGCAGGGTGGCTCAGTTGGTTGAGCATCCGACTCCTGGTTTCAGCTCAGGTCATGACCTCGTGGTCGTGGGATCGAGACCTGCGTCGGACTCTGCACTCAGTGTGGAATCTGCTTCAGATTCTCTCTCCCTCTCCCTCCTGTTCACTCTCTCTCTCTCTCAAATAAATAAATAAAATCTTTAAAAAAGAAAAAGGTTAATGAACTTAGAAAAGTTGCTCAGGAAAAACTTGTAGCAAGAATACAAAAAGAAGTTTGATGGAAAAAGGAAGGAGAAATGACAACTTGAGGAGCAGAGAGAATAAAAACAAAACTTTGAGAGACAGGAAGATCTCACATGCTTTTACACTGAGACTAGTGACCCAATCAGAACGAAGAGAGAGAGACACAAGTGCCACAAGGCCCAGGGGTGGCGGCAGGGGGTGGAAACAAAGGCGTGGGTGAGTGTGGTTCACTAAAAAGAGAACCAAGAATAAAACAACAACAACAACAACAACAACAAAAAACCCCAAGGATCTGTCTTTCTTAGGGATTGACAGGAATATGGGAGCAGAAGAGGTGAAATTAAAGACAAATGTCTAAACAAAAGGGAGGGAAAACCAAGCGGCTCATGTCAAATACTATCAATAAAATATGAGACTCCATTAAATGAAGAGAGGAAGGAAACAGAATAGGGATTGCAAAGTGTGCTGGAGTAGGTATACTAGAAAATCTGATTGATTATTAATATGTTAGCAGGGTTTATATAGCGCTTACTGTGTACCAGTCACTGTTATAAAGATGCTTTACCAGTATTCGCTTATTTAATCTTTTTTACAATCCCAAGTGTATTGTCACCCCAATTTTCCAGATGGAGAAGCCAAGGTACATGGGCTCTAAGAAATTTGTCACCCTGGACACAGCCAGTGAGCAGCAGAGTCAACATCATGTAGGCAGTCTGGTTCCAGAATTGATGTCCTTAACCTGGGCAAGCTGCAGATTTTCATCTGATAGCTGCCCATTGACTACAAGCCAAGGAGATGGCCGGTGACCCCAGTGACACAAGTGAGTCCTATTACTTTGGGAGGAGTGGAATTAATTGGTCATTGTGGAAGTCTTTAGCATTGTTCAGCAGCCCAAAGTAGCAGCGGAAGAAATGAACACTGAATTTTCCCAGGCTTGTGGTTAGCCTGGCCATTGAAATCTCCAGAGGAGTCTTAAAAAATACCATATTCCAGGAGCTCTCCCAGCACAATAATATGAAAAGACTAAGAGTGAGGTCCAGGAATTTTTTTTAAAAGGGGCCCCACAGTCATTTTAACAGGTAGCCAGGTTGGGAAACCACCAAACTTGGCAAATCCAGGAAAAGGATGAAGGAGAAGGGGCAAGTCAAAGGTCCCCATGTGTGTTTCTTGCACACAAAGGAGGACAGATGAAAATGGATAGGCAGCCTGGGAGCAAAGGAAAGGATGGGGGTTCTCTAGAGCCAGATTTGTGGGGAGGGGACATATTGAGAAGGAAAAGATAGCAGGAGAGGAAGTTGTGATCAACAGGGGACATTCTTGATTACTTTGGAACAGTTCCTTCCAGATGTAGCTGTGCAATGTTAACCCCGTGTCTGTGTTTCTAGAAAGAATTGAGTATCCATCCCAGAAATGACTACATCTCAGCAAAGAGAATAATATGTCTAAAAGCAAAAGCAGTTCATGGACAAAATGTGTACAACCTGTAGTGAAGGAAGGATCCTTTCATCAAGGCTTCTCAAAGTACTCATAGAGCCACAGCAGAGTTTTGTTGGTTTATTTGTTTTAATTTCCCAATGCTTGTCATCTGATAGGTTTGTAAAATAGAATAAAAATGAATTGTTAGAAAATGGATTTAAAAGCTCAAATGCATACAAATAAAAGCTCAGATATCTATATTACCAGATGCAACAGACTTAAAATTATTCTGTCAAATTGCTATAATCTTTCTAAACACTTCCAACTACTCTATCTTAATATCTCATTTTGGAACAAACACTGTAGAGACCAGATCCAGTCCCTGGACTATACGTCCAGCACCTGCAGTTTGTCTTTCTCTACTTGGAAATATTCACATGTGTTTTTTACCATTTCTATAAATCTCTGCACACCCAGAGCCAGGGCTAGCTACATAATTTGCAGGGCCCAGTGAAAGATGAAAATGCAGGGCCCTTTGTTCAAAAGAAAAAAAGGAAAAATGTGAGATTAAAGGTACTAAATATAAAACTTTTTCCTTTCTTCCATGGTCTTTTGGCTTGCGACATGTTATTTGTTTGCTGTTTAATGTCTAAGCAAAGAAAACCGAAGATTTTAAATTAACATCAATTTTACCCTTCATCCTGATATTGTGCAATGTCAGTTTTAAGTTCAAATATAAGGCATTTAATCATATGCATATTCAGCAAAATTATATATTTCATAATTTCGAGCTTGAATATGCATGTCTTTTGCTCTTGCCAAAACAGTGGAAATGTTGCACAAAACAAGTTCAGCTGGCTTTATTGCACTTCTTGATAGGCTCATATTCTATGACCACTCACTACGTTTGCTTACCAATGGTAAGAAAAGAAGGATTGAATTGAAAAGAAAAGGAACAATGGGTTGCCCTCTCTTTCTCTTTTCTTCTGTCATCATCTTCAGCATGAGTGGATACAGGAAGGAACTCATGAAAGGATTAGGTAGGCATTGCCCTCCTATTTCTGGCCTCCTATTTCTTAGAATGGCATCGTTTGCTTTCTGAGTTTGAAGCATTTTGGTTCAAATGGAAAGTAGTCTCTTGGGGATCTCCATGCCCCTGCTTAATTAATCATAGACATAACATATTCATCTCATATTTGCTTTGAATCTTGCTGGACTCCTACACGTTATGAACCCACTGAAATCCTGTGCTCACGGGGCACTGGAAACACTATCTACAAGTGGGGTGTCAAGGAACAGCAGACCCGCATATCATGTGGATCTCCTCTGCTTATGTTCATGCTACATTGTCACAACAGACTTTGCCTACAAAACATAAGATGCCAATAGCAGAGCATGAACCTCAGTTCAGAGTCCTTCTGTGCCTGGGACCCTGTCTGATTGTATAGGGCACTTTAATAGCACTTTGTCAACAACTCTCTTGGAGCATGCATCATGCTCTGTGTTCTGTATGGTCCACTCTGCACATCTCTCTGGAGGCTTTCAATGATGTCTCCTTGATTCTTATTTCCATGGTCCAGTGCCTTACCTTATTCTAGCACCTATCCTTCACACCACTGCCATGGTCAACCTTCTGTCCAAAAACCTCACCATACTACTTTCCATCTTAAAATTCTTTCACAGCTCCAGTTGCCTTCAGGACAGAGTCAAATCTTTATTAAGCTTCTACAGACTTCCATGATCTGGTCTACTTCCTCCTATCCAGCCTCATCTTCAACCATGCTCTTCCTACATGCAAGATATGATCTAAGCAGAGTCCCTTTAATAGAGTTTCCTGCCATCTTCAACACGTGGTTTCCTCAGCCTGAGAGGCCTTCTGTCATTCCTCTGTTGTCTCCCACCACCCCATAACCATGTCCTCTGTATAACTTGTGCCAATTGGGCAAGACTCAGCTTTTGCATTATATATTCTTGAGAGTCTTTCCTAATTTCTAGGTTGGCTTAAGAAATTCCTTTTCCATACTGTTCAGTACCCCCTACAATATGTCATAATTGGCTTGTTATGGTTAAGACTTCTCCAAAGGTAGAGGCTATATATCTCCTGTGCCCCTCATCAAGCCTAACACTTAGTAGATTTGATTGGATTAGCAATGTTGGCTGATTTGGGTTATATTTAAATCCCCTGGGGGGTGACACTTCAATGTTATAGGGAAAATCCTCTCTCCTGATATTTAACTTAAAAGGGCTTGCACAGCTATGTGTGCAAGGTGTGTGTGTGTGTGTGTGTAATCACTTGTGCTAAATTTTCACCTTTATTGCTCAGAAAATGTTTTTTCATCTTCAACTTTTCCATCCCTGCAAAAGCAACCCTGTGTGTCTTTAAAAGAGATGTCTTATTTGGGATCCTGGAGGAGAAGGCAGTGTAGTAAAATGGAAGAAGGATGGATGTTGGAATTTTAAAAACCTGGGTTTCAATACCAGCTCAATCTCTTAACAGCTATGTGGTTTTGAGAAAGTTCCTTAATATCTTTCAGTGTCAGTTTTCTCAACTAAAAGGGAGATGGAGGATTGTTAGAAAGAGTAGAGAATATATACATAAAACATCTTACCCAGAGTTCATACATAATAATAATAATCCCTCAATGAACAGTTGTTATAATTATGCAGTGAAATTTCTCATTCCTAAGTGTACAGCTCGGAGTCCGAGATAAGAACTGAAATCAATTCAAAATAATGAACGGAATCTTAGAATGTTCGATATGGAAGGAATTTAGGATTACAAACTTGATGCTTTATAGGTGAGGAGACTGAGTCTCAATAAGATCAAAGTGAATTACTTACCCTGAGGTTTTACAGCTAACAAGGACCATGTTGGGACTCAAGTCTTGGTCTTTTGATTCCAAGTGCATTGCTCATTTACTAAGGGTTGTTGTTAAAACTCTCAGTAACAGCCAACTCTGTGTGGAGGGCTAATTACTGAAAAGTCTGGTCAGTCTGTGAATCTGGCTTTCATCCATTACATTCTAGTGGCCAATGCTCTCTTCCCTTACTGCTCATGTTGGCACATTACGTGTGCAAATCTAGCCAAAGACATGTAGCATTAAGGGTGGAAATATGAAGAAGAGGAAAAGAAGTGCTGGTAGCCCAGAAAGTAATGATCAAAATGTACCATTCCTCCATATTTTGAACCACTGGCATAGATGGTGTCTTCTGAGACAGAGATGCCATGAAGAGGAGTAGAGTGGTAAGCCTGGTGTGTTTCCAATCCTTTTGTTCTTTATTCCTGCAGCGCTGAGCTTCCAGGCCCTTCAAACTTGATTTGTTTATGTTTTCTTGGATGCCTTCTGCTACCTTGCCACTCACCAGGGTCACAGTGGAACTCTTGCACTTGGCATCACAGCATGAAATGGTTTGGAGCAGGCTGATACTCATCAGGTCTGGGCTGCTCTTATAGGCAAAAGTGACCATCTGACTCAGTATTATCATATGCTGTTGAGAGAGTATATAGCAATGAGTTAAAATGTGGGGCTATAATGTGTGCCTTTGAAATATGAAATACAAATACACAAATTTCAAATTTAGTTCTTTTCTAGATGTTGAAACTGAGCAGTTGTAACAGTATTTTCCAAGAATTTGCATAGCCCTTTTATTTTTCATTCCAATAATTTAACTAGAATTTCACTTGGATAACATTTGATGTTTCTTAAATTTAGTATTTTGTTTTGCATGATAAGTGAACATGTACTTAGCAGACTTCATTTATCTTTTGGGTTTTTTTCCCCAAACAAGTACCTACAATCCCACAGCATGTTACTTATACTTATATGTCTATTATAATACATATTATAAAATAATCTTCTGATTTTTTAAAAGCTTGTACAACACCCATCTATCCCTCAAATGGACTTAGTATCATTTGAATTACTCTTAGGGATTACTTTTATTGCAATGGGCATGGATTTGTACTGATCCGTATACCTGACTCATACAACCTCCTTCTAAAAAGGTATTTATTTCTAAGGAGGCCATGTGGAGTTACAGGAAAAGTCTAGAGTCAAAGGAGAAAATCAGAAAATAAACTTCTAACAGTGGCCTTCAGCCCACTGTTTTAAGTAACTAAATCATCCAACCAAAAAAGGCTATTAAGGTACAACGAAAATATGATTAAGCCGTCAAACCTTGACATTGTCAATGTTTTTCCTTTAGTAATAGAACAGCATGGTGTATTCTTTCCTTTTGCCTACAGCTGACATCTATGGCCCCTCCTTCTTTACAAACCTACAGAAGGAAAAAATCCACTGCCACAATCTCCTTCTCCTCTTCCACCTTCTCTTTTCTTCTTTTTTTTTTAAAGTACATTTTTGTTCAACTAATTATCCCTGAAAGGTCTTGACATTTATTGGATTGACCTTTGGATCCTGGCATTCTTCAATTTTTCAAATTCCATTTTATACAGTCATCTTTTTATTTCTATGTGTACTCTACTTTTCTTGTCAGTTGCTCCAAGACTTTTTTTTTTCATAATAATTCAGGCACCACATACCTATTTTATCATGTAAGTGTCTGTAACAGTGTATTCTCTTAATACGTTTATTTGGGGGCATTCAAAGAATGGATAGGTACCTTTAAAGCTTTGGCAACTGCTATTTTGTACTTTCAGATGCAGAAGCAGGTGCTGAAGGGGTCTGTGACATTATTACACTCATGCTTCCACTTTCAGTCCATTAGTGTGACAAAAATAAGGGAACAGAAATATCTATATACTGGTTTCTTTACTCTCTAGGGCTCTGTATAACTATAACATGACATTTTAGCTAATAAGCTAGAACTAATTCATCCAAATGAGTGGTGCCCCCTTCAAAGTAGTCACCTTGGGAATGTATACATAAATGCAACACTTTATAGCTACTTTTTTGAAATAATCTTGAGAACCTGAGAATTTCCTGATTAATAGAAAATTGTCATTTTTTGGAAGATGGGCTTTTTTTTTTTTTTTTTTTGAAATAGCCAAATCTCATTTAGGCATAAAATCAAGCAGATAATTTGATCATCAGTGGTATAATATCATTCATGATCTAAAAAGAAATCTGACTCTAAAAAAAGACAATAATGACTCAAGACATTTCCTACTTATGGCATTACAGGGTTTTTGAGTGGTGACAGTGTCATTAGAACAAGTAGGTGGTCACCTAAGATGACTACTTTGATAGATGATAACCTATTTGACAGAAAGACTGTGGTATGTTTGTTAAATTAAAAATATGATTTAGGGGCACCTGAGTGGCGTTTGAGGTCAGATGCTTAACGACTGAGGTCAGGGTCCTGGGATCCAGTCCCGCTTCGGGCTCCCTCTCGGCGGGAGGCCTGCTTCTCCCTCTCCCACTCCCCCTGCTTGTGTTCCCTCTCTCGCTGTCTCTTTCTCTGTCAAATAAATAAAAAATCTTAAAAAAATATATGATTTAGATGCATCATTTATAACTTCCTTCACCTTTGTGTGAAGTCGTGTTATCCAGCATTAGGCCCAAAGGCTCCTTCATTTGGCTAGGACAAAGGCAGTGGGTCTCCTCAGGACCACCAAGGACTAGCTAGATTCCTTCTTTAGACTTCGTAACACTCTCCTGGGTTTTTTGTGGTTTTTTTTTTTTGGCTTTTTGATGTGCATGGGCCTCTTTTGTATCTGTCACTGTGTCATTTTCATTTAGGTTTGTTTCTTGTAGTTTTATTTCTTGGAGTAAGCAGAAAGGACTGAAATGGAAGACAGAGAGCTGAATGGGGATAGTTGAAAGGAAGACCATTTGGATTAACGAGAAGAATGTTTCAGTAGAGGGGCATCTGGGTGGCTCAGTCAGTTAAGCATCTACCTTCAGCTCAGACTGGGTCCTGGGATCGAGTCCCCCATCAGCAGGGAGCCTGCTACTCCCTCTCCCTCTGCCCCTCCCCCCGCTTGTGCTCTCTTTGTCAAATAAATAAGTAAAATCTTAAAAAAAATGTTTCAATAGAAATATAGCTGCTCCTTATCAGCTTATGTAAACTATATTTTTGTTTTTGTTTGTAATTGGAAACTTTGTGGATCCACTTCAAGTTTTGGTAAAAATGAGTTGTATCATTGAGTCCATCTTCCTATCAATCTCTTTAGGTAACATAGATGATTTTCCAAAATATGTGAACATTACCCTTTTCCCTCGGGGACATCTCATTTGTGTGACAAACACTGACACAGTACAAAAGTTCAGTACTGACTGTCTCTGAATAATCATAAATCTTTAGTTAAAGGAATCTACATTTTGAGGATGTTACTGAGGAATATTTATTAAAAGCTGTTAATCTGAGGCTTTGAGTTTCATTTAAATAGTTACTTATGTCTGGAAACCTCATTTCAACTTAATTTTAGGCAGCTAGGTATCAGAACTTGGTCCTTGAAATAACAAAAATGAATTCACATTTTGCTTAATGTTTGCTACCATTTTTCATTCATTTTCTTGTTTTCTCATATGCCCCCTAATTAGAAGTTTGCTTAAAATGGATGGGCAGATCTTCACCCTTACTCCCTATTTCGGAAATACATATTTGGATTCAAGTGGTGAAAACATATCTGCCTTATTCCTTAACACTGACATTTTTGATATGGTATTTCTCAAGAATTTCCTTTTCCAGTGGCCTAGACTCAAGATGTGACATCTAAAAAACAAAGACTTGTCATGTTTGATACCCTTCGCATAAAAATAACTGCAAGAGAAAAGTATCACAACACACAATTGCATGGGAAGGTAGTTTGAGTCACTGCAACCAGACAGAGATCACGAATAAGACTCACAGCCTGAACTATCATTACATAACTAGAAATCAACTTAACTTCCCATGGAAGCAAATTTTGTTGTAGAGCCGCTTATGTTTTTCAGATTTTCAAAATTCCATTTTCAATGCTTGTTTTATTTCTGAAGAAAACCACGAGTTCTGCCCTTCTTCTGAAAGCATTGACTTTCTTTGCTCTTTAGTTGCTTGTGATTTGGTAGAAGTCATGCATGGTATGAAATTCTCACATTTTTGCTTCACTGTGGATAGTATTTGGGGATAGTTGGATCAGGATATCAAAATTTCCTCTGCTCCGTCCTCAAGTCCTAATTTTAATTCCTTCATCATGCCCCAGTTCACGGTTATTAGATTTCCCTGGGACCTTTTCTCAAAAGGTAATACATCAAATATACATTGTGCCAAGCTTCTCTGCATACTGAAAAAAAAAATAGGTGCTTTAGTGTTTGGAACAAGACATGCTACCCACATACATAAATATATTTGAAATCCAAGTGTCTCCTTCAGACTTTCCTTTAAAAGAAGCCAGAAAGTAGATCGTGGAGGGGGGTGCAGGGGGTGGGGGGCAGATGGGGCGGGTGGGTGCGGGGAGAAAATTGAACTTTCCAAGATCAGTACTTAACATAAAAATTTCATCACAATCTTTATCATCTTGCAGTGGTTGCAGAAAAGGCCTAGGCTCCCTCCACCTTTAACTTCCTAAAGTCGCCTATTTTACCTTCAAATCTGATGAAGTGTCAAAGTCATTTACCAGTAATGAGTTCTGCTGCAAATTTTATTTTGCTTGGAATTTAATTAATGGGCCAAAGACTTTCCATTGTGATTTGAGCAAATGAATAATAAATCAAGAAAGGAGATTTGTCAGGGAAGGAACATCTGTTTCTTACAAGCGTTACAACATGACTACAGCTTGGCTGTGCATTACCAGCACAAAGACAGTAGGAGTCCTCTCCTGTGAAGCTCTCTTCATTTATTGCTCCACTGAAGGTGAACAGAGAGCACTCTAATGGGCCTCTGGTGTTAATAAAAGCTTTGCGCTTCCCCAGTTTGCCTGGAGCCCCTTCCTATAGGGTGCTTCTGTCCTTAGTACATGGTTTGTTGAGCCCCGTCAGGATTTTGCAGTGTCAGTACTTCATTGGATGATTAATAAGGGAAAGACAAATTCATAAGCAGAAACAATATGAAATTACCATCATATTAGTGTTTGCTGTCATGCTTTTTATTTGCGGGGGGGGATTTGTAAATGAGATCGTGATTGAAGTTAAGTACTTTGACTTGCCCTGTCAAAAAGCAAAAATAGGTCACCCGACCTGTTGGGCTTTGTCTAGTTAACCAATAACGGACTATCGAGAGTAGTATGACTTTTGTCAGTGGTTTGAAAGAGGAGAAGAATTAGTCTGATCCACCATGGCCTGCACTTGTGGGGGAGAAAAGAGACACGATAGTGCTTTCTCTGCTATTTATTGCTGGAACACACTTTGCTCCTCTACACAAAGGAGGCTTAAGTGCCCACTAGGTAGGAATAAATCGCTTATGAAAATTTGCACTGCAGGGCTCCTGATGACCCTTGTGTAATGTTTATAATGTATGTGGAACAGTAATGGGCACTAATGTCATGCAGAAATAACACCGGGATCCTACGTGTTACCCTTTTTAAAAAACCTTTTCTGAAGGCTGGGAAGATGATAAGAAGAATTTCAGATTTTATTAATTTTTTTATACGCCTCTGGAATACACCTCTGAGGAATGTTTTCCTGACGGACTGAGCAATTCCCATCATTGGAATAATGTGCGGCCCCCCAAACAATTCTTTCTAGCATCCTGCACAACGTTGCTTTGTTTGATATGGCATCTTTCATGCAATTTGTGTCTGCAATAGATCTATAGAGTGGAAGTAAAATATATATATATATATCAGCAGTGGGAGAGAAGACAACATGAAGACAGAGAAAGGGGTTATGTCCGGACTGGGTATAGTATATACTGAGTCAATAAGACATGCTAAGCTTGTTCCCACTTTTCAATGTTCGGGAATCCAGAAAATAAATCTAACCCTAAAATTAACATGCTGAAAACCTCACTAACAGTTTCCTTCACTCATTCCTTTTAAACATAACAAAAGTAAATTCTCAATTCACTCTAGGAAGAGGTTGCCAGAGAGAATACAGGACACTCAGTTAAATGTGAATTTCAGATAAACAGCTCATTTTTTTTTTAGTACAAGTATGCCCCATGCATTTCATGCATTTCATGGGGCATACTTATACTAAAAAATTATTCACTATTTATTATTACTCATTATTCATTATTTATCTGAGATTGCAATTTAACCAGACATCTTGTATTTTATTTACCAAATCAAGCCTCGTTACACCAGGGAAAAATTCATATAATAAACATTAAAATTTCAAGTGACCAACACATTATCTTCTGACTGCAATGACTTTAAATATACTTGCAAAGGTAAGAAAAAAAATAGATATAGCTAGCTTTTACAATTAACATGAAATTGTTATTAAATGATGAACAATAACGCTTGCTATTTAAAGGGAACAAGTAACTTAAGTCGGACACAATTTAATGAACGAAACTCTGGAATTTAAGGGTATAAACATAATATCATATATGCCCACATATAATGTGAACTGAAATATAAGGCAAGGTTCATTTATCCCCCGTTAAGTTTTTAAAAATAATTATCGAACTCGAATGAATAATTTTAAGATATATTTGGAATAGGCAAATGTCTGCTTATATCATTTACTTTAGAGATTTATACATACATAGCATAAACATATGCTGTTTATTTTTAATGTTGCGATTTTATAAAATTTTTCTGTTCTCACATTTCACAGCACAGTCTTCTTCAAATTCTTCCCTCCTATCTTTGACATCAGTATCTTTATCACCACTGAGCATCATTCGTCATGAAAGAGTTTTCCAGTGGCTTTTCTCGCATTTTCTTCTAAGCTCTTTGAGATATAACACCTTTACATTTATATATGATCATGCCACTAAAAATATTATCCCAAACCATGGTGACTATTCATATTGCATTTGGATAGCTTATGGTTTTCTACTTTTTCTGTAAGTGTACCTTGTGCTCTTCACAGCATTGTGCTGTTTTTAAACTGATCTTTAAAAGATTGAATATAGTGGTGGGTATTACTGGTAATTGTGGTATATACTCTCTGAATAATTACTAACTTGTGTTATATTTTCATCTTAGACTGTTTCCATCAAGGATATTAATTGAAATCATTTAGAGTTGTTTATTTCCTTTCTTAAACTATAGGTTGCTTTTTAAAAGGAAGCAATTGAGACTAAACCCCTTGGATATGAGAGAGCATTTATGGTTTCAAATATGAGGTGACTCTTTCTGAGGAATAGTTTTTGTAAAAATGTTTTGTAATCGGGCATGTAACCGAACTATGCTTATCACAAAAGCTTGCCGTTAGATTTGCAATTGGAAGGTGTCAAGGTCATTTCTGGAGCTAACTAACAGTCTTTTTAAGCCCCATTGATATGTCTATGCCTATTTTTCTTCTGAGTCACAGGAAACAAGAAAAACCTTCACATTTGGATATATATACAGTGGGACCTCAGAAATTGGGAATCCACCCAGGCATGGTCAGGAACAAAACAATTAATCAAGGTAAAGAGAACAGAGTTATTAGCGTATTATACTTCTATGATTCCATCTTTCTTAATTGTCTAGGTAAATTATATGTTAGAGTGAGGGTAAGAGTTCTTTTATTTTATGTTTGAACATTTGATATTAATTAAATGACCAAGCTCATGTGGTATATTAGTCACCTAATTCTAGACATTAATCCTTGGTTTAATATAGTTAAATTGTGTGTGTCTGCGTACCATGGGCATGTAGACACATGCATATGATATGTAGTTATACAAATATACAGAACACAGAACTGGAAAACTACTTTGGGTGTGGCTTTTTAAAAAAGCATAAAGGAAATTCACTTTTCAAAGTTAAAACTAGCTTTAATTTAGTTTTACATTCCTAATGCCGAAATGCATCTATTGGACTGGTTTTTGAAAGCAATTCAAGACTTCATTTTTAATGGCCGAGAAGCTGGCAACTAACAGGGCTATACAATAGGGAATTGTAGAACCCAGTAGAATACTCTACAGAAAAGTAGATTCACCAAAATGCATGTTGAATGGATTAACAAATAAGTAAGACACAGACTGAAATGATTTCTTGCTTGAGTGTGTACTACCCCCGTCCCCCCAACAAAGAGTATGTAGAAAGAAGGTAGAGGGACAGCTTTGTCTCAGTATTCTCACACAGTCCTCAAAGTTGATCAGTTCCCCTCAGTCATTCTTATCTGGTTTTCTATCTCGACTCATGTAAGCCTAGCCTAGAGTTTTTACCTTTGAAAATGGAGGACTTAAATACCATAATTGATGATGTCATTTTCAGTGTGATACCATTGAAACAGTTCACTCATAAAACGCCTCATTTCTACTTAGTCTTTGACACATGATGGTCCCCTAGGGGCACATATCAGAGTCACCCGAGGGACTTTTTCCAGCCCCCTCCCTCCATCCAGAGCTGAACAGGCCCCCCTCTCCCCTTGAGAATTACTCTAACTGATGGGGTGTGTTGTAACCCTCAGGTGTGCTGGGGTAGAAAATAATTTGAAAACAACAAATCACATGAAAAGCCAAACATCTGGCCAATTATTAGCTATTTTCCATTATGCTGATGTAGATGTTCTATGATTAAACATTCAGATAACAGAACTTTCTTCTTAATCTAGTAGTTGCCATCATGTAAATGCTGCTTTAGACTCAATGGATTTTGTATAAAAACATATTTTTTTCTACAGATATTCAGTCATGTTCACAGCCTAGCAGTCCTTTTTTTTAATTTTCTGGAGGAGTTCAAAACTGAACTCATTGAAATTACTTCATATGTTCCAGTAACTCTTTTTAACGAACCTCTAACAATGATGAAGAAATTTTTATTCATACAACAGAGAGTCTTAACATAAGAAGTAATTTGCTCTGTAATTTGCCAGTCAAAATTCCATTGCCTGACTCTTTGTAGCTATCTGGGCAGAATTACAACCACCTCTCAGACTTAACATTGGTAAGATCTGCCAAACTTCTGGGCCTTGACCATAAGTGTGCTAATAAGTAGATTCACAAAGCACCTACCACTGCAAACTCATCCTTGTCCAAACAGGAATTGTCATGCACTGGCCCTGTCCTCAACAGAGTAAATACTGTCCCTGGCTAGGAGATGCTTTCCACAGTGTAATGAAGGGGCATTTAGCATCTCTCTGTAAAACCAAAGTGCTTAAGCTTGTCCGATAACTATTTTGATTTCATTATGGTTTCAGATCAATTGGCCTGAATTCAACACAAAGCATATATAACCTTGTTCTGTTTGAATTCAACAAAATACCTTTATTTTTGGAGGGGGGCTGGGAATGAGGCCTGTGAGATCGGTTCTCTAAGTATAATGCCAAAATTTGGTCTGATGGAATATTTCACCTGTTGATCAAGCCATTTTTGCAAGACCTGTCTTTAGGCGGATACATACTATTTGGGCAGAGAAACAGTACCCTTTGTCTGACAGGAGACTCTGAGCAGAGTGCCATGTTCAGAGGCCACTAAGATTTTTCCAGTCAGGTAGGTCTCTTATTCCAGAACATACCTTCTGTGGGAGGGGAAAGTTCTCACATAATGGCTAGAACACTCTTGGTTAAAGAGTGGGGGGCAGGGAAAGGAAGAGTAGGTAGACTTAACATTTGTGGATGGATTTAGAAATCTTTCCCTATTTTCCCAAAATAGCAAGACTTACTACATTCCAGCCACAAAATTTACCTCATAGGAGAATTTTTGCTTGTTTTCCCTTTGCCTGTAACAAGCTTTCTGCACGGTCCCTCCCTAAAACTTCCTATGGCTGGTTTCTTATTTTTCAGGTCCTAGCTTGTATGTTCTGAGAGGGCTTTGCTCCCAAATGGATTCAATCTGCCCCTAATCAACTGCCCTTCACTATTTACTATCACTGCATCCTGATAGTTTCCTTCATAATAACTGTCACTTAAATATCTTCTATTCCCTTTACTTGAAATATTGATGCCACTTGTATTGTAGAATTTAGATTGTTTTTTCACTTAGAGAGATGATATGGTGCATAAACTTTATTTTAAAGAGTGTGGGACAGCACCTTGTAGTCAAGGACATTAATATTTCTGTAATGAAAGACATGAATATTCTTACAAGAGGGATGAATGAATGAATAAATGAATAAACAAAACAGCTTTATGTCAATACAGATCAGGCATCACTGCTAATAAAATTATGAAAATGCTTTCTGTTCTCAGAGAAAATGCTTTCTGTTTTGATATCCTTAAGCACCAAAATATTTGGCAAAGAATTATAGATTTGCATATATTTATCGGGTTGCTCATGGTCTGTCATCACACTAGCCTTCAACTTCCATCAGGCCAGGGACCAGGTCTGTGTTCATCTCTGTATCCTAGGACCCAAGACCACACCTGATAATAACAGACTTTTGAATGATATTTATTAAATGAATGAATGAATGAATGAATAGAACTACATGATTTTTTCCCTAAAAGAGCCTTTATTTGTCCTTTGTTCTCCCATAAAACACTGCAGCAGTAATTAAAAGACACCCATTGAGGTGCATGGAGGGCTTCCCATTTCTTTGTTGATGTTTGTTCCTGCCCCAAGCCGCATGACACTGGAATATGTGACAGGAGGAACCAATTTATCTGCATTTTGGCAGTTGGAGGTGTTATTGACCATCCTTGTGTTTCATGCCCTGTTATAAACAGCATTCAAAATTATAACATGAAGGGAGGCAAAAGATCATCAAAGAAAGGCCAAGTAGCATTTTCTTTAATGTTACTCTTTTAAAAATTAGTGGTCCTCAAATGATATAAAGGATATTATTCAAGATGTTCATTTGGAAGTCACTTTTCTGAAATTTAGAAATATTTTTCCAAGGAAGAAAAGGGGAGTGGTTGAGACAGAAGAAATAGAGAACATAAGAGAAAGTAAATATGTCAAAATGTTAACATTGGTGAATCTGGGTGGAAAGTAGGGTATATGGGACTCTATTGTGTTACTTATTCTTTTAACTTTTCTGTAAGTTTGAAAGTTCTCAAAATAAAAGGTCAAGGATCATTCCTAATAGAAGCAAAAATAATACAATAATTAAGAATAAATTTAACCAAAGAAGTGTAAGAATTATAAACTGCAAAATATTATTGAAAAAATTAAAGATCTAAGTAAATAGAACAATATCCTGTGTCATAGATTAGAAGGCAATATTGTTAGATTATAGTACTACCCAAATTGATCTGCTGATTCAATGCAATGCCTGTGAAAATTCTGACTTTATAGCAGAAATGGACAAATTGATTCTGAAATTCATATGATAATGCAAGGGTCCCAGAACAACCAAACAATTTTAAAAAGAAGAACAAAGTTGGAGACCTCCCCTTCTCTATTTTGAAACTTACTACAATGCTACAGTGATTGAAAGAGCATGGTACTGACACCACAATGGGCATATAGATCAATGGAAGAGAACTGAAGACCAGAAATAAACCCACACATCTATAGTCAATTGATTTTTGGCAAGAGGCCAAGAACATTTAATGGGAAGAGATTAGTTTTTTTCAACAAGTGGGACAACTGGATATCCACTTGCAAAAGGATGAACTTGAACACCTACTTCATACAATATGGAAAAATTAATGCAAAATGAATCAAAGACCTAAATGAAAGAGCAAAATTGTGAAATTCAGAAGAAATCATAAGCATAAATCTTTGTGACTTTGGGTTAGACAACAGTTTCTTAGCTATGACACCAAAAGCACAAGCAACCAAAGAAAAAGTATATAAATTTGACTTGAGTAAAATAAAAAAAAAAAAAAGGTCTGTCAATCAAAAAACAATGTCAAGATAGTGAAAAGGCAATCTGCATAATGGGTGAAAATGTTTGTAAATCATATATCTGATAAAATTCTGGTATCCAGGATATATATGGAATTCTTACAACTCAACAACAAAAAGAGGAAACAACCAGTTTAAAAAATGAATGATAAATTTGAATATACATTTCTCCAAAGAAGATATGCAAATGGTCAATAAACATATAAAAAGATGCTCACATTATTAGTCATTAGGGAAATGCAAATCAAAACCACAGTGAATTAGCATTTTGCATTCACTAGCCATCTATACCAACAACAATAGCAACAACAACCAAACTAAATCAAAAGGAAACTATTATCAAGTGCTATAGTGCAGCTGTTGTGGAAAACAGGCTGGCAGTTCCTTAAAACTCAGAGATTTACCACATGATCTAGCAATTCTACTTCTAGGTATATGCCCAAGAGAACTGAAAACATATGGTCACACAAAAACTTGTATACAAATGCTGATCACAGCATTATTCAAAAATGGCTGCAAGAGGACAACATCCCAGTTGTCCCTCAACTGATGAATGGAGAAGCCCAAATGGTACAGCCATAGGATGGAATATTATTCAGCAAAGAAAAAGACTGAAGTACTCACGCATGTTACAACAGGATGAATCTTGAGAGCGTTATGCTGAGTGGAAGAAGCTAGACCCCAAAGTCTACATATTGTATGATTCCATTTATATGAAGGGTCCTAAATAGGCCTAGAGATAGAAAGCAGATTAGTGGTTTCCAGAAGGTGGGGGTGGGATGAGATAGGAAGTGACTGCAAGCAAGTACAGGGTTTTTGTGGCGTCATGAAAATGTTCTGGAATTAGATTTAGATAGTGATGGTTGCATACCCTTAAAAATATACTAAAAACCACTAAATTGTATACTTTAAAATGGTGATTTCCATGGTATATGAATTATATCACAATTGATTTAAAAAAATTGGGGCTTGAAAAGATTTTTGAGGCCAGTCTCTTCAGTAAAGGAAAAAGAGCTTTATTTTGAACAGACTGAAGGGAAGGATGTGATAAGAGGGGAGCCAGGTATAATAAGAAAAGCATGGGGCGCCTGGGTGGCTCAGTTGGTTAAGTGACTGCCTTCGGCTCAGGTCGTGATCCTGGAGTCCCGGAATTGAGTCCCGCATGGGGCTCTCTGCTCGGCAGGGAGTTTTCTTCTCCTTCTGGCCCTCCCCCCTCTCATGTGCTCTCTCCTTCTCATTCTCTTTCTCTCAAATAAATAAATAAAATTAAAAAAAAGAAAAAGAAAAAGAAAAGCATCTATGGGGCACCTGGGTGGCTCAGTGGGTTAAGCATCCGACTCTTGGTTTGGGCTCAGGTCATGATCTCAGGGTTGTGGGATCAAGCCCCATGTGGGGCTCCATGCTCAGCAATGGAGTCTGCTTTAGTTTTCTCTCCCTCTGCCCCTACCCCCACTTGTGCTCTCTTTCTCTCTCAAATAAATAAATATATCTTAAAAAAAATAAAAGAAAAGCATTTATGAAGCACAAAATATGAGTAGAATTAAAGTTTTCATCAAAGGCAGCTATATGCAAGAATGAAACCAGAAAATTTTTGGAGTGATGGTCTTAAACTTAAAAAATTATATAAAATGCAGAGCATAATGACCAAATAAAACAAAATGAGAACATGACAGGCACAGAGAATAAAGAATGAATACCCATCTTAAGTATTATAAATAAGCATCTTCTTAGGACTTAGGGTCCTGTACTTTTCCTTAATTGTTATGACTCATTCTAGCTCACTGCCATATCTACTCTACCTACCAATTTCCAACACAGAGTTTGGCACATAGTAGGTAATCAATAAATACTTGAAAAATTAGCTAAATTAATTAATTATATTCCAGAGGAACAACCCAGAGCAAAAGGACAGAATTAATCATAGTTATAACAGAAAACAATTCTGAGCTCAATAAATATCAATCTAGAATTTGAAGAGATATCTAAAATCTAGATCTATTTGATTAAGAGACCCTAAAATTGGAAAAAGTTGAGTTTTAAAAATAAATAAAAATAACAACAGTTATTTTACAGTTAGTTACAGCATTCGGACTTCTTTTCCACTACACTAAATGTCAAAAGATGATGGAAAAATGTTTGCAGACTTTTAAGAGAAACAGATTGTGACCTAAGAATTAAATACCAATGTGAGTTATCACTCATGTGCTAAGCCAAAATAAGGAGGCTTTCAGGTAAAAAGGCTCAAAAATATACACTTTTGTACTACCTGAAAAGAAATACTATAAAGATAAACTCCAGCAAAATGAAAAATGAATTAAAACATAGGAATGATATAAAGGAGTGGTAATAAACATGGAAGTAAGTTTTATTACAATACATAATGATTATAAGTACAGTTAACAAATTTAATACAAATATCCACAAATAGTTATTGGAAGAGAAGATGATAGTCTACAGTGTTTCTGAATCCTTTTCATGTCACGGCTGACATAGAAAGTTGTGATATTTTTACAAGCACTGGCATAAGGGGCTGGCGTTCCTGGCACCTGACGTTCACTAGCTAGCCCTGTTAGCACAGGGAGCCAATATCTGGGCACACCTGGTGGGCCCCACCGTACATAGATTTAGGTTTTGCTATTCTCGAGATGGAAAACCAATAGGAGATTTTAATAAGAAGTCAATGGTAGGGAAAAAAAATCATAGAATAAGTCTTAATGTAAACTACACTTTCAATTTGGCTAACCTGTTGTTTGTAAAACTGGTATAACATGGATTCACACAAATGTTACTGTATTATCTGGGAGATACTAGTAGGAGAATTTGATTTTTTTTTCTACTTTTCCTTATTTTCTGAATATCATACAATACAGTTTGTTTTCATAATCTCCAAAATACTAAAGATAGTATAAAAACCCCAATAGAGTTTTTAAAAAAATGTTTTGTCTCAGTGCACGAAACAACAGATTAATGAAACAGAATAGTTTTGCCTCAAACAGATTCATTATATATATAAATTATGTATATATATAATAAATATTTTTATATAAGATGACTTTTTATTTATATATTCATTACATAATGAATATATAATATATTTATTTTTTTTCAAAAGATTTTATTTATTTGACAGAAAGAGATACAGCGAGAGAGGGAACACAAGCAGGGGGAGTGGGAGTGGGAGAAGCAGGCTTCCAGCTGAGCAGGGAGCCCAATGCGGGGCTCGATCCCAGGACCCTAGGACCATGATCTGAGCCGAAGTCGGACGCTTAACGACTGAGCCACCCAGGCGCCCCTATATAATATATTTTTATGTAAGTTTTGTATTTATATATTCATATATAGTCTATATATTTATTTATATATTCATATATAGTCAATACATATGAATATATATAATGAATATACAAATAAAAAAACTTATTATATAAAAATATATATTATATATATACATAATTTATATATGTAACAACGTTGATGAACATGGTTTGCTATGTAGCATATCCATTAACTTACCCAGGGATGTTATAATGATTCTTTATTCCAAATATTACTACTCACTATAATTTCTAAAGATAACTTACTTTGACTTTAAGCATTTCAATAATTTTTGACATTCATTTTCCTTAATTCTGTTTGAAAGTTTTCCCCACCCTCCTCCCCCACTTCCTGTGCAGCTTGCCCTGGGACTAGACAATTTCGTGTTAACCCCTTAGCTGCTCATTTAATTCTTTTCCTTAGAAGGGGCATTGTCTGTTTCCCACTGATCCCAATGCATATATCTCTGCCTCATTCTGCCCTAATTTACTATTTTCTTTGCTCAACTTTGATTTGTGTTATTCTCTAAGCTAATGAGAAAGAGCATTTCTGTAGCTCTGGACATTCTACAAATCTAATCTCTGGCTGGCCCAATCGCAGAGATCATTTTTCACGTGGTGGTGGTGGGGGTTGGATCATCCTACTTGTTTTCTACCCACTCTGCAGTGTTCAGGATAATTGAACAGCTGCTGCAACAGATAAGCCCTAAAATCTCCTAAAAGTGGATTTTTCATTCCTCATACAATCTAATCCTGCTCTTCCTCTTTGAGCTACTGTGCCTAAAATGGGTGGCTCCGGGTTTACTGAGGAAAGGAAAGAAAGAAGGGAGATAAGATATTTTAGGGCTAGGCTGGGAAGTGACTTTCATCATTTCTGTCCATATTTCATGAACCAGAATTTAGCCAGCCACAACCTCAGTGCACAGGAAACTGGGAAATGCAGTTTCGCTCTGTGCCCTAGGCAAGAACCCCGTGTGGCAATGCGCAGTGTTGTTCTGGCCACATTCTCTGAGACGCATACAGGGTGTCTATTTACCAGACCTGGGTTTCTTGAGAAACTGTCTCAACACGGTTTTCCTTGCGGTTTAACACAATATTGAACATGTGTCAAAATGTTTTCCATCATCAGTGTTCTAGACCAACCAGAGTATGCTGAAATGTTTGCTGAGGCTGCAAACAGTAATTTAGCTATCTTGATTTTTATACTCCGATCCAGTGGACAATAGGGAGACAGACCAGTTATGTGCTTTTGCAAACCAATATGATTATTAGAGCTTTGAAATTTATTGATCCAGAGGCACCCGGCTGGCTCAGTTGGTAGAGCATGCAACTCTTGATCTCGGGGTTGTGAGTTCGAGTCCCAAGTTGGGTGTAGAGATTATTTAAAAAAAAAAAAAAATCTTAAAAAAAAAAAAGAAATTTATGGTGAATATCTTAACTTCTGTTGTTAAATTACTTACCCAAAAATTGAGATGAGGAGGCCACAGGCCTTCCATTCAGTGGCTTCACCAGGGTTTGGCACACATCAGGCCCCAACAAATGTTTGTAGATTAAATAAATTCATCATCATCAACTTTGGGAAGGTGGTAGTTGAAGAAGTTGAGAAGGAGAGAGTCTTTGGTTCCTGGTAGACTGGGGTGAAACATAAGCACCTCTTTCCTTTTTCTCCTGTTTTTTGCCCAGGGTCCAAGAACGGGTATGATGGGCTAAGAGGTGGTGCATATTTTGGTGGGGGCTAGAAAGGGAAGGGAATAAAGGAGGACATGCACATCCACATAACTGATAAACTGTAAACTCAAAACTGAGACTTATGCAATTTTTGATGTCCTATGAGCAATCAAAGCAAAGGCATTTAATATTTGGCTAGTTCCAGAGATGGCGGAAGCATTGCCCCTATGTTTTCAGTTGACACCAGGTTGACCAGGTTCAAATTCTGTAGAAGTAAGTCAATTTTTTTTCCTTTTTAAATGTCTTGCAGAAATATGAAAATAATTTGTCAGTAATAATAGTAAGGAACAACTGATTCACATTTTCAGTGTCTTCTCACTGCAACCTATGTAATTGCAAATAAACATTCCACATCTATGCAGACCGGAAGCAGTCAACGTTTCATTGGTGAACCCAAATCTTCCCAATGAGAGCTTTCATAAAAAACATCAAAACCACTCTGTTCCACTCTGGGTTTCTAGCCAAAATTAATTAGGGCCTAATCAAGAGAAGCACTCACCTTGACTTTCAATGAGCCATAGATAAATAATGAACTAAGTTTCAGTTGACAATGAAAGGAAAGAAGATGCCAGGCTTAATACTTGGTTTGGAGACAGTCACCCAGGGCTATTCTCTATATTTTTCCTCTTAATATCTTTCTATAAACCTCATCATAGCCCTTTGATGTGTCAAGAGAGAACATGAACCAAGAATCTAACGAGGCTGAGATAAAGGCAAGTGTGGGGATACTTTTCTGTCTTTGAGAACAATGCTGTATAAGACAACCGATCTCTTATAACAAACCATCTCCAGGGGCCACTGTGAGAAAGTGGCATGGGCAGGATGAGTTATGGGTCTGAAAAGCTATGAGCTTTTCACAGTGAGATTTTGATCCCAGTGTTTTTTCTCTGAACTCAGGAGGGCACCTTAATACCAAAAGTAGCCAGTTCTCATTCTCCCTATGCATCTCCCTATGCATTTTATTGCATTTTTGTTGCATTTTGTGGCAGTGGACTTTGATTTGAGCTCAAAACAACTCTTGTTGATCATCTTTAAATAATAATGCAGGGCATGTATTTATTTATTTTTTATTTTTTATTTATTTTATTTTATTTATTTATTTTTTTAGATTTTATTTATTTATTTGAGAGAGAGAGAATGAGAGACAGAGAGCATGAGAGGGAGGAGGGTCAGAGGGAGAAGCAGACTCCCTGCTGAGCAGGGAGCCTGATGTGGGACTCGATCCCAGGACTCCAGGATCATGACCTGAGCCGAAGACAGTCGCTTAACCAACTCAGCCACCCAGGCGCCCCAGGGCATGTATTTATTTTTACTGCAATTACTATCCTTTACAAAACTGAGTTGAAACTTACTTGTTTGGTTGAGAACTTAAACAGTGGGCAAGAAACATTGATTCTACAGGTCAAGACTCCAGGAGACAGACACCTGGATCTGAGTGAGAAGTTTGTGGGTTTGGAGTTATTATTTCTCTTTCAACCATGTCCTATTCGAAAGAGGATAATAGTGCCCGGCAGATCTTTTGTTTAGTGCTTCTTATATATAGTAAAATACTGTAATTTAACAGCTTGCTGGGGGAACAAGAATTTGTTCCAGTTCCTGATTTAAATGTTTATGCTAATTGCTATTTATTGGCCCAGATGCAAATGATAGGTTGGCCAAAGTGAAATTTTATGACGAGCAAACTCCCCCCTTTTGTGCAAATTGAAAAAGTGAAACAAGAGGAGGATGAAATGAGCCGAAGATGGTCTTAATGGCTGCTTTTTAATGGGGAAGATAAAATTAAGACTGATTTACGTGGCCAACTCCCCTGTTTTCTCTTATCAGCTCATTTGGCAGGAAAAATGGAAAAGTAATTGTTCCTCTTTCAATGTGGGCCTCAAACCATTATTTATTGGCTGAAATTAATCGCTGTTTATCCTTCATTCACGTGGAAACCGCTCTATCAGCATTATGAACCCCGGCAACTCAACTAGTCCCTTGCAATTTAGTCGACAGCAAGCTCGGATCCTGATGAGGCGTGCCTTAATTTTCTGGGCTGTGGGAGTTAATGAAGACTCCTTTCTGAGGTGGACATATTTGTATTTCTACAACATTAATAACAAAGACCCACACTTTCTCTTTGGCAGCAAATAAACTTTTTCAAAAAAAAAAAAAAGAGGAAAAATTATTGAAAGGATGGTGCTTGGGAGAAAAACCTGTAACAGAATCATGAAGCCAATTTGTTTTTACTTTAATCACAACGAAAATGAGAAGCGATGTATAGACATTTGGGGGATTGTATGTGGACCCAAGCGCTCCCTAGAAGATCCTGCAAACTGGTAAAGGTGGGATGAAAATAGGACAAAACCCATACATTCAAGAAGAATAACTTCTCGGTTCTTTTTCGCTTCCACTTTGCCTCTTCTCCACATTGCTTGATGCATGTAATTGACAGCCTGTGGTTTTTCTGGGGCAGAGATTCCTGGATTGCCTCCTGTTCTTCCTCAGGGAACCATCTGGAACTGACAGTCTGTCCTCCAGGCTCCTATCTTCCTCTTTCCAATCAACCAGTCAATCATCAAGCGTTTGTGCACACCTTATGTGCCCAACAGCCCTCCTCTGCCATGAATGAGATTAAACACACAGAGCCAGAGCGCCCTCCACATCGACTAGGAGCACAGCTAAGTGTCAAGAATCAGATTCAATCTATAGAAAGCATTTGATGGGGGGTGGGGGGGAGGTTGTTACTGCTGCTTTTTCTGAGACATGCAGGGTCTATCTGTGTGTTCTTTTGGACCCCATCTCTGCCATTTTCCTGCCAAGACCCACCTTCCCACCCTTGCCTGACTGATTAGAATTCTAAGGTTTTTGATCTGGGAGAATCTGTGAGTAAATGTTTTCATGAATTCCCAGTTTCCATAGTCAAAATCTGAATTACCTTGCCATATAATAGTTTAACAGATGCCGTGAACACAGTTTCTTACTTAAAATTTTTATTTGGCTTTTGATTTTTTTTATGAATGAGAAACAAATAGCACATTCCCTTCAAATTTTAATGATTTCTTTAGGTAATTCTTTATATATGTAGCTATTACTATATGTGCAATTTTGTATCCTGTTTTTCTTTTATTCAACAAGTATTTAATGAGCACATACTATGTGTCAGACACTATTTAGGCACTCAGGGATAGAAACCAAAAGGACAGGGCGCCTGGGTGGCTCAGTTGGTTAAGCGACTGCCTTCGGCTCAGGTCATGATCCTGGAGTCCCAGGATTGAGTCCCGCATCGGGCTCCCTGCTCGGCAGGGAGTCTGCTTCTCCCTCTGACCCTCCCCCCTCTCATGTGCTTGCTCTCTCTCATTCTCTCTCTCTCAAATAAATAAATAAAATCTTTAAAAAAAAAAAAAAAAAGAAACCAAAAGGACAAAAGACCTATGGAACCCACATTCTAGTGGACTCTTACTATTAAAAAAAATCTTGTGTCTTTAAATTGTCCGTATTCATAATTATAAATAGCTTCCTGCTGGTCCATTTATATAACTTAGTTTACTTAATTTGGTTAATAGCAAGTTACTAATTTGCTATTATAAATAACTCAGTGATGAACATCTTTATGCATTTTTCTTTTTTTCATTTTTGATGATTTCCTTAGGTAGGATGTCCAGATTTGCTGTGATCTGACTTAGGTTCTCAGCCTAACCGCACATCAGAAGCACACTATTCCAAGCTTAATGAATCAGCATGTCCAGAATAGGTTCCAGGCATATTTATTTTTGATTGTTGGCCGAAGTTTAGAATAACATCTTATCACGATCATGCAATGTCACTTCAGTTTGTTTTTAATGGCATACCTACTATATTTATGTTCTATATTATAATGCTTGTTATATGTATAATCTCAAATACCTCTAGTTTGTAATATTATGGTACTATAATAAAACCGTGGCTGAATAGTTGTCCTGTTGGTGGTCCCCTTTGGTATGGATCTTATTCTGCTAGAATTCATATTTTAAATGAAATGCTACCAGAAGAATAACATACACTTTGCAAGTGAAAAGATTAAAAAAAAAAAAAAAAGCTTGTGTTTATCTCAATAGCTCCTAACTTTCCCTAAAAAGAATTTTCTCAGGTTATATTGCAATATTGATTTCAGAATCTATATTATGGATTTTTATATACTGATGTTGTCTTTCAACGATTTCTATAGACTTTCCATTAACACTTAACTGTATTAAAAAATAAACAAAATCATTAATCTTACTAATACACAGGATGTTAAAAAAATAAAATCGTATTTCTAAGGAAGATTCCCTCTACTTGGTGAAAAAGATAATCCTTTAGATTATTTGGATTTAGGTTGGGGTAGTAATATGTTTGTGAGTGCAGAAAGGTAAAGAAGTTATTGGTTGGTGAGAGATTTGGAATGTAGTATCTCAGAGTTCTTTCTTTTAGAAAAATTATACTCTGGCCTGATTTTTTTTAAATTGAGGTACCTTACAATAAAAAAAAAGAAAAGACAAAATAATCATTTGGGTTTGACATTTTAAAGTATGAATACAATTTAAAAAGAAAATCCAACTTGGAGAACCACGCAGCAATCTGACACTAAATTCAGTTTTAAGTTTCCTGGAAGCCAAGATGAAAAAGGGAAATCTATAGTTCTTTATTGTTCCAATGATATACATAAAATCATTCAGAAAAGCAATATCCAGTCTGGCAGGTTTTTATGAGATACAGCCAAAAATCTTTTGAAAGTAAAATGGATAGTGTTTTCTAAGGATCAGAATGATTTCCAAAACCTTCCAGAATTTCTATTCCATTCTGCTTAATCATTTGTTTCCACTTTCTAATTTGACATTTCGTGGATTGACTTTCAAGTACCGCTGTCAATGATGAGCAGAATGAATCCTGATGGCAGCCCCACCTCTGCCTTCTGGGCACTTGAGCTTTTTAGTACAATCAGAGAACTCTCCAGAAGGCAGATGGGTATGTTTACTCATTTCAACTTTAACAGTTTTTTTCTAATTATATCAGTAAATTCCAGTAGACAAGGGTCAAGAATGAACTTTCTCAGTATTAAAAGTTTTCAAAGGGGGCACCTGGGTGGCTTAGGCGGTTAAGCGTCTGCCTTCCACTCAGGTCTTGATCGCAGGGTCCTGGGATCGAGCCCCATGAGGGGCTCCCTGCTTGGCGGGAGCCTGCTTCTCACTCTCCTCCCCGCTTGTGCTCTCTCTCGCTGTCTCTGTCACTATCAAATAAATAAAATCTTTAAAAAAATAAAAAATAAAAGTTTTAAAAAATATTTTTGTGGTTTAAATCATCAAAATTATGTAAGATTGTTCTTAGCCATTTGAAATTATTTTCGTTTGTTTTCATTGCCAGGAGTCCACTTCAGTAATTCTTCATCTTTCTAGTTGGTCCCTTAATGCAGCTGTACAAATTACTCTTTGACCTTGCTGATCAGAGTATTTTCTAGTAAAATTTTTGATAGAGAGCATACTTTGTGTTGAAATAAATTTGTAGGCCCAGATGGAGCTGCTCCTGCCCATGGCACCATGTTAGCAAGCCAAAGACTTAAATAACTTTCATGTTCTTGTAAATGTGCCCCTTGATCAGAAATGCAGTAGATCCTGTCAGTCAGTCCCCAAAGGCCAAGTTAACTCTGGGCTCCCTACTTATGTCCTTGTTCCTTCTCATCCCAAACAAGGTTGTCTTTGTGGCCCCAGCCAGATATTTTCTATTTTCCTCTTCCTTGTTCTTTATTCTTTGTATAAAATCTTCCTATCTTCTGCCTCATTTTTCAGTTTTCTGGACCTGTGGGAATGGAGACTGCCCGCTTCATAAAGTGTTAAATAGTTTGTTTGGATCACCTAAATTGTTTCTTTAATCACATTTTAACACTTGGTATTATAGTTCTCAGAAGATAGGAATATTTGCCTTTTTAAAGGGAAAATTCGTGTTTTGAAGACAGCAACATTTACTTACGAGATATTATTATTAACAGATTATTAACCAGATTATTATTAACAGATACATATGTATCACTTACTGTGTTCTGTGTTCTAGGCACTTATGTTGTTCTAACTGCTTTAAAAATAACCTTTCCAGGGGCGCCTGGGTGGCTCAGTCGGTTAAGACTTCAACTCTTGATTTCCGCCCAGGTCATGATCTCAGGGTCCTGAGATTGAGCCCTGTGTCAGGCTCCCCGCCGGGCAGGGAGACTGCTTAAGATTCTCTCTCTCCCTCTCTGTCTGCCCCTCCCCCCCATCATGTGCACTCTCTCTCTCAAATAAATAAATAAATAAAATAAAAATAAAAACAACCTCTCCAGCATTGCCCTTCCATACACTATAAACAAGCATATAATCTATAATCCCATAATCCCAAATTGTGACAAGGGGTCAGAAAAGTAAACATAAGGAAATATAACTATTCAAAGTCTCTTCTGATAGAGTAACCAGAAACCCAATAGACATTTGCACTTTTCTTTGATCATCTTTAAAGCAGATCTCAACAACACTTTACCTTACTTTTGAGCCTACCGAAAGATGAAGATTCATCATTTTTTCAACCTCACTGCACAGCACAATGTCTAGTGTATTATAGAGGCTCAAAAATATTTATCAAGTGAATTAATATGTAAATAGTAGAGTGTGAAGCAACCAAGAACACAATCTTTCATACAGATCAGTGGAATGAACTGAGAATCTACAAATAAATTCTTAAATTTATGGTCAATTGATTTTCAACGAACTGGGAACAACTCAGTATGCATCAATTGGTGCATGGATAAAAAACATCTGGTCTGTCCAAACAATGGAATATTATTTAGCAATAAAAATGAGTGAACTACTGATACATGTTACAACATGGATGAACCCAAAAAGCATGCTAAGCAAAAGAAGCCCCAGACAAAGACCACTTACTGTATGATTCCATTTATATGAAATATCCCCCAAAAAGGCAACTCTAGCTGAAAGTAGATTAGCAGTTGCATGGGACTCAGGGTAGGAATGGAGAATGGCTGAAAATGGACATGGACAATCTCTTGGAAATGATAGACAAACGTGTTCTAAAATTGTACTGTGAAGATGGCTGCACAATTCTGTAAACTTACTAAACATTATTTAATTGTCCATTGAAATGGGTAATTTATATTCAATAAACCTATTCTAACAAGTAAAAGAAGACTATCTTCAGAATGCTGAATTCTCTCATAACTCAGATTCTGTCCTCATTCTATTAATGCAGCCACTATTGTTGATGCTTTTCCACTTGACTTGAATTTATCACTATCATTTATTTAAGAAATAGCAAGGGAGCCTGGCTGGCTCAGTTGGTTAAGCATCTGCCTTCGGCTCAGGTCATGATCCCAGAGTCCTGGGATTGAGTCCCACATTGGGCTCCTTGCTCAGCGGGGAGTCTGCTTCTCCTTTTCCCTCTGCTGCTCCCCCTGCTTGTGCTCTCTCTCTCTCTCTCTCTGTCAAATAAGTAAATAAATAAATAAATAAATCTTAAGAAAAAAAGAACGAACTAGTGAGCATCTAATATCTGCCAGGCCGTGATCTGGATACAGGAGACAGGGCTCTGCTACTAACTTACAATAGGTCTTCTGGTTGGTCGCTTCCCCTCTCTAACTCACTTTCTTCATCTGTGAAATGGGAATTCTAATCTCTGATTTGCTTACCACGTGGAGTTCTTTAAAGAGTCCAGTGAGATGAGTTTTGTGAAAATCTTTAAATTGTAAGCCGTATTACAAATTTAAGGTCAAAATAAGGTCTGTATGTATTCAAATGTAATGTTTCGACAAATCCGGCCCTTCATTCCTTCCATATGTGCTAATATTTAGTAATGGTGCTGAAGGCTGTATAATGGAATGTTTTATCAGAGAAGTCAAGGTTACCCTTCAAAGCAGTTATAGAATTATCTTCTCTTAACTAAATATAGTTAACCTTAACAAACAAAAGGACTTCCCGATGAGCCAAATGAAATGGCCTTTATGTTTGAGGTACTCACTTAGAAAATAATAAAGGAAGCAATTTGCTCAATTTGCAGTTTTTCCTTCATAGAACTTTGCGTTTAAATTGCTTGCAGGGAAAGATCTTTTTACATGATATATATTTAGGAAAAGAAAACATCTTAAAAAAATAAAAGGTAAATGTTTTATTGGTGAGAGGAGATTTGTATAGTTTCACGGTTTACCTCTGAGGTTTATTTAATCTTCTGGAGTTTAAAAATTGTTGTCCCAGACACACCATTTCTCTCTCTTGATTCCTTTATTTAACCTTTGAATTTAGTAAAAAGTTGTCTCATTTTCATTATAGTTATAAAGATTAAAGCTGACCTTTACCTTTTCCTTTTTTAAATTCAAAACTGTGGTCACTTTCCCTTTTTAATAGGAGACAGGTATATAAAATTGATCCACCTACAAATGATGTAGGAATTTGAGAGTCTCACAGAGGTTAGTCTCTATTAATTAGTTATAAGGTGCATTAATTACACTCTAAATGATAATTAGCCTTTTCTCTGATCTATTGCTGGTTTTCTCATTGGTCACACTTTCTGTAAATGAAGATTTAAGCTTGAAACCTTGCTTTAGAAACTAACTTTATTAGTACAATTTCATACATTGCTCGGGAGTTTTGAAAGTGCTTGATAAGTTTTGCAAATGTTTTATACAACTGTAAGTTAATAACAGTATTATTATATATTCAGTTCTGTTGTTTGATGATTTCTCTCCAAGCAGCTTCCTCTCTGTGAAGCCACCAGCTTTGCATCTGTGGTCATTATTCCTCCTGTCTCCTAACTTTTGTCCTTGAAATTCTCTCCGCTCTCTCTTGCCTTTCTGATAACCATCTTTGTCCAGACCCATCTCTGGTTTGAAAATGTGGGTGTCCTCCATATTCCATCCTCGGCTTGGGTTTTGTTGTTTCTTTTTCCCACCTATCCTTTATCCTTCAGTGATCTTTTTCATGTCCTGACAACGTCTCTTGAATTATTTTATTTTATATGTAATCCATTCTCTTTATTTATCAGTTCACGAGGCTTTCAGGCATCTCTGGCTTGTAAGTGGACCCCAAACCTATAATCTACAGTTCTAACCTCTCTTCAAATACTAATCTCATGCTTCCACTGGCTGCCCAGGAACACATTTGGATATGTTCTGAAATGTTCCATCTAATTTCACTTCCTCCCCAACTGAGGGCTTTCTTTTCATAGTCCCATTTCTATTCCACATCTTAATCTCAGTGCCCAGGAGTGACCTGGGACTCCTTCTTTTCCTTCACACTTTATATCCACTCTGTCTCCCACTTCTACGGGTTCAGCTGCTAAAATGCCACTTGCTCTATATGCTAGAAAGCCCTCATGCATCTTGAAAACCCTTATTAATATTTGCCTGGACTTGTAACAGTCGGCTAACTGTCATCCCCTTTGTAAAATCCAAATTTCATAAACTGATATTCTAATCTCATTCATGATTGAGCCTCAGCATATTTTCCAGGCTTCTTTCCTATTAATTTTCTATGGTCCAGCCAAATGTAACTATTCATCTTTTTAAAAAAGATCCCAAGATTTACATTTCTCTGTTTACCTACTTACCTGTATCTTTAGTGTGCTCACCCCTCCTTTAATCTGTTGAAATACCATTTTTCAAGTTTCAACTCAAACACCACCATCTCCATGAAACCAGTATTAGGTCCTCGCACTCTGAATTCCTACAGAAATGTGTACATTTTCAATGGTTTTCATAACATATAGCCTGATATGATGGCTCTGTATGCATGTCATCTCCTTCATTGCCTTCGGGGCCGAGTCTCTCACCAGCTGGCTCAGCGCTTTGCACACGATAGGCACACAGTATGCTACTGTTGAATAACTGGGACTCTTACCATGTAATTGGGTCTTGATGTTGTGATTACCTTAAGGTATCAGTCAACAGGCCAACTTCAGGGAACCCTCCCACTGGATTTCCTGATCATCCCTTCCTAAAGATGAAAGTCCAAGTACTCAATAATAGTGCTTAACATTTTCCTACACCATGTACATTGCAGAGAGAAAAAAGAAACAGCCCTCTAGGGAATTTTGAAATGTCCTTGAAGGGTGTGAAATTAAATAGGTATCTCCAGGGTTTTAAAAATTGTCTTCTGATATATGAAAAATGCCCACGTGGATTAAAAATCCATCATTCAGTGGGTATTAATGGGAGCAAAACCTGTGAAGGTAAAGCACCTCACATAGCCCCACGTAAGGCTGCAAGAGCCTTCATGGCAAAATGTTACTCCACCTTAAGACCTGAAGCAAATAAACTTTAGTGAGAACACTTACATAAAGACGTTCACCCATTATCTCCCCTCTGTACAAGGACAGGAAATATTTCAGGGTCTCTCTTTGAGTCTGGTGGTTTCATTTATCCTGAAGTGCTCATACATTTACCTGTTAAATATTGCTCCATTTTAGAATATTAAAAATAGTATCATTTTTGGCTTTTAGAGTGATGTGGTCAATTGCACCTATTATGGAGGAGATCAGATGTTATTTAAAAACTGCAGCAAGAAGGTAGGCATGATACACACCCTGAGTATTGGAATACACCAAATGGAAACAAGCATTATACTACAGCCCAATTTACTAAGGAAAAACTAGCAATTACTTAGGCAAAACTAAGGCAGTAGTTGGTTTCCAATTATGATTTTCAAATAACTTGCCTTGAAATATTTTGAGTTTTTAGGATTGACTCTTCAAGTTCCTAGTCTTCCTTATATAAATCTAGATATGAGAGCAGAGGTTAAACCAACTTACATTTCTGCACATGAAACCTCAAGTTGGCTATCACCTCCAAGACTTGCTGCCAATTACTTTAACTCTCACCCCAATATGATTCCTAAGGTATAATACTAACAAATTCTTTATCTTGCACGTTTATTGTTGGAAAATGATTTCCCATATGTGAAAGGCAATTAGGTAGTCCTAGAGTACATGATTTAAATATGTTGATTGAAGAATTTTTTTTAACAGTTTGTGATATGATTCACATCCCGTGCAACTCATTCATTTAAAGTGTGCAACCCAATGGATTTTAGTATATTCACGGATATATGCAACCAACACCACAGTCTATTTTAAAGTATTTTCATCATCTCAAAAAGAAACCGGTGGCACCCTTTGGCCATCATTCCGCCACTCACTACTCCCATCTCTTCCATAGCCTTAAGCAACCACTAATTTATAGACTATTTCTATGTATTTACCTATTCTGGACTTTTATATGCATGAAATCATAGAAAATACGATCTCTTGTGACTGGCTTCTTTCACTTAGCATGTTTTCACAGTTCATCCATGTTGTAGCATGTATCAGGACATTCATTCCTTTTTGTGGGTTAATAATATTCAGTTGTATGGATGTACTAGATTTTCTTTATTGATTCGTGTGGATGGACATTTGGGTTATTTCCACCTTTTGGCTATTATGAATAATACCCACCTAAACAGTCAGGTACAAGTTTTTGTGTGGATATATGTTTTCCTTTCTCTCGAGTATATACCTAGGAATAGAATTATCAGATCATCGGGTGACTCTGTGTTTAATCATTTGAGGAATTGCCAGACTGCTTTCCAAATCAGCTGTACCATTTGACATTCCCATCAGCAGTACATGAGGGTTATGGTTTCTACTCATTCTTACCAAAACTTGTCATTGACTTTTTTTATTCTAGCCATCTTAGTGGGTGTGAAATAATATTTCATTCTGATTTTGATTCTCCAACTCTCCAGACACAAACTGATGAGCTACAATCAGTTCAGCTCTGACACTATGTACCTAGAGCTAGTATAGACCCCACTTGGTTAAGGATTCAGTCCCATGATTCTGCTCCCACTTCAGACACCCAGTAGCAAGTCCCAGATTGTCACTTGTACATCTGATCAACTGGCTATAAATCAGAGGTTTCTACAACCTCCTCTTCCATTTCAGTAATTTGCTAGAAAATGGCCCATAAAACTCTTTAAAAAAGAAAGCACTTTACCTACTATTACCAGTTTATTATAAAGGATATCATAAAGGATACAAATGAACGTCCAGAGGAGGAGGTACATAGGATGAGGTCTGGAAAGGTCTCAATCACAGGAGCTTCCATCCTATGGAGTTGGGATACACTTTCTTCCCGTCACATGGATGTGTTTATCAACCCTAAAGCTCTTCGAAACCTGTTGTTTAGGCTTTTTAAGAGACTTCATCATGTAGGCATGATTACTTATTAACTCTGTCTCCAGATTCCCTCCCCTCCCTAGAGGTTGGGGATGAGGCTGAAAGTTCCAAGCTTCTAGTCAAGGTTTGGTCTTTTTGGTGACCAGCCTCCATCCTGAAGCTATCTAGGGACCCACTGAGATTTGCCTCGCTAAAACAAAAGACACTCCTAAATTCCAAGGATTTCAGAAACTCTTGTGCCAGGAATTAGGGACAAACACCAAAAATATATATTTTATTATATCACAATATTTCTGATATTGAGCATCTTTTCATGTGCTTATTGTCTGTTGATATATATTCCTTGGAGAAATGTCTGTTCAGATCCTTTGTCCATTTTTAAATTGAGTTGTCTTTTTATTATGAGTTATAAGTGTCCTTTTATATTCTATTTACCTGTCCATTAATGCATTTATGAATTGAAAATATTTTCTCACATTCTGTCTTTTCAGTTTCTTGATGGTGTCCCTTGAAATCAAAGCTTTTAATTTTCATGAAATGCAATATATCCATTTTTTTCTTTGTTCTTTGTTCTTTTTCTTTTTTCTTTCTCATGGTTTTAGAGTCATTTCTAAGAATCTTTTGACAAATCTAAGATAATGAAGATTTAACCCAATGTTTTCTTCTAAGAGTTTTATAGTTTTTGCTCTTATATTTAGGTCTTTGATCCATTTTGAGTTAGTTTTGTATATGATACGCAGTAAGGGTCCAATTTCATTCTTTTGTATATGGCTATCCTGTTGTCTTAGCACTATATGTTTGCTTTTTTAAAGTTGAAGATCTCATTGACGTTATTAAGAGACTCATGAATCGGGCAGCATCCCATCTAGCAAGTAGAGGGGAACTACTCAGTAATATTTGTTGAAAAAACTTTTCCCCCCACTGAATGGTCTCTGTACCCTTATTGAAAATCCGTTGATCATGGATATAAGGGTTTATGTCTAGATCTTGGCTTTATTCTGTTGATCTATACATCTATTCTTGTGCCAGTACCACAGTCTTGATTACTGTTGCTTTGGATTAAGTTTTGAAATCAAGGAGTCTAAGTCCTCCGACTTTGTTCTTCTTTTCTTCAGGATAATTTTGGCTATCTTGAGTCCCTTAAACTTTCATATGAATCTTAAAATTAAGTTGTTAATTTCTTCAAAGATGTCAGCTGGGATTTAGATAGAGATGGTGTTGAATCTGTAGATCAGTTTGTGGAATATGGCCATCTTAACAATGTTAAGCCTTCTAATCCATGAATATGGAATGTTTTTCCATTTATTTGGCCTCCTTCAGTTATTTTTAACAATGCTTTGTAGTCTTCAGAATATAAGTTAAGTTTTGCACTTCTTTTATTAAATTTATTCATAAGTTTTTTATTCTTTCTAAAGCTATTGTGAATGAAATTCTTTTCTTAGTTGTATTTGCAGATTGTTTATTGCAACTGAACTAAAATACAATTGACGTTTGTGTATTGCACTGTATTGTATCCTGCAACCTTTGTATCCTGAACTCATTTATTAGTTTTAATAGTTTTTTTGTGTGTATTACTTAGGATTTCCTATACATAAGTGCACATCACCTGTGGATAGAGATAAATTTACTTCTTCTTTTCCAATCTGTATTCCTTTTAATTCTTTTTCTTGCCTAATTACCCTAGCTAGAATCTCAAGTACAAATGTTGAATAGAAGTGGCAAGAGTAGATATTCTTGTTTTGTTCCTGATCTAAAGGATCTAGTCTTTCATCATTACATATAATGTTAGCTATGGGTTTTTTGTAGATGTCCCTAGTCTGTTGAGTGTTTTTATCATGAAAAAGTGTTGGATTGTGTTAAATGCTTTTCTCTGTCTATTGAGATGACTGCGTGGTTTTGATTTTTATTCTATTGATATGATGTTTTATGTTAATTGATTCTCGGATGTTAAACCAACTTTTTATTCCTGGGATAAATCCCACTTGGTCATGGTGCATAATTCTTTTTATACATTTCTGGATATACTATAGACTTTTAAATGGGTTTAATCCACCGTTTGAGTAAAAAAACCCATTTGGCAATTTGCCATCACCTGGTAGATGCTCTATACATATATGTAGACTAATTGATTGCTCTGTGTTTTGTAATTGGGCCTTGAGTCAAGCAAGCAATTCATTTGTCATGTCTGACATCTTGAACACGTTCATTAGACTTCCATATAGACAGCATCAGACACCAGTAGGCTGGGAAAGCAAACTTAGAAAAAAGAGGAGCAAAGTAAATATGCCATTATTGGAGAGGAAAAAAATTTCTTTCTACCCTTCTAGGTTCTTTGATTAGTTCTTATGTTGATTATCAAATTAACATAAACAATTAACAATAGAAAAAACAAATTTAATTATGTTCATACAGGCATCCCATAAGACGAATATGAGATCCAAGCATAAGCCAGGCAATTGAGGCTTATATGCCATCTTGAGCTAAGAAAAGGGATAGGGGCTTAGGGTTTCAAAGGGGAGGAGGGTGATTCACAGGACAATATGAAAAGCAGATGTTTGGTAATTAGATGTTTGTCCGGACATACAGATAGGTCATTTAGATTTAAAAAAGTTATCTCTTGGTAATAGCTCTCTTTCTGGGCCAGGCCCCCTATCTAGATTCTTTTAGGTAGTTTAAGAGACAATTAAAAGTTTTTCTTGAGTCTGCTGGGTCTTGATTGCCTTCAGCTCAAAATAGTCCACATGCCAAAGTGGCACATTTTGAGAAAACTTATTCTAAACCCTTTCATCATGTTCAGAAAACACAGCCCCAAACCTCTTGGGGAGTAGTTTTATTGTGAACTGGATTGAAAAGGGAAATAGAGAAACATGAGGCGCCAATGTTAAGGAAGGTGCATGCTAGATGCCCTTCTCTGAGTTCCCATATTGTCTGTACAGGCCTTAGTCCGAACACTTACCATACCTCACTGCTAATTTACTTGCCAGTCGCTATAATCAGAATGTGTGCATATCAGAAATGTTTGGCATACAGAAAGCGTACAATAATTGCTTGTTGAATAAGTGAATAATAACTTGGCTGATCCATTTGGTGGGAAGCAGTTAAAGGCAGAGTAGCTCTGACCAAGTAAAGCAAAGCAGCTCCCAGGGAAAGAGGCAAAGATTTTCACAAAAGACTTTTTTTTATAATAATAGCAACTGTGATCAAATAGATTTTGATGTATTTGGCTTTAGCAGAAGTGTAATTTACCCCTCTGTCAGATTTCTTAAATAACACAAACTATGCCACTTTATACTCCAAAGGCCAAGCTGCCATGCTCACATGCTTTTCCTCTTTCATTTCTAGGAAAAAAAAACAATAATCAACTCCCATCTCCCCCTCAAAAAGCAGTTTTTCTAAGATTAAAACATACACACACAGATCAAGATTAAAGAAAAGATGTTTATACCTTCAGTTGGTTAACGAGATTGTCCCAATTCTAAGACAACTTCAATTATAACAGATTTCCCAGAATTAAAAAAATTCTATGTAAATATAAAAATTGATTGCACACTGGATCTTAATTTTGAGAACATTAAAATGTGTATTTAAAAAACTAAGACGTGTAGTCTGTTTTCACTTTGCAGTTCATGACATCCCACTAGAAAATCAAAGCTTTTAAAACATGTGTTTAATGTATGTTTTTCACTATGTCATATAAAGACGACAGTGAGGTACTTTAATGTTAATACTGATGACCACAGTACTCTAAATCTTACTTGGATACTTATCCAACAGGGCTTAACTTGTGGGCAAATAGATGTCTGATGATATCTATGCAAACTCATACCATCTATTCTTGTCCTTCAGATAACAAGGGCTTCCCAGCTTCGTGTGGTTTCAGAGGAGAGCCTTTTGGTCTTTTGAGCACAAAAACCAGCAGACAGAAATTAGAACAACAGCATTTAAATTCCTGGGGAAAAGGGTCAAGAAAAAATAGCATCTGGCTTCAATGTGGTTTTCCCTGGCTGGAGTTCTTGGTTCTCAGTTTTCTTGGTTTCACAGTTGATGATTTCTTTTATTTAGGAAACTCAGTAGATGGGGACAATGTTTATCCTGTAAATGTATTGCTCAGCTCAGGGAACAGGGAGAATCCATCTTGGCTTAGCAATACGTATAAGATATTTTCAATCCACCCAATGACTTAATAGCCTAAAACCTAAGGTAGGAGACCTTTTGAGTTTAAGGTCTCCAAAAGTCCAGTGAAATTTTCAGAAGTATCCACTCTGATCCCCCTACATCGGATGCAAGAGATGTTCTAGTTAATCTTCTTTAAGGTCTTATTCACTTAATGGAAATGCTTAGCTGCATAATTGCTTTGAGCCTATTGCTATTCGAAATGGAAAATATAATAATCTAATGGTATTGTCTCTATAAGCGAATGAGAATTTCAGGAGTGGCTGTTGGTGCCACCCATGTGATCCAGAGAGGTTAATGCAGTTAAAGTTATTTCACAGTCCATTAAGGAGCTTACGGTGACCTCACGACCTTTGCGCCAACAACACGGAATCCATTATCATCACAATGGAGGAGCTGTGGGTTCGGCTGACTTGACAATGGGCCCGGGAAATCCCAAGTTAGTACTTAGTTTAAAAAAATGCGCTTTTCTTTCTGCTTCTTGGGTATGGCTATTAATATGCCCTCCTATAATTTGTAACATTAACATTGCTGAAGGTACAGAAAAGGACATTGAAATGAAGATGTCAAAACTGCTGACTTAGTTCAGTGCATGATAGTATTGGCTATGCATTGAAGTAGTAGATATCTAACAGGAAAATCAAGATGAAGAAAGTCAAGGAACTCCGTTAAATTAATGATAAATTATCACCGGTTATGAAATTCACTTAGGCAAATAATAGCTTTCCTCCATTTTTAATGTTACATTATGAGATTTAATATATGATTTAAAGAGAAACAAACACTTTAACTTATGAATAAGAATGTCTTAAGAGTAATTAATTAAAACTGCATTAAAATGTTTATTTCATCAAAATTCAAATTTCAGAGAAATAAGACACACCGTATATTCTCAGGAACATCTCACTATGACAAACAATGTCATGCTATGGACATCAAACGTTTCTCTTTCTTCTATATGCAATTTGGTAAAGACTTCCCTGTCACTCACATTTAAAAACAGATGTAAGGTATGGGGTTAAAAAGTAAAGATTTTATCAAAATACTGGTTAGATATGAAAGTGTTAATGAACAATTGTGTCCTCTAAAATGAACTTGACTGCACAACAGTCTCCTTTGGAGAAATAATAAGCCTGGAATTTAAAATGAGATTTTGCGGTACTTTGTATTAATACAAAAGAGATGCTAGATCAAATAATCCCCATGCCCCCTCCACAAAAAATTAAACAAGATTGTTTATAGATAGAAAGTTTAAATTGTAAACATAGGCTATAAAAGCATCATTTATACTCCCAGAACTCAGAGGAAGCATTTTAAAATAATTTAAGGAAAGCACTGAAAGGTATTTAAAGAGTCCAGCAGTACATTTCAAAGATAGTTATTGCAGATGGTAGTTAACACATCTTACCTCATTTAAACACAATAAGGTTTCAGCACTTATTATAGCTCCAAATGCCTGTAATATAATCACACTAAAACGAAAGCCGAGATCTCGAGTTAATTTTCAGGAACACATCATGATGATGTCTTTTTATGGTTTGCTATCTGAGAATATAATTGAAAAAAAAAAAAGTATCACCTACCTCTGATGATTCAAAAGAAAATAACATGATCAAACAGCCTTTCCTAAACATAGCTCGACTTGAAACCCATCTTATTTAATTATTACAAGAATATATTAAATTTAGTGCTTGAAACCGGTGCTAAAAATCTGTTTCAGAATATTTAGAACTAAAAGGAAAGTATCTGACAGTAATAGGTTTATGTCAACTTTGAATAAATGTAACTCACAAATAATACCACAGTAAGTATTTAATCATCGATTATTAAAGAAGTTTTATAGAAACTGCTGTCACTAGGCATTAAAGCTGCACGGATGCTATTCTTACAAAAAGATTTAACAGTATTCAGGTTCTGAATTTTTATGTTACTTTTTTCAATTCTTGAATATCAAAACCAGCTAGGACCTTGTTTTGAAAAGTCATTAAATTTGATTCTGTAACTCATTATATAATTTACAAAGCAAAAATGGCTAGATAATGGACTTTAATCATCTACTCTAATTTATTAACCAACTGGAAATGTTTTGCAAGATGTTTACAGTCATTTGAAGATGCATTTTTACTTAGGAAATTCTAAGAGGTAAGTTTTTATTTATTTTTTTCCTCAGCAAATATTTGTTTCAATTTCATTTCCATTGTAATACATCTCCTGGTAAGCTTGTTATTCCTTAAGCGAGCCAGAATTCCAGACAAGAAGAGCACAGAATGAAAACTTGGCAAATAGAAAAGCAATCACAATAAATGGGTTGAGAAGAGTATATATTTTAAAGCGAAGAGATAACACAAAGTAATCGTAGGTCAGAATTTTACATGAACAAACTATGTCTAATTTCGATGCAGTCTTAAGATATGATATGTAAACGATTCTCCACAACTTGCAAAGTACATTAAAAAATCGTCTTAACTCCATTAAGACGTACAATGTACCTGACCAAAAATTGATGTAATCATTAGGGTTAACTTTCTCATATTGTTATTGATATTATTATTATTATTACTAAATCAGTCTCAGCAGAAACGGAAGAGTCAAACACTGCTGTTGTTTTTAACTTTTCTTAGAGTGATACTGGTTCTGATGCTTCTGTTTTCCCAGCGCTTTGTCTGAAAGGAGGAGGCACCTCCATCAGGAAATCTCTCCCTATCGGAGTAAGAATTAATCATGGAAAAGAAAAAAAAAAAATCTCAGAACTCTGTCAAAATATAACACAAGTCCCTCGGGGAAGGAATGTGTCGCAGAGCTTATTTGCTATGTCAAGATGCCTCTCTTTTGACTGAAGAGAAAGTTATCGCTCAGAGGCTTGGCATAAAGCGTGAACGTGGAAAGGCGGCTACAAAGTGAGTCTCAGACTTCAGTAGCCAAAAATAAACTGGTTCTTGGCTGAAAGACATAAGTGCAATTGTGAAATTGATATCCCTCCTTGGCCGAGTCCCAGACAATATGTTGCCTTTCGGGGGCTGATCAGCGTGATTGATGTGACCTGTGAAATCCAGGGGGGCTCTCCCCTTTAATCAAACCCACCACCCTCGACAGAGAAGCAGCTGTGGACTAACAAGTTCTTCAAGTGTTCTCCCTCCAGGTCCCCTTAGAAATCTGACAGCCCAGAAGGAGAAAAAGGGGGCAAAATAGCCACAAAACCAACTCCGCCCTGGAAAAGCAAAGGAGAGAAAAGACAAGCCTATGGATTGGGACATAAGATGGCAGCAACTGAACAGTGTATTGCCTTTCAAAGAGAAATTCAGACTTCACTTTTAATGTCAAAACAAACTTACTAAAGACAGGCTGCTATGTTTTTTTTTTTTTTTCCTTCTTCTAAAAATATGGATTTTTTTTTTTTTCTGGTTTTCTCTAATAGTGATGATCTGTGGCTTAGAGACAACATCCTTGTTTTTTTTCCCATTTCCTCTTCGGTTTCCATGTTTGCATCATAGATTGTAGAGTTGTGGTAATCTGTCCCCAAAATAACATGTGAAGATCAAGTCAGAGGGAGAAAGATGACTTGAAATCTTCCAGGGAACAGCATTAAGCTTTCAGCCACGCTGTGGGTGTCAGGCTGTGAATCCTAACACCAGCCTCCTAATCTCAGAATCATTAACCTATCACTTGTTCCGACTCTCCTCGGCTGCTATCAGGGAAGGAATATGACGATCACTTTGGAGGTTTTGCATTTCCTATGGCAAATGTTTCTAAACTGATGACAAATTGGCACTGCTCCTTCCTTCTACAGCAATCAGGATGACTCAGATTGATTTTAGCTTAAAAGATCAACACCCGGGTATAATTTACTTTACAGGGTTTCTTTTAACGCTGAAAGGCTTCCCAATTGGTTAACCTTACCACACTCTCCTGCATTGTTGTCCTATTTGCAAAAAACATTCTGGTGCCAGATTGTCAGCTAATTATGTCACAAGCAATCAGCTAACAAAGCATAGCCATTCTCGCCTGGAGAATGAGCCTTGTTTCAAAGGATCTCCGAGGGAAAAAAAAAATAGGCCCCTTTCATGAAGGAAATCTGGAGTGAGGGTTTTATTTAACTCTACCTTCCATTTGGGCACTGCTGTTGTAGGGACATTGTATTGCTGGTAATTTCTTAAGCAGCGGCATGGGGGCGAGTCTTGGAGCTTTGCGGAGCCTGTGGTTCATCTATACATACCTGGGAAGACACGCAAGTATTTGATAAACCTCTGTGATGTCAATCTTCAAAATGAACTCTAGGAAGTTATCTCCCTCCAAAAGACCTTTTTTGGCTTTGTCTCACTGAACGGTACCTCAGTTTCCTCCTGTAAAGACTAAATCTGGAGCAAGACTATTGGAGCAAGTGAATTTTCAATCCTTTCTTTTATTGGAGATGAGATTGAGCGAAGACAAGCAAACCAAGAGAAACTCAGATATCGTTGATGGTAGAAGAGTGAATTTATGATAGGAGAAGCATGGAGTTGTTTCCATCTGGAAACTTCTGGATGTTTTCAGTGGTAGGTGCCTAGCAGAGAGCCTGATGGAGTTTTGGCACTCAAGAAAGACTGCTTTCCCCTTTTATGTAGGCAAACTAAAATTAGTTCTCAGTTTTGGAGTCCATGCACATTTGGAGGTAGAGAGAGTTAGCTAAGTGATATGGCAATAAAGAGCCTGCTTGGATAAAAAGCTGTGCTAAGAATAAATGAGTTACATTGGTTACCCATTCTTTCATTCATCTTTTAAGGCTTTCATGTTATTTATCATCTGCTTAATATAGTAACCATAATTTAATGATCACTAGATCTTAAAATTTTACTCAGGAGCAAGAACTAACACACAAGAAAAAACTGCATAGAACATTACAATACACAATTAAGTAATACATTTTGTGGCATAAATAATGAATGCAATAGGAATTCAGAAAATAGAAAAATTTGCTAATGGTCTCAGGATTCTTGGGTTGTTTCTCAGAGGTGTGAGGGCAAGACGAGCTTCTGGGTTCTTGGTTATTAGCAGACAGGAAAGCAGTCTCTCAGAATGCTGATTATCCTAATACTAGCTCTCACAATGAACATTTAAAAGTTTAAATCCTGAAAAATTAGGATTAGGATCAAACTAAAACTAAAGTTTTAAGTGCCATGATCAGCAGAATCCCAGGGACTGAAGGTATTTTTTTTTTCCTGTTCCTCCAATGGGTGCTACTTACTAGAGGGGCTCCATTTACTATTCTCATGGATTTCTTTAATTATATGGACTTGGATAGAAATATTTTCAAGGTGAGTCATTTAAAAATGCCAACCTGCTAAGGGTATTAATGAGATCTTCATTGAAAATAGAGACAGAGAGAGAGAGAGGAAAAAAAAAAAGTGTTTGGAACATACACTTGCAGTAAGATATGCATTTGCATTTGCAGTAATATATGCTGTATTTTCATCAAGTGTAACCACAGCAAACACCTTCATCCAAAGAGTTTTTCACTTTAAAATAGATGTTTCTGGGGAAATAAAATCTTAGCTTGAGAAATGAGTAGATATGCAGGAATCTTGCAGAAAAGGATGTGATTTCACTCTGTTTCACAAGTTGAGTCTAATTTGGCTCTGCAGCATCTTTACAAGATCATATCTTGAAAGGACAAATAGAAGAAACCAAAGAAAGAATTCACTAACCCTCTCATACTGACAATGATCAGAACTTAGTGTCAAGGTCTTTAACTGAACTGGATAAACTAAAATAATAGGTAATTCTTAGGAAAGTCACAGAAACATAAAGGGGTATTAAAATTAAGACACATGGCAAAAACTTTAGAAGTTTGGGTTTTCCAGCTTGGTGACATGAAAGCCAAGAAATGATTTGTGATTAATATTCTAGTATGTCAAAAGTTCTGAGAGATTAAAGAGGGTATCATTGGGTTGGTTCAATTTCCACCAAGATGGGAGAAAGAGGGGGCAAGTCGAAAGTGAATGGACAGGATTGAAGTTAGAAACCCTGAAGACAGCCTGGTCAGGGAAGGATTTTGTTAGACTGAAATTTGTGCCTAGAAAAGGTCTGATATTATTTTTCCGTGGAGATCTTGGAAAATAGAGTCAAAGCAAGAAGTGACTAAAAATGTCCTTTGAAAACAAGAATATTATGAAGTCAGTCTACATTCTTCCAGTGAAGGAATATCAACTGGAAAGGACTATTTGATTTTTGTTGCTTGACTCGTGAGTTCAGTTTAACATTTTTTGTTTATAAATTTCACCCTCTGTGATAAATTTTCCTCAGAGCCCCCCACCCAGCCCGCCAATTAAAATAGTCAACAGAGCCATGAGGGCTATACACAGACCTTCTTGTGCTTGTTAGATCTGGAGTGGGGACAGAGGGGTCTTTGGCAAGTCATCATCTTCATGGAGTTCTTAGGTTTGATATCTGGGACTTCTAGGACTTTGCAAGATATTAAAGTGGTATAATTATTCCTAGTTAACATTACTTTGGGAATTTTCTGTGCATTATAGAGTTTTGTTCTTGCATTTGTTCTCTCTTGATAACAGAAAGGGAAAAAGGAAAGATTATCTAAGGTGGTAGGTCATAACTGTATCTAGTTAGAGGCTGGAAATCTTTAAAGAAAAAAATTATCAAAATGATACAAACTGCATATGGTAAGACTGTATTTTAGGGTCTCTTTATTTGAGAAGTACATAGAGAACAATACATGATTGCATGTGTACAATACATACACTTTGGAATGGATTTTTTAGAGTTTTAGTGATCACACAATATTTATATACACATGTTGAACAAGTGTTACGTCTTCACCTTGGAGGCAATGCTTGGTGCTAATGGACTGGTAGAAACTCCCTGGGGTCCCAACAAGGACTCCCTGTCCTTGGGTTAGGAATCCCTTCTAAAGAAATTAACAACTGTCCTGTTAGGCATCTTTCCTTCCAGAATGCAACATTATCATGAATGGCTAAGAAAATCTGCTTTTAGGGTGAGCTCAACTTTGAAATAACTGTGATCAGAGATGACGTGGAGCACAGAGAAAATATGCTACAAACAGTGACCAATTTCATAGTTAACTTGAATCCATTTTAACCATTTGGGGAACATTGATTTATTTAGCCACTAAAGTTTAGAGATGAAAGATACCTGCCTCTGAAGTCACCTAATTTATGTTTTTTCAAGATGTCTTTTTAAAAAACAGCACCTTATTTATTGTCTACATTCTACATTAACATTTAAAAAGTCTTCAATCCGCCCCTGTCAGGCAGGCCTATTAGGAAGTGAGTAAATTTAATAAACACACAATTGCACTAAGTAAGCGTCACCTAATTTGCATGTCTGTGCAGGTAGGAGTCCGTCCCTGTGGGCAAAGTGCTGGCTGCTCTGGGTTTGTGTGGGTCTGTGAGTGAGGCCCTTGGAAAATACGTCTCTATCAAAATTGCAAACTTAGGGCTGGACGAGAGTTTCGGGAGCCATCCTGGGTATCCTCAGGCACACTACATTTAAACCATCCCAGAGGGAGGCGTTAGTCTGCTGGTGAAAAACCATTAAACAAGATTAAACCTCTAAAGAGAGTTAGAAATGAATGACACATGGATGGGGGGAAATGTATATGGTGTAGATTTCTTTTTAATTTCTTATTTTCAGTCTGATAAGAGGGAGCCGAACCACGACTTCATTCTGGAATACCCATTATCCTAAAAACTAGTTTGAAAGCCCATTTGCTGCAGAATGAAATATCTAAATCAGTTAGCTGCTGTCTTTGCTTTCAACTGCAATAAATATTTGCATTATATATCATGCAAACTATGATACCAAACAGGACCTCGATATTGGGAAGAATAAGCAGGGCTGGGGGTTGTATGTGATGTGGATCCTCTATATTCTTTGTACTAGACCCACTGAGATCCTATCAGCTTTGGGGGAAGAAAAGGCATAATCCTCTAGAAGTCAAGAGTATAATTGAGTTCTAAACTTTCTCTATTTCCATAGCTTGTGACAAAGTGAAATCTAACCAGAGAACTTTGTTTTCTTCATGTCCATAAAGAAATAAATCATAAGGTGCAGATTTTTGTGTCGTTTTGTTTTTTCAACCTAGGTAGCCTCTTTTGTAAGAAAAAAAAAAAAAAATCCTAGCGCTGGCTCCGAGTCTGTGGGTGATGGCAGAAGCTATCTTTAATCTTCTGAGCAGTTTTGCAACATCACTATACCGTAAAAGAAGATAAACATTTCTAATGTGAACCACATATGTAAATACATTTGCAATGATTGTACGTTAATAGGAATGTTCACAGTCCTGTTAATGTGCATTCACTGGAAATGCTTTCTCCGTGAATATCCCACTTAATAGAGTCTCAACAGAGCCACGCTCGGAAAGATTTCGCATTCTGATGGGCGGGGAGATCCTTCAGTGGAAGCTTCTCCCGCTGTCTGACGCACGATAGCTGAACGTGGCAGATGTTGCCAAATTTCTATTTGTCCTTCACGTGAGGTCCATATTGACTGCTTCAGAAACTCTTTGGATGAGCTATTATTTTCAAACTGTTTCCCAACTTATACTGCAATTGAAAATTGGACAGCTTTTCAATTGCTCTCACATTCCAATTGATTACCAATACCGTTTTTCAGAATTAAGAATCTCGGTCTGTTCTCTTCCCTGGCATCGTGTTGACTCCGCGTGGCTTTCATTTAAATACTGCAGTACGGTTTGTGCCTGACTCTGTGTTAAGATAACGAACAAGGTGATCAATTAGATTTATTATCTCTTCTCTCGACTCGATGGGTTATATCACTGTGGAAAAAAGCCAACAACCCCCAGACGAAATGTTGCCTTGACTTCAAGGTCTCCTAGGATGAGTACCTGAGCTTAGGTTCTGCTGCATCAGACAGGTCTCAAGGTTTGTGATGTACAGTTCAGGACGAGGCAGTTGTAATGATCAAGTGACTAACATGTCTTCTGAATAAATGCATTCTAACACTGTTAGGTTATCAGATCAAAGCAATAAATATTTATTGAGTGATTACTATGGATAAGGCTATGCTAGGCCCTGGAGGATGGGACAGGGAGTGCATCTTGAGCCTTGTCTTAAATTCTCAAACAACTCTCAAAAGTGAAATCGATAGGACAGAAGGAAAGATCATTTAATTCGTCTAAGGTGTTTCTGAGTGCTTTATAAATCATTCTGCAACATTGTCAGTGCCCCTGGGATCGTTAATAGTAGCCACCACTTTCAGATGGGACAATTCAGGAAGGGAGAGGTTAAATTCTCTTCTCAAGGTCACAAAGCAGTATGGATGCCAACTCGGGACCGCAACTGTGAACAGCCATCTCCTGGCTTTGAGTTAAACGGTTTGGGAATGGTCGTTGGTGTTGGGGGCTGGGACGAGGCCGTGCTTTGGCTTGGCTGAGATTGTTAACTGGCCTTTAGGACAAAATTAATTGACATAAAATTGCTGGCACTTAAATTAGCATAATACAACCGGTCTTCTTTCAATATAAGGTACTCTCTGAACAAATGAGTCTAACCTGTCTGCTTTTATATGACCAAAGAGAAACAACATATTTCTTGTTTTGATGAGTGTTCCTCTCAACATTTCCTTGTGAAGATTTTCAAACATACAGAAAAATTGAAAGAATTTTACAGTGAGCATTGCCAAATGACAAAACTAAAACAATCTAGTAATGAGTTTGAAGTTCTTGGTTCAAGGTGAAAACAATCTATAAATTTGGGGAGTACAGGGCCTCACGAGCAGTGGAACACTCTTCTCTGGGGATTTTGGGCAAGAGTGAGTTCTACAGAATGTTAGATGAGGCATTGCAGAAACAGGGCATGGTTGGCTAGGAAGTTGGGGATTTCCTTACAAGGCCAGTGAGTCCTAGGTTCTAGGGCAAGTTCAGCTAGCTAAAGTCAGTAGGAGGATTATGATCGGCATATGTTAGGTTCCTTGACAGGTGTTTCCTTTAAGTGTGCGCTGATTTAGGATTAGATTTGTGACATGGGCCAGGCCACTGGGGTGACCTCCATTGTGTCGGTCCAAGTATATGAATTAACTTTATCAGCACCCAGACACCCACCACCTCGATATTATCATTTGTATTTACTCTACTGGCTTTGTGACATATCTGTATCCGTTCTTCTATTCATCCATCCGTCCAATTCATTTATAAAGCACAAAGTAAATTGTTTGTGGGAAACGATGTTCACCATAGGGCAGGGAGGCTTGTAATAATGCCAATAATGGTATGGGAAGAAGTAATTATAATTGGTATTCCAACAAATTTGTTCAAGATTCTTTTAAGTATTGACTAGCCTTATACGGGTGTGGTGCTGCATTCATTAGTTTATCTGGTCCTGGCAATAAGCACATGGCATAGAAAGGGCAGATTTTGCAAATGAGAAAACAGGCTTAGAGATAAAATGTCAAGCTCAAAGTCACCCAGGAGAGGGTATAACCCACGAACAAATGACTTCTTCTAGCTCCTGGCCCAGTGCTCTTCTCACTAGACCATGCCATCCACCCTCTTGTCAAGAACCTCAGGATAAGTTTTTGGTGATTATTCTAGTAACTAGTTCTTTTTAAAAATTTTTTAAATTTTTTAATTTTTTTATTAACATATAATGTGTTATTTGTTTCAGGGGTACAGGTCTGTGATTCATCAGTCTTACACAATTCACAGCGCTCACCATAGCACATACCCTCCCCAATGTCTGTCACCAGCCACCCTATCCCTTCCACCCCCCACCACTCCAGCAACCCTCAGTTTGTTTCCTGAGATTAAAGTCTCTTATGGTTTGTCTCCCTCTCTGGTTTCGTCTTGTTTCATTTTTCCCTCCCTTCCCCTATGATCCTCTGTCTTGTTTCTCAAATTCCTCATATCAGTGAGATCATGTGATACTTGTCTTTCTCTGATTGACTTATTTTGCTCGGCATAATACCGTCTAGTTCCATCCACGTCGTTGCAAATGGCAAGATCTCATTCCTTTTGATGGCTGCATAATATTCCATTGTGTATATATATATATATATATATATATATATATATATATATACACCACCTCTTCTTTATCCATTCATCTGTTGATGGACATCTAGGCTCTTTCCACAGTTTGGCTATTGTGGACATTGCTGCTATAAACATTGGGGTGCATGTGCCCCTTTGGATCACTCTAGTATCTAGTTATTAAAATGAAAATACTTAAATAGCTGGATATATGCCAGAGCCTCCTATAGTTTATAATTAACACCCATAATCTTGTTCCATTTGGTCTTCTTGTTAAACCTGTCTCCGGACCTTTTACTTAGAAGGAGCTTAGGACCAAGAAGTGCTACATCCGCTTCTCTGGTACTGTTACGCCCTAGCACTCCATGGCTAAATGCTTCTAGATATCCAATAACATTTTTTTCTATGAGCCTCATTTTTGGTTTTCCAATGAAAATTTAACATGGAAAAAACTCATTTACAATCTCATACAATAATCTTCACTTATCTCCATTTTGCCAATCCCATTTCTGAAACAGTTTTGTGTTTATATCAGAAAAATAATAATACTTCTCATGAAAAACTTGAAGAAAACAGAAATGTTCAAAGAGCTTCCTTTGGAATCCTAGCTTCAGAAGAAAACTTTCCATTTTGCAGTTTGATTTGTAATCTCTCAGTCTGAGATTATACTGCTTTGCAATTTGCTTTTCTCACTTCATAGTCTATCTATTTTGTGGGTTGCAAAAGCTTCGATGTGTCCCATTCAAAGAGTGTGTTGGGATGGAAATATTTTCCCTTCTTCCCTTCTAGGTTCTCTGGCTGGTTTAATGATTAAATTGACACAGAATAGATAAGGAGGAGGAAAAGTTTTATATGTATGGGAGCCCCAGAGACACAAAACCCAAAGACAGGTCGATTGAGATTTGTATGCCATTCTGAGCTAAAGACAAGGGGGAAAGAGGAGGAAGACAAATCACAGGAAGAGAACAGATGTTTGGTAAACAAACGTTTGTCATGTCGTGCAGATAAATCTTTCTGATATGAAAGTTATCTTTAGTATTAGCTCTCTTCCTGGTATATGCCCTCTACCTAAATTTTTATAGGTAGTTATGGAAAATGTAAGTAGCTTTTCTTGAGTATGTTGGGCCTTGATTGTCTTGAGCTAGAAATTATCCACATGACCAAATGGATAATTTGGGGCAGCTTATTTTGATTCTGCTCAATTATATCATGACTCAATCTCTTATGATGAATATTTAGTTTGTTGCTTTTAATTATTATAAGCAATGCCAAGTAGACATTCTTGTCCTTATATTTTGGCTCTTACCTGCTATATTTACAGAGAACAGATCCTTAAAAGTGTGGAGCAGAAGGAAGGAGAAATTTCGACCAACAATAAGCTCAAAATGGAGTCACTTATGGTAAGCCCTGTGTCACCAAACTGAGGCTTAATTCCAGTTTTGGCTCTCCCAGAAATGGCATCTTAAACTGATTAGTCAGGAATTGTGGGATCGGCATTAGTTGGGTAATCTGCTGAATAAACCCCTGCCATCACCTAGAAGGAAAATAACCTCGTATTAACCAATTGCTTTTTTGCCAGCTACACCTTCCTTGTTCCTGCTTCTTTCTGCCTGTAGTATCTCTTGCCTTATATAGCTCTTCGAAGCTCATTTCTCTCTGCTGGTTGGGATGCTGCTCAGTTCATGAATCACTGAATAAAGCTAATAAGGTCTTTAAAATCTACCCAGTTGAGGGCGCCTGGGTGGCTCAGTTGGTTGGGCGACTGCCTTCAGCTCAGGTCATGATCCTGGAGTCCCAGGATTGAGTCCTGCATTGGGCTCCCTGCTCAGCGGGGAGTCTGCGTCTCCCTCTCCCGCTCCCCCCTCTCGTGCTCACTCTCTCTCTCTCACTCTCTCAAATAAATAAATAAATAAAATCTTTAAAAAATAAAAAAAGATAAAATAAAAAAATCTACCCAGTTGAATTTTGTTTTATAATGGGGGGGATGGAGTGACTGAGGGAAGGGAGGAAGGAACCAAGGAAGACCAGGCAGGAGCAGCCTTGCAAGTCAGTATGCTTCAGACAAGGGTCAGTTTAAGTGGATGTAAGTGGACATATGTATACACCATGTGCCAGGGGAGAAGTTTGGAGAGGAGATACTGCTTCGGGAATCCATGGCATCTAAATGGTATTGAAAGCCTTTGGATAGGATGAGATGAAATAATCTAGGGGAGAGCATGCATAATAAATAGGATCCAAACCCTTGTGATGCTCCAATAATCAGAGCTTTGGCCAAAGCAGAGTCTGCAAAGGAGCCCAAGGAGGAGAGGACAGAATGTGAGCTGGAAGTTCAGAGGATTATAATGTTCAGGAAGCCTGGTTTCTAAAAGAGAAAGTGTCCAAATGTCAAATGTTGCTGAGGGACCAGTTAAGATGAAGGCAGAATTGACTATTGAATTTGGTATGAAATTTTTTCTTAGTACGCTACAAATGTCAAATACACATATAAAAGATATGTTTGGTTCTACTTTTAGTCAAATAATTGAAATTCAAAAGATAGAAACTTTTTTGTCTATCATATTAATAAAGATAAAAAATAATAATATCTAATATTAATCATTAATAATGATGAGGGAGAAATAACTACTTATACTCTTATTGCCTCCATCTTTTTAGAGGGCAATTTGGCAATATCTAGCAAAACATTTCATGTGTATAACTGTCACTTTGGATAATTCTCTTTTAGGAGTCTGCCCCATTGCAGAAATTAGAGGCCCATCTTACCCCCTTTTCTACGTAACCATGGTGCTTTTCTAATACACAGCTCCTAATTGACCTCTCAGCTTCCACCCTTAATTCCCTGCAGTCAGTCCACTCTTCATATATCAGAGGGACCGATCGATCTCTTAAAAACAAGTATCGGATTGTATCATTCACTTGTGTCTAACTATCCAATGATTTTGCATGGCCAAACAAGCCCTGACTATTGCTCAGAGCTCACCTTCCTTCTATTCTCCTTTGCCATACTGACCTTCTTTCTCCACCTTCACACTCCCTCATACTCTGGCTCCTTCCTCTTCTCTCCTAGGTTTTCCTTCGGCTTTTTCAGGTTGACTCCATCCTGTTATTCAAGTCTCAGCTTATTTATTTATTTTCTAATGTATATATTGTCCATTTCCTCCTTCTTTAATATAAACTCCCTGTTCAGTGTAGAGAGAAGCCATTGCCTCAATAAATGTTAGTTGAAAGCATAAACGTTAACGTTGCTCTTTGCTAATGAATTAGTTTTGTGCGTGTGGGTTTCTCTATACAATCACCAGAAGATGGGTCGCTTTGTCACATGGGTTCATTTCTTTATTTTTTTAAAAGATTTTATTTGTTAGACAGAGAGAGCATAAGCAGGGGGAGTGGGAGATAGAGAAGCAGGCTCCCTGCAGGGAGCCCCATGTGGGGCACAATCCCAGGACCTCGGGAAGGCAGACGCTCAACCTACTGAATACCCAGGTGCCCCAAAAACATTTTTTTTTAAATTGTGGTTTGTGTTTTAACTTCTTTTATGGCAATTTTTTCCCATTTGGATGTTTTAAATTTCTATATAATCAATCTCTCAGCTATTTATATCTTAATATAAATTTTGTTGATCTCATGATAAGAAAAGCTTTCCCTGGGGTGCCTAGGTGGCTCAGTTGGTTAAGCGTCTGATTCTTGATCTCAGCTCAGGTCTTGATCTCAGGGTCATGAGTTCAAGCCCCATGTTGGGCTCCATGCTGGAGACTACTTCAGGTAAAATTCCCAAGCCTTTCATAAGCAGTGTCTCACGACCCCCTAGTGATCTCTTGGATCCCATTTTCCACAACCCTTCCCTCACTCATTCAATTTCAGCTGTCCTGGCCTTCATGATGGTCTAGAGTCAGGCCACACTCATCTCGAGGCTTCTGGCTTGTTATACCCTCTCCACAGAAAGCTGTTACGTTTCTAGGGAAACTTCATGGCTCACTTCTTACCTCTTCCTGGTCTTTACTCAAATGTCACCTTCTCAGTAAGGCTTTTCATAAAGTAGTGCTTCCCTTCCCACTTCTTCTCTGCACATTTCCCATCCTCCTAATCTCGTTAAAATTTCTCTTTAGTACTTATTCCTACCTCACATGTGATATATCAGCTTGCCCATTTGTTTATTGACTTTCATCCCCAAGTACAATGGAAGGTCCAGGATAGCAGCATTTTGTTCACTATTGTATTGCCAGAACCTAGAATTATTCCTAGCACTTAATACATATGTATTGAATGTCAAATGAATTATTTTCTTAATATACCTATGTAAGTCTTGCTCATTTGTTATTAAGGTAATTTCTAGTTTTTTAATTTTTTATTGCTTTTTTTTTTGAGCCACCCTGGTGCCCCATTGTTATGTTTTTTGACTGGTTATTTGTGATTATAAAGAAAGGTGTGGTTTTTATAAATGTTTCTTATATCCAAATTCTATTAATCTTAATAGATTTTCAGCTGATTCTTTTAAAGTCTTATTAGATAGCAATATATCACTATCAAATAATGACATTGCTTATTGTCCTTGCCCATATTTGTATATTGTATATCTTTTTCTGGTCTTATCACATTCTGAACCCACAGAAAAATGTAGAATACTAATGGAGATAGCCTGTGGTATCAGTCACCTTTAGCTAAGTTTTGTTTTAGAAACAAATGCCCCCCACATCTCAGTGGCTTCCCATAGTAAAAGCTTGTTTCTCACTCATCTGTCATTATAGGTCAACCCTAGCTCTCTTCTATCTTGTCCTGTCTCTTCAACCCAGGTTGTAGTTGTATTCCCTACCTGCGATACTGTGGTCTTATGGGAGAGGCAAAGAATAGTGTGGCAGAACCATGTGATGCTTCTTAAAGCTTCTCTTTAGGAATGTCACCATTACCGTTGCTCACAATAAATTGTTCAAAACAAGTTACCTGGCAGCTGTTACTATCAGTGACATGGGAATACATCATTCTTCTCTGAGAATGGCATGCAAGTCACATGGCTAATCCTGCCATTGAAGGGGTTGGGATCTATAGTCCTCCTATAAAGGGGAGAAGATAAGATTTAGAACAATAATACAATCTCCAACATCAGCATTACTATAATAGGAATGAGTTTAGTGTAGTCCTGTTACTTAAAAAGGTACATTCTATGACATATATTCTTTATCGTGTTATGTCTTTATTGTATTATGTATTTATTCTCAAATTTACTAAGCCTCTGGATTATGTCTAGCTGCAGGTTATCAAAAGATTTTTGGCATATCTATATATGATTATACCTTTAATAAATTAGTTATGCCTAAGAGTGCACTTATCTTTTTTTTAAAAAGATTTTTATTTTTTATTTGACAGAGAGAGAGTACAAGCATGGGGAGTGGCAGGGAGAGGGAAAGGGAGAGGGAGAAACAGGTTCCCTGCTGAGCAAGGAGCCTGATGCGGAACTCGATCCCAGGACCCCGGGATCACGACCTGAGCCGAAGGCAGACGCTTAACCGTCTGAGCCACCCAGACATCCCTAGAGTGCACTTATCTTGATGAGCACCAAGTAATGTATAGAATTGTTGAGTCATTATATTGTACACCTGAGAGTAATATAACGCTGTATGTTAAATATATTTCAATTTAAAAAAATAAATAATAAATTAGTTATATACTAAATTAGTATATAGACTGTTTGCTATTGACCCATCTTTGCATTCCTGAAATAAACCTGCTTGTTTAGGTGACTGTGTTGCTAATAGGTGTTTTTACATTCATATATTTATATTCAACACATATTTGTTGAATGGCTGCTTTGTATGAGGCATTGTGTACTAGGAACTAAAAAAATAACTATGAATGAAGATCCACAGTGCATGCTCTCCTAAAGTTTGCTGTCTGGTGGGGAAGCACATTTTAAAGCTAATTGTTTAACTGCAATTGAAATAGAGCATAAGGTACTAAAATAAAATATACTTGGGAGGCCTAACAGCCTAGAGAAAGCTTCTCAGTAGAAGTAATATTTAAGTCAAAGAGCAAATATGCATAGGCAGAAGTGATAGGGCATAATTAAAGAACTAGAACATTCCAAAGAAGTAGAATAGCACCTATAGGAAATAGTATGGAGTTTCCTCAAAAAATTAAGAATAGAACTACCATATGATCCACCAATTCCTCTTCTGGGTATAAATCCAAAGGAAACAAAAATCACTACCTTGAAAGAGTATCTGCACCCCCATGTTTATTACAGCATTATATTCAGTAGCCAAGACATGGAAACTACCTTTGTCCATCAACAGATGAATGGATAAAGAAAAGGTAGTTTATATGTGCAATGGAATATTATTTAGACATAATAAAGGAAATCTGCAATTTGTGACATGAATGAACCTTGAGGGCATTATGCTATGTGAAATAAGTCAGAGTGAGAAAGACCAATACTGTATAATCTCACTTACATGTAAAAAGAACAAACTTGTAGATACAGAGAACACACACTGACGGTTGCAGAGGTGGGGGGTGTTGGGGTGTGTGAAATAGGTGAAGGTGGTCAAGAGGTACAAAGTTCCAGTTATAAGATTAATAAGTCATGGGGATGTAAGGTACGGCATGGTGACATTAGTTGACCAATTTGTATATTTGAAAGTTAAGAGAGTAAATCTTAAAAGGTCTTATCACAAGAAAAAAAATTGTTACTTGGGGCACCTGGGTGGCTCAGTCAGTTAAGCATCCACCTTTGGCTCAGGTCATGATCCCAGGGGTCCTAGGCTCAAGCCCTGTGTCGGGCTCCTTGCTCGGTGGGGAGCCTGCTTCTTCCTCTCCCTCTCCCTGTGCCACTCCTTGTGCTGTCTCTCTCTCGCTCACTCTCTCTCAAATAAATAAATAAAATCTGAATTGTTTTATTCAATCTAAATTGAATAAAAAAACTGTTACTATGTGAGGTCATGCATGATAACTAAACTTAGTGTGGTAACCATTTTGCAATAATGTATATACGTATATCAAGCCATTATATCGTACACCTAAAACTAATACAATGTTACATCTCAGTTATATTTCCAAGACTAGAAAAAAATAAAATTAATAAAATTTAAAAAATTTATAAGGATTTTGGCTTTTATTTTCTCTTGGAAAGACCATATGTGAAAATGATGGAGGAAGATCAGGTGGTTGATTAATATGAAGAAGATCTGAAACATACTGTAGACTGTAGGAGAGCAAGATATAGTCATGACTGAGACTAGATCATGAGCTTCATTTTTGGTACAATCTTGGTCAGGTTTTGATGTCAGAATTATGTTGGGCACAAAAAAATATATTGAAAGCTATCTGCCTTTTTTCTGTGCTTAGGAATGAAGTAAGTAACAGAGGGAATACTATATTATTGAAGATTTGATAACAATCAGCTCTAAAATGATCTGAGTTTTCTTTTTTGGTGTTAGCTACAGGTAACTCTTCATTTTCTTCTATAGTTATCTTTACCTCAAGTAATTTTCTTTATTGGACATTTTTTGAAAATCACACATTTCGTTTCAAATTTATTATGTGAAACGGTATAGAGTAATTTCTCATATTACAAAAATATTTTGAAAAATTTATTACATAGTTCTCATATTTAATGTCATTTGTAATACTCTAGAATTTCTTTGTGTTATATATGTATATATAAATATATGTGTACATATGTGTGTGTGTGTGTATATTCTCTTTTTTCCTTAAAGGGGCTTGTTAGAGTTGTAACTTATTAGTTGTTTCAAAAATATTAGCTCTTTTTATTATTGATCAATTCTACTGATTTTTTTCTAAATAACCATTTTCTCTTTTGTCATCATTAATTCCTTATTCCCACTTAATTTTAGTATATTTCATCGTGTTTTTTTCCAGGTAAATGAATGCTATTTAACTCATTTTAACATTTGTATTAAAATATTTAAAGCTAAAGATTTTCTTTAAAATATCTTGGTCTCATCAATATGTAGTGTTCCCTATTTCCATTGATTTTTAGGTAAGCTGTAAATTGAGTTGTAACTTCCTCCTATAAAAAAGATCATTATTATTGTGCAGACACAGATAGTAATAAGGCAAGAGGATGGAGGTAAATTGACCAGGTGAAATCATTGCCATAGTCCCAGCCAGACAGGTAGCATTCATGGAGATGGGGTAGACAGGGAAAGGAACAATTTGGAGAGAGGCTCAGAAGGGTCACCAACTGTATCAAGCATTAATGACAACAAATTTTCACCCCTTGAAAGCAATCACCTTTTAGAACCTTTATTTACTATGCTATAAAATATATGCTGGCATATCTTTCTAAATACCCACACGATATCCATTTTCCTTTATTTTACACTAACAGAATCCTGACTTTGGTATGCAATGTACCCAGAAAACACATTCTCATTTTTTCTTGCTGCTAGAAGTGGCCATGTCAAGCAGCTCTGACCAATGAGATGTAAACAAAAGTCTGCTGGGTATATCTAGGAAAGGTTGTGCTTTCCTAGTGTAAGAGGAAAAGCCTTTATGTCTTTTTTCCTGCCTTGGAAATGAATGTAATGTCTGGTAATGTAGCAGCCATCTTGTCACCAGGAGGTGAGAAGCATAAAGATGAATGGCTATACCTTAAGAATGTCAGAGTAGAAATACTGTCAAGCATCTGAACCTAAACAGCAATTACCTACTAACAGACTTCCTGTTATGTGAGACAATGTCATTTTCTACTTTTGCAACCCATGGCTGGAAATTTATATTACATGCAGCTGAACACTTTTTCAACAGATGCATTTTTTTTTTGCCGATTTTATTACTTTCCAATGAGCCCCCTCTATTTTATGAGACCTGCTTTTGCCTGCTACATTTTTGCAACAATCCTCATGTACCATGTACCAGCATACTTCCAAGATCCTGCAGGTTTGGTTCCAGAGCACCGCAATAAAGCAAATATGGAAATAAAGCAAGTCAAATGAATTTTTTCGTTTTCCAATGCATGTGTTATGTTTGCACGATGGTCTATTAAGTGTGCAATTTAACATTGTCTCAAAAATCAGTGTATATAACTTAATTAAAAAATACTTCATTGCTAAAAAAAGTGCTAACAGTCATCTGAGCTTTCTGTGAGTTGTAATCACTGATCACAGATTGCCATAACAAATATAGTAATAATGAAAAAGTTTGAAATGTTATGAGAATTACCAAAATGTGACACAGAGACACGAAGTGAGCACATGCTGCTGGAAAAATGTCACTAAAAGACTTGCTTGACGCTGGGTTTCCACAAACCTTAAATGTGTAAACAGCACAATATCTGCAAAGTGCAACAAAACAAGGTGTGCCTGTTGAGAATAAAAACCCTCGAAATGTGGGAGAGATACTGCTCTATGTCCCACATGTGAGTGTGACATTCTTGTTACTTCTCTGGATGTTTTCTCTACCTCCCATATCGTATCTGTTTTACCAACTAAGTCCTGAGGTTCCTTCTTCTTTTGCTTTGTTAGTCACCGCATGCTTGGACCTGGATAATTGTTTCCCTACTGGTTCTCCCATTCCACTCTTTTTTGTTCTCTAGGCCACCCTATATTCCTGTCACCCGAGGCTTTCCGATGTTCTCATGACCTGATTTTACTTGATTCCTCTGCATATGATATAGCAAAGACTACTCAGGGCATGAGAAATAGGCAAATTCTTCAGCCTGGAATGCTCTGATCTCTTCAAAATCTTCCTAACCTCTTTCCACAGTCCTGATTTTCACATGAATGCTCATTCTAATCAAGTTGTTTTCCTCACCAAGATGTATCTATCAAATATACTTTTCTCTATATTAAACTCACTCTTATATACTTTTCTCTATATTAAACTCACTCTTATCCTCTTCTTTTCTTCTTTAAATCCTACTCATTTTCCAAGATTCAGCTCAAATCCCACCTCCTCTGTTAAAGCTTTCTTGTGTCCCATGACCTGATCTCTTTCCTTTCTCTCAAATCCTAGTTCTTAGTATCCGTATTATTTCCATTACATCTGCTCACCTGTAATGTGCCCCAGCTACCTTAGGTTAATCAACCATTCTCCAAATACACTTTATCTTTGCTCAGCCAGTCCTTGCAGCCTGACCTGCCTTCTCTCTTCTTTCCCTACCAGAACGGCTTCTTATCATTCAAGACCCAGCTCAAAGCTTTCTTCCTTTTAGTCTTTCTTTATTCCTAGGCTAAGAATACCAGCTCTTCCCATGCTATTTGTCCACTCCACTACTTTTTTTGCTTTGTTTTACATAAGTGCTATTTGTTTACATGATTTTTTCCTCCCAAGACCCACAACTACAAGATTTATAGAGCAGATACTGTGTCCTCCGTTCACAATTCATCAAAGCACGGCTCTCTTGGTAGAAGAAATTGTACTGACCACCTCGTCCAGACCTCCAGCTTATAAAGGAGGTAATAAGCCTTCAGACAGGTAGTAACTTGTACAAAGTCACAGAGTTCAATTCCACATGAAGGCCCCAATCCTGCGTCGGTGGTCCGGATGAAACAAAGAATGAGAGACATTCCATCCCACAAGGAGCTAATAACTTGGTGAACATGTGACACACATTTAATTAACAAGTCACAGGTTTATTTTTTGAAAAGAAATCTGGACATCATGGTGTACTATATATTTTCTAAATCTTCCAAAATATAATAGATTAATTCTATTTGGAGAGAGAATAGAGAATTTTTAAATGGTAGCCAATAAATTAACTTCCTACTATTTAAAATGTAAAAGAGATGACCCATAAAAATGAGCTACCAAGTTCATCTGAATCAAATGATATTTGCAACATTATTGTAACTTTGCAAATTTTTCTCCAGTGTTACATAAGGAAAGCGATATAAAATTAAACAGAAGAAGCAAATGCATCATATCTTTGTTTTAAATTAATGTAACATTTACTCATTGCTTGTTTGTTTTAAGATATATGAAAATAATTCTCATCATGCCTCGATACTCCTGCTTCAGTCCATCTACTCTTTATTTACAAAGGAAACTATAATGGAAAATGAGAAAACATTTGCCCACGACCCCTTAATTGTTTAGTTCTGCCAGCTGTTTTGTTTGTTTTTTTTTTTTTTTGTAGAATGGATTGATGAATTGTGAGTGCAGTGATAATTATGATTAGGGGACATTTCTTTCTGGAGTCAGGATTAGATAATGGGCCATGTGTATCAAAATCAAATTTTAGTTTAAATAGTTTCCTGTTTTCACATTGCCTACTTAAAGACTCACTATACTTATTTGCACAATAATTGGTATGACTGAGTATAGTACTGTTTATATTAAGTACATTATTGTTAGTAGAATAAAAAGTATTCTGATTTTCTTCCATAACCATCACTATAATTTTATACATCTCAGTTTAAGTACAAAGTATGGTCATTTATTGAAGGAAAAAGAATCATTATTAGACAAATTCAGCATTCCATGAGTTACTAATGACCAAATCTTGTTGGAGCTTAAAGAATAGATTTTGATGCAGTTAAATATAGTCTTGATAGAGTTTGATGCAGTTAAATGTGATCTTGCATTTTTTTAGTCTGGGTGCATCAAGTCTATTTTTCTGCACTAGCTTAAAGCTGGAACTACCCACACATCCTCTCCATTCACTGGGGTTCTAATTTTAATGGCTCCTGGATTGATTATCACAATTTGGAAACAAGGTTACTGTAAAAGTTGAGCCCCTGATTTCTTTTATTTTAAACTCCTAGTGAAAAACTTTAAAAATATGTTGGATACAGAAGAGGGGGGAGATTTTTTTTTAAGACTTTACTTATTTATTTATTCATTCATTTATTTATTTGAGAGAGAGAGAGTGCAAGAGCAGGGGCGAGGGGCAGAGAAAGAGGGAGAAAATCTCAAGCACACTCTGCACTGAGCTTGGAGCTGATTCGGGGCTCAATCTCATGACCCTGAGACATGACCTAAGCCAAAATCCAGAGTCAGTGACTCAACCAACTGAGCCACCCGGGCACCAGGATGGGACAGATTTTTTAAGTGCTCAGTAACTAATTTAAAAGTTATCCCGGGTATTCATTCATTAAAACTTGAAATAAAACTGATCAATAATGACTGAAGTTGTTGATTTCGGGGTAAGAGTTCTCAGATCTGAAAACTCTGAATTGTGTCCAGACCAATTCTGACCTCTGGTAAAAGCACTACAGACTCGTCCAAAGCAAATGCTAAAAATAGTTGTAAGAGGAAATCCACCAAGTTGCAACAGTCCAGTAGTATAAATCTGGCATCAGTTTAAATGACAAATCAGAATAACTTGTCATGCTCTGAATTAAGCCACAGGTGAGCAAATGGAATCAGAGGGGTAATGGAACTAGGATCTTATTTAACCTTTTCAAATAATTAAAGACTTGTTAGTTCTGTTCTCTCTGTTCATTGTTTTGTTTTGGCATTGATTATCTTTGGTTATCAGTGGATTAGTTGATTTAATATGATACACAGATGATCCTTATTTGACAAGCAGGGACCTGGCCAGCAAATGGTCTGTAGTTTCATTGCCTAAAGATCTCTAGCTGGACATAATCCTTATACATGCAATTGACTGAAGAGCCAAAGGACCTGGAACCCCCTTCCACCTTATCCACCCAGGCACACACCAATCCAGAAGCTAGATTCTGGCACTAACAAAGATTGAAACTTAAACCCTCTATCCTTCTTGCATTTTTTTAAACTTCAATACTCAAAATATCTGCAATAATTTCTTTTGATATCCACAACAAGTGCTTCTTGACTTCAGTAAAGAACCCCCTAGAGTGCTGAATACTTGGATTCTTTTATTTAAGGATCAAGCAAACTTCTCTCTTTCCTGTGCATGCAAAGTAGGGCTAAACTGGCAAATAGGTTTAACATGGTAACCTGTCCTTGAGTAAATCTCTGATAACAAAGTCATTGTATTTTCATAGTTTTTTGTTTGTTTGTTGGACTCTCGGTGATCTCCCCTGCAATCTGTTTTGTCTGTAGCAGCTGACAGGGTCTCTGGGAACCTGACTTCGTTAGATTGATTGGAACCTCCAACTTAGCCATTTGCTTGCAGAATGGCTACTTCCCCACCTCCACCTCCCTCCTTCTCTTTCCTTCCCCCCCACCCCCTCCTCCTAATGATGTTACATTTGTCCTGCAGATGATATAGAGCACTCTGCAGAGGATGAACGGCTGGGCTCGGATCGCTCCTTTCTTGGCAAGCACTCACACTTCACACCAGCCCTCCTCGGCACCATTAATATTATATATAGATACCCTTGTCACAGATTTACATTCGGCAATCCAAAATCAGGATGGGAGGGTGACGCCTGTGTGAGGAGGGGGTGGAGGAAAGCCAGCTGATTTATTGTGGGGAATGTTAGAGAATAAAAAGGAGGTGATCAAATTTATATTAATGTCCTGACCTATATTCTTAAAACTGCTTTTTGCTCATTTCAGTGCTTAAGCATTTTGCTGCCTGAAGCCAGAAGGGAAAAAGAAAGAAGGAAAGAAAGAAAGAAAGAAGGAAAGAAAGAAAGAGAAAGAAAGAAAGAAAGAAAGAAAGAAAGAAAGAAAGAAAGAAAGAAAGAAGAAAGAAAGAAAGAAAGAAAGAAAAAGAAAGAAAGAAAGAAAGAAAGAAAGAAAGAAAGAAAAAAGAAAGAAAGAAAAAAGAAAGAAGAAAGAAAAAGAAAAAAACTTAAGCCCTATGTTGCCTTGTTATTTATTTATTGTCTTTATGTACTGGAAAATTGTTCAAGTTATCACCATGTGTGAGCTTCAGTAGAGAATATGGAGATAGATTGTTTCTGTAGATTGATAGGCTATATCCCCTTTCCCCGTGCCAAGTGGACAGTAGATGAAGGTGTGTGAGAGTTTTTACGTACTAGTCTGAACCGACTGGTAAGTTTTGTCTGTCCTGGCTTGATCTGGTTTAACCTAACACAGAAAGACTTCATAGGAGACTAAAAGCGTATTATATGTGAGTCCTATTCTGAAGGTCAAGAGCAAGATTTACTATCTAAGGTACAGAGATAACATTTGCATGATCTTCCAATTTTCAGGCATATTTTCTGTGGGTAGGTCACCATTTTTTTCAAAAAAAAATTAGAAGTAATTTATCTTTAGCTTCTTTTTGATCGAAATTAAGGTCATTAGCAAAGTTCTAAAATTCTTCTCTGTGTTTTGTGCGTGTGTCTATAAATTTGTATTGTTCATTCTGCAAAGTATTGGTCAACTGTACAATGCAGAACCCCCATTTCCCACTCCAGTTCCTACCACTCTGGGCTCTAACTAAGAGGATGGCTTTAATAGCAGCTTTCCCTATTTTGTGCACAGCAAGGATTTCTGAATCCCTCAGGTTTTTATTTTATTTCGTATTTTTTAAGATTTTGATTTATTTGACAGAGAGAGCACAAGCAGGGGGAGCGACAGGCTCCCCACTGAGCAGGGAGCCTGGTGTAGGGCTTGATCCCAGGCTCCTGGGATCCTGACCTGAGCCAAAGGCAGATGCTTAACCGACTGAGCCACCCAGGCGCCCACCTCAAGTTTTTATTTGTTTTTCAGGACTCAGTATTAAAACTAGCTGTCTAGTTGTCTAGTTGAAAGTTGTCTAGTAGAAAGAAAATAGTGAGACTTCCTTTTTATTTTTTTTGAACTATTCTAAGAAATTTTATATGGCAGCTTTTTAAAGTACTTTTTGTATTTACCCCCTTTCTAAAGAGGCTACAGAACCAAAATTGTCACAGCACACGTGTGCAGAGCAGAAGCCCTGATTTAACTGAGAATCATTGGTTGAGTGGAAAGGGGAGTATGATGAGGTCAGTACAAAGAGTTCTACCTGTTTATAGCTTAAAATTATGTTTACTTTCAGAAAAGCATGATGTTTGCTACTTTCAGGTCTAAAAAGTTTTTATTTGTTGTAGTTTTACTCATTTACATGCACTGTGCAATTGTGTGCAGACCTCTGTTGTGGGTATTGGACTAGACCTTACCTTTTGTAGTTGGTTTTCCACCTGATCTAGGCTTTTTGTGGTACCTTAGCTAAATCCCTCTGCCCTAGCCTCTCTTCCCTCTTATAGATTAAACAAAGCATAAATTGTAGGCTTTCATGAGAGATGTATTGAAAGTGTTATTTCTGTGAGTCCTGTTTTTGCATATGGGTATCGTTAATTAAAATGGTAGATAACCATTAATCTTCCTAGAACTAGAATTATAATTTTACTATCCGTTACTGTCTAAAAAGCTTCCTCATAGACAAGAGTTTACTCTAAAGCTTGTGCCTCATTGTAATTACTCTACCCCTAAAAACCACAGGCCACACTCATCTGTTCATAGTTTGATTTTTCCGCAAAAAGATGACTCCGTCCTATTACTTGGAAATGTGCTCTAGTCCTTCTTTCTTTCTTTCTTTTTTAAGATTTTATTTATTTGACAGAGAGAGAGAGAGACAGTGAGAGAGGGAACACAAGCAGGGAGAGTGGGAGAGGGAAAAGCAGGCTTCCCGCAGAGCAGGGAGCCCCATGCGGGGCTCGATCCCAGGACCCTGGGATCATGACCCGAGCTAAAGGCAGACGCTTAACCGACTGAGCCACCCAGGTGCCCCTGCTCTAGAGCTTTCTAAACTTTGTTAGTGTATTCTTATTTTACAGAGGGAAGTGGTGATCCGCCAGCACGCTCGAGACTAAAGTTGGTTGGGTGTACCTGGGGCAGGTAATGGCCGCCATCAGGGAATACCAGGTATTTAAGGCAATCAGTTACATTCTTCTTGGTTTGCCATCGGCTTCTACAGACCTAAAAATGTTGAGGTGCTTTCAGTTCTGCCCTTAGACTCAGGCAAGAGGGTCCTGGCTTTGGGTCTGTAGGCTGCAGGGAACTGCATATCACAAACATGGAAAGGCAAGAGCTGTTTTATTTCCCCAAGAAAGTGCTCAGAAGGCTCTGTAACTGATTGAGCAAACAGGCATTCCAGATGAGGTACCCTCCTGAGACACTGGTACCACGTGCCCCAGGCCAGGGAGCAGATCTAAGTGCTTGCAAAGGTGCGCGAGAGAGGAGATCCAGCTTCCGCTTTGACTCACCAGCTGAATTTGCTTAAGGTTGGCTGCCCCAGTCTCCAAGGTGGGGGTCTAGGCAGATCAGGTTCTCCATTCTGCACTCCTTCCCTGCTTTGTACTCAGGGGTTTAGTTTTGGGAGACATTGAGAACTGCCTGAGGGTCTTGAGAAAATTATAGGGAAGGGAACCTATCCTTCATGACTCCCTGAGGAGCTTGACTTGGTCGCTGCCCACTCTGGGTTTGGGTTGGTCCCTGTCCTGGTGCCTGGGCGTAGGCTTTGCCCCAACAGATCTGTGCTCCCACTCCGGCTAACAGCCAGCAGGGCAGCCTCCCAGGAGCACCCCCTGGGAGTGCACCAAGGCTCCCAGGGTGGGAGAATCCAGCGGGGGAAGGTGAGCTGGGCCTCAGGCAGAGCTTGAGTTATAAATGTAAGACATATGGGATATAGGCCCCCATCTGTACTATTGTTTGGGGCCCCCCAAATTTTAAAGGCCGTCCTGCATACCTTCTCTGCCCAGTGCCAACGCTGACTGTTTTGCCTTTGACGATAACTTTGCAATTTGACTCTGATCACGTTCTTCATGTCACTTTGCATTTGCATCCCTTCTCTTCTCCTCATCTTTGACTTTCATTTTTCTAACGCAAGATCCTTTGCTTAATGGTTCAATATTGCTTATACTCTTCTCTTTGCCCTGGCCTAGGAATCACACCTAATGTACCCACTCAAAAAGGTTTAGCTGGAGGGACCTACCATCCCCTTACTGCAACTATCTTCACATAAATATTCTTTGCAGTGAATGAGACAGAAGGCTGTATTAGGTGAGGAGAAAGAGAAAGAAAGAAAGAAAAGAAGAAAGAAAGAAAGAAAGAAAGAAAGAAAGAAAGAAAGAAAGAAAG
>NW_023270389.1:13606458-13882293 GCF_011800145.1 Mirounga leonina
AAAGAAAGAAAGAAAGAAAGAAAGAAAGAAAGAAAGAAAGAAAGAAAAGGCATCACCACCAGGATGGTTTCTTCAACTATACACTTGGTTGTAACGGTGGGTAACATTAATAGTGGTTCATGAATCACTATTCAGGTCCCACAGTAGAACTTGCCTCATGCCAAGTTCTGACACTCAAGCCCTGACACTTACTTAGGAGTTGAGTACTAAATGGCAGTGTAATATTAGGGGCACTATTCAATTTACATTAAGCTGTCCTCGTTTGGTGGCTGTTCAATGGGAGTTCCCTGGGCGATTGTAAATGCAGGCAGCTAATGGTGCTGGCATCTTAGCCAACATTTTTGCTGTGGGAACAAAACTTGCATGTACAAACTGTTCACATTGACAGTAATCCACTTACTGCACAAAATCATTGCAAATTAAGTCAATAGGTTTCCAGACAAAATGAGTTAAGAGTCAGCATGGGGAAGCACCACCATTCCCCCCCGGCCCCGTTTATCACTTTTTTTTCAATATGAGGATCAAATTTGTTGTCTCCTTCTTAAAGACTAGAGAAAAAAAAATGTTAATCAAATTTCCTCAACTTTTTATTTTAACAAACATTTGAACAAGTTTAACAACTTATAAAAGATGGTGGGAGCTTTGAGTCACAGACTGAGCTTTCTTTGAGACATCAAATTTCAAAACACATGTTCGAGCTCATAGGAAGGGCAGCTTGCTAAGGAAAAACAGACTGTGTCTCTTGCTATTGCCCACCAAAACCAGACTCTTTCTAAAGAAACTGCTTTAGAACTAAAAGGAGAAGCTACTAGGCTGGGTTTTCTTCGGGGGGGTGAGGGTTTATCTACATCTATTGATTAATTGTAGGTGTTTGTTGCCCATTTTCCACTTACCCAATGTTTGTTTAGTTCAAGAGAATATTATTTCAGGAGAAGGTGGTGTTAAAGACAGGTCATGAGTCCCCATCAACTCTGCTCCTTTCTAGGTGTGTGAATTTGAGCATTCTCCTCACCTTCTCTAGATTATCAGTTTCCTTATTTCTAAATTAGAGATGATAGGCCTTTCCTCATAAGGATGATGAGGGGGATAAATGAGATAATCTATGCAAAGTGGTGACAGAGAGCATAATATATGATAATGAGAGGGAAGTAGATAGGTATGAAGAAAGGCATTAAGTTGTAAGAGAGTGCAGATGTTCCTCTCCCATCCTCTCTTTTATATTATATAGATTGTGATCTATACCCCACTGCTGTGGCCTCTATCTTATTCAATTCTGTTTAGCAATGGGGCAATAGTTCAATGTTATATGTGCATTGAAACAGATCTTAAGAACTTACTGTCAGGAGTTTACTTTATGCTGATCTGATTTAATCTAGAGGAATATTGCACATAAATCTTCTTTACAGACGAAAGCGAGGACCTGGTCTGTGTTACTCATTTCTTTTTTTTTTTTTTTTAATTTTATTTATTTATTTGAGACAGAATGAGAGACAGAGAGCATGAGAGGGGGGAGGGTCAGAGGGAGAAGCAGACTCCCCGCGGAGCAGGGAGCCCGATGCGGGACTCGATCCCGGGACTCCAGGATCATGACCTGAGCCGAAGGCAGTCGCTTAACCAACTGAGCCACCCAGGCGCCCCTGTGTTACTCATTTCTGAATGCCCAGCACACAGAACAATGCCTGGTAAATGCTCAACAAATATTTGTTATGAGAATCAAAAAATGCATAGAGAACTTTGTGACTTGGAGTGAAGTTTAAATGGCAGAACAAATGATCAAAATTGGGATATTTCCATCCTTGCATTATGCTCTTCAGTTGAGACTGGTGTCTTTTGGTATTTGCTGGAAAGTAACAGAGTGCACCTTGAGTGGTGCAGTCAGTTGAGCATCTGACTTTTGGGTTTGGGTTCAGGTCGTGATCTCAGGGTCCTGGGATGGAGCCCTGCATCAGGCTCTGCACTCAGCGGGGAGTCTGAGATTCATTCTCCCTCTCTTCCTGCCCCTCCCACTCATTTTCTCTCTCTCTCTCTCTCAAATAAATAAATAAATCTTTGAGAAAAAAAGAAAGTAGCAGAAATACTTTATAACATATACGTCATTAAAAATGCAATGATCTCACCTTTAAAATAGGAAAGAGGAAAAAAGCCAACATTTCATAACAGGGTATGAATTTAGTTGTGCTTGGAATATCAAGTGATTATTGTTAATGCAATCAGAGATAATTTAATTTCCTTCATGTTTTGTCCATAATTTTTATAAATGTCTTTTAATGTTTTACACGTTAATTTTGTTATGAAGTCAGTATATTCAGATTAGGGAATTAAACTGAATTAATTTCAATGCCCAAGATTCTTAACTGTCAATCACAGAAGTCTCCTCTTGCCCACTTTATAATTAGCCCTAATTATAGGTCTATAATATGTTTATTTAGTTATTCAAAGCTTCTTGTACTTTGAAGTGTAAAACAATACAAGGATCATTTAAACTTGTGACCAATAAAAAAAAAATCATTGTGGTCACAAAATTACTCTTTGAATTAACTAGAACATAATCTACCTACCTAAAGAAATGAATTCCTCAGGCTAAATGTACCTATCGATCTATCAATAAAGAAAGATGAGTGTTTAAGTTGCAATATTATAATGTATATAAAAGAAAATAAGGAAATGATCCATCATCCTGCATTAGTGGCCATAACTATTTACTTATTGAGCTATCATGAGATTGGAGAGCAACTTTCTCATGGTCTTTTTTTTGGCATCCCAGAAGTTCATGGCCAGGGTCAGGAAAAGAAAAAAAGAATAGTAAGAGGAGCGCCTGGCTAGCTCAGTAGGTGAACGCATGCAACTCTTGATCTTAGGGGTCGTGAGTTCAAGCCCCATGTCTGGTGTAGAGCTTACTTAAAAAAAAAAAAAAAAAGAAGGCTGATAGATGGAAAATGTGGGAAGGAAATAGAATAATTGATGGGATTTATAGGAGAGGGAAGGAATCTTTGCTGTATTAAGAACACAGCTAAGTAGCTTATCTCAAACAACAAATAAGGGCATTTTATCCTCTAATATAGAAAAAAGAATGGAAGGAGATTTATGTTATGGGAAGGAGGGAAATTGGGATAATTATAAAACAACCTTATTCTCCTTACTCAGAAATGTCAGTAGAGTGAATAAAGTTCGTAGTCACTACTATGGAGCATGGATGAGGGGTGGGAGATGGTGCAAGGTGTTTAGGGATGAGTTGAAGAGTTGTGAGTTACTTTGTGACTCCAGCTTGAGTGTGTACAATTAGCTCTCCGTGGACACAGCCCATGCATCTATACACTTTACCTGTCTCTATAATGGATCAGAATGAAAAGTCAAGAAAATGTGGAGTTGGACAAATCCGTGTTTAGGGACGGGACATATGTCCTAGTATCATAAGGGTGGACTAAACTAAAGTGCTGGTGATGAAAGGTTGAAATGGTGTCTAACAGCCAAACTAGGGAAGAAAATAAAGGTAGAATGGGCTGGTAGAATCTGAGAATAGGGCAGGTTAAATGACTGGAGAACAAAGAGTTTGTTCAATGGAAATATGGCAAGATGCCTGGTAAAACAACCTGTTTTTGGCAAAAGAGATGAATTTCAGAATTTGTTATCTTGGAGGTTAGCAGCTCACATACGGTTGATCTAATCGTGCGAATGAAGATCTTATTGTTAATGCCCCTTTTCCACTTGAAAAAAAGATGCCTGAGGGCGAAGGGTTAATGGTAGATGAGATAGTGGTAGCTATTTTAGGCACTGGTTATTTTAGTTTTAGTTTATATCTTGCCATAAGTTATGTTTCTATGGAATAAATAGAACGACACTTGCATTCACCATTTATGCTACTGAATCACATTAGGTAGCTCATTTTTTTCTTCTCTTCTACTGGGATAATATGTTGGGATGTTGAAGATTATGTTATGCTGTGGGAGAAGTGCCAATCTACCAACACACCAACTATACCCCAACCACGAAAGTCATTGGGATTATGCCACTATTTTAAGCTCCTTGGGGGCAGCATCTATGTCACATTTATCTCTGTATTCCTGACACTTAGAGTCTCTGACACTTAGAAAATGTTTGATAAATGTTTGATGAATAAAGGAGTGAGTGAATGAATGAATGAACTAACGAGAGCAAGGATAGAACAGAGCAGAAAACTGTTAAGTCAAGTTTGGAGAAAGTGAAGAAATGAAGATGAAGTTCAGTGGGTGACATGAGGATGGGGAAAGGAGATCTAATTAAATGGTATTAAGTTCCCATGGGGGAGTGTTCCTGAATCACATTTGTGGAGGGAGCAATGGGAAACGAGAAGGATTCAGCCCCTTCCCGTCAGTGCTGAGGAGGGGGCACAAACAGTAACTAGAAAAGGTGGTGAGGGAAGAGGTGTCACGGGGGAAAGCTGTAAACAGTGTCGACCGAGATCCTTCAAGGAGAAATGATTCACGGTAACACTGTGCACCTATTAAAAGAATGTGACATTTTCCTTGGTGCTTGGCAAGGCGTATATTTTAAAGTTTGCTTGAGTGTGGCTTTGATCTTTCAAGAAGTCGGAGGGAAGATTAACGCTTATTTACTAAATATTTCTTATAGAATTAATTTTTCAATCTTGTTCTTTATATTGCTACAGTCTGCATAACATGATTTAAAATTCTGGTCTCATGTGGCTAGTTCCAAAGTACAGTTTTGATTAATCAGAGAATTGGTTTAATCATTTGTTGGAAGGAATAATAAATTACTGCAGCTGAAGACTCTGCTCTGTCTCTCGAACTCGCTCTATGTCAGCCTGCTTCTAAATATTTGCCATAGTGTGTACCATGTTATCATGAAAAATAGGACTGAATTATGTATCAGCTCTGAAATGAAAACGAAAACCAGGGTGTGGAGATGAGAAGCAGGACAACATATGAATTACGAATTACGTCAGGTTGTTACTGTTCTAGCTAATGAAGGAAGAAGGAAATGCAAAATTGTGACAAAATGCCAGAGAACTGGTTCACGTGTGGGCAAAACTCCATCTAGATTATGAAACTAAGATCTCATAAAGTTCCAAAGTGAGTTGTAGCAAGTTCATAAATCACTGGCCTACCATTCTTCAAACTCTTGAGTTTTTTTTTTTCTTGTAAATATCCACTATGCAAGACAGAGGCTGTTCTCCCATTCCCACCATATTCTACCTAACAGGATAGGCTATTAGGTGTTACTGGTAGTCGAATGCCGGCTACTATAAAAAAGAGTAGAGGTATAAGCGTGGTACAGCATTAAACAAATTAAATAGCAGAGCTGAAGTGTTACCTCATAAAATATTCATAAAGCAGGTATCATTAGTTTCAACTAACAAACTGCCACAGAAAACTCACCACAGTTCCTGACATGCCTCTCCAATTTCTGGGAATTGGGGAAGAAATTCAGAATTCCTAAGCAAGCAGAATACGTGATTTTTATTTCGGAAGGGAAGTTTCACAGAAATAAATTTCAACTGTCAGATCCTGGTGAACTTGCAGCAAAAATGAATACCAAACTGATGTTATACATCACAGACCTTTTTACAAAGAATTTTGTTTCCTGTGATGGGTCAAATTTGTAGGAAGAAAGGACAGGAAATCAATACCTAGAGTAAGAAATGCAGTAAAAGTGGGCTTTGTCTTCAGCATGTTGCTTCCTTCCATTTTATCTGTGATCAATAGACTTTGTTTCTATTTCATCACTGAAACAATAGACCTTCCTCTCATTGCCCGTGTTCCCCAGAAATGTCCCACCCTGAAGTTGTCACCAACTTTCCGGAAGAACTTCTGGCCTATTTCTTTCTATTCTCACCGAGTATCGCCTAAACCAGGGGTTCTGACCTAGGATGGGGGGGGGGGTTGAAATCCCACCCCCTAGCAGGTATTTTGGATGTCACATGATGGGGGTGCTATTGGCATTCAGTTAATCAGCCCCAAGAGTTTAGTTGTAGTGAAGTAACTGTCTGTTTACACATTTGTTTTCTGCATAAGTCCTCAAAGTCATGGACCTTGGATGATTATTCTTTGCTCGTCCGGCACCTAGTGCAGCAAATGTTTGTTGAATGAATGAGAAAGTGAGTAAGTGAGAAAAACAAGGAGGGTGTGTGTTTAACTATAGACAGTGTTTGATGAAACAAATGCTATTTTCTTTAATTTGCTCTACTTGGTTAAATACAAGATGGAAGGGACGATTATGTACTGAAGATTGAGAGGAATCACAAAATTTTGAATGGATAAGGAGTCTTTAAAAAAAATCCTTTCAGTTTTATTTACTTAGAGAATCATTGCATTTTTGACAGTTTTTGTGATTGATGGAAATGGCCAAGGAAATAATTGCTTTACAAAAACCAAAAGACTCTCGAATCCCCCCCTTTTTTTTAAAGAAAATCTATTTTCTTAAATGATGAATATCAGGATTTGCTTCCATGACCTGAGACAGAAACATGTTCAGAATCTTAAAAGTGACTTAAAAGAAAACCTTTCTGGAAGCCTGTTTCTGTCAGAATGTTGTAATTTCCTTTAGAAACTCTAGCTGTTCCACAGCACACAGTTAAATTAAGTGTAAGTGCTGTTAAATAGGAGGTAACCATTAGAATATTTAAAAAATATGACTACCATCCAATGTTTTAGTCAAATAATTTGCTAATCACTCAGCATGGCGTAGCCTCCCCATTAGTCCCTCCCTTAACTCAGTGCTCCCTGCTGCCTGGGATCTGGGTTCTTCCTCCTCCTCATCTTCCTTCCTCCGCAGCTGACTAGGCTCTTACCTCTCTTTGGAATGTTCCTCGGAGCCCATTAGGGAGTGCTTTAATCCAAGAGAATCCAGATGACCAAGAAAAATTAAGCTCCTCCTAACAGCAAAAGTGCAAGAAATTCGGACAAAATGACTCTCTGCATCACAGATTTTGTTTGCTAGTGGGTAATTAATTCTGCACATATGCTGGGAACATCTGTCGCCTGACCTGCCATGGGCTCTGCGAAATGCCTGCTGTGCGGGTCTCCCCGCGGGTCATCAGCCGCACTCCGAAAGGAAGCGCCTGCCCCCTGCCCTCAGCCCCCGCAACTTTCTCTTGAGCTGGGAGGTTCTCCGTGTAGGTTCCTGGGAGGTAGGTGCCCTCCGCCACGTGTCCCTTTGTCACCAGTGGGGCATCTCTGGCCACCTCCGTTCTCCGCCCCCCCCACCCCCCCATTGGGTCAAAAGCAAGAGGGAAGCAGCCCCCTGGGGGTGGGGGAAGAGTAGCTGGCGGTCTGGGGCTGGAGGAAGCCTTTGGCTGCCCTCGGGGCTGTCTGGTTCCACCGAGGGGACAGGGGAACATCGTCTTCAAGCATAACCGAATGGGATCCAATAGAAATCTGGAGGTTTCTGACCTGTGGCTTCCCAGCACCATCAGTGAGAAACTGGCCTCGGGTTGGTGGGTATCCTTGCCAAGAGGCCTTGTCTGAATAGACACCGAAGATGGCAAACCAACTCTGGGAAGGGGCTTTGGTGGCTATCATGAAATGCCATTCATTGGTTGGCATTGGGGCACTTCCATGCAGAGGGGAGGGGAGACTTGCGGAAAGGGGAGATCATTTGCCCCCTCTCGTGGAGCTTCTGATGAAAGGCCAGCTCTCCTCCCAGCAGCAGTAGGGGCCTCCCAGTAGCCTGGAAACCCAGAGATGAAAAATCACAGATCTATGGGAAAACGGTGATAGGAGAGGGACTCTGTTGACCAGTGACGATGGGGTGAGGAAATTTGCACATATTAAATGCTCTTTCCACGTCCTAACACAGGACCTAGCACACTTTCTTGTTTCCTACATGTCTGTTGCCCAACTAGCACAGTCAACTTGTGCTATGAGGAACTTGAATGAGGAACTTTGGAAATATGGAAAGCAACAGGGCCCTCCACTCTATGGGGCCCCCCGTTTTCTTCATCTCACTCTTGATGGGCAAAATCGACCTAAATTCCGCAGCCGTCCAGTGCCTCCCATAGTGGCTCTTGGATAAGGAAGGTAAGACAAATGGGTTATGATGGCCAGTACGATATACATGTATGGACCACATTCAGAGGGGGCTGGGGATGCACTGAAGCAGTTCTTTTAGTTAAGGGAACATAAGTAGAGATTTTGGAAAAGTGAGTGAGAGCCACAAGGACACATTTCTAACACAAAGATGGAAAATGTAGAGGAACTTACTGAATGTGAGTTAATGCAGAGGCATGTTCATGGAGGGTTGAATGGACTTTTGGTCTTTTTGATTCCACTCCCACAGGCCCATCCACTTTTAGAGGGATACACGGCCACTGGCTGAGCTCTTCTGATGTATGTCATGGTCAGGGAACTTTCATTTGTCAAGATGCCTGGGATTCCTCCACCTAGCAATTTGCTTATTTAACAAGTAGTTATTTTGGGGACTACAAATAGGTATTTGTTAATTTTTTTATTTGGTGTTTTGTGTTTCTTTTCTTTTTTAAAAAAAGAAGATTTTATTTATTTATTTGAGGGAGAGAGAGAGTGGATGTGTGTGTGCATGCACACACGAAAATGGGGAGAGGAGGAGAGGGAGAAGCAGACTCCCCACTGAGCAGGGAGCCTGATGCGGGGCTCAATCCCAGGACCCTGGGATCATGACCTGAGCCGAAGGCAGACACTTAACCGACCAAGCCACCCGGGTGCCCTCGTGTTTCTTTTTAACACTGTTTTTGAGCCCTAACAATGTGATAAATCATTTCAACTTATTTGAATTTAACTCAGTGGAACAGATGCTTAATGAGCACCTACTATGTTTTAGCCATTATGCTTAGGGGAGGGGATATGCAGATTCATAACATAGTCCCTGCCTTGGGGAAGTTTACCACAAATCTAGACAAAATAAAAATAAAATTTTATTTTCAGTTGAATAATTTAATCGAACAATACGGTAGGGGTATGTTCTGAGCACTATTGGATCATTGAAGAGGGACCCCGCACCTCTAACTCGGACTGAGGGCACTGAGATGTTCCACGAATGAGGTGACATGTAAATTGAGTCTTGAAGGATGACTAGGAGTCCCCAGGTGGCATCCTGGCTAGGAATATGGACTTTGGAGTGGCCTGGGTTCAAATTCTGACTCTGCCCCTCTTAGCTATGAGACTTTGAACAAATTGATTAACTCCTGTCTCCTTTAGATTCCTGACTTGTGCAGTAGAGGTAACTCAGAGCACCTGCCTTAGTGTTGCTATAAGACATAAAAAAGTATTAGCACAACGCGGAGAACTCTCCCCAGCACACTGTGGTGCTGTCAGTCCCAGCGTGTATCCTCACAAGCAGCTCGGTCATCTCTGCTGGAATTCCCATTGGCTCTTGGCCTCACTGACACATTTGTCAGTAGTTTTTACCTGTTTCCTGACATTTCTGACTGACAATGTGGGGAGCATCCATGTGTGGGGAGCTCTCTGCTTCTGACTCCCTTACCCTCTGGGTTTTATAGCAACATGGCCCCGGGCTCTACACTCATCCTTCCACTTAGGGACCTCTCCTTCCGCTGTCCTTTCATACAGGGCAACACACAATGGCCCAAGTTCAAGTCTCCCTGCTCTCTACCACCCAGACTCTGTCATCTATTTGGATTTCAAACTCTAGGGTCAATCTGTGGAGAGTCTTTGAATGATGGACTGAGGAATTTAAATTTAAATCAATGAAGTATGAAATGCCCTTGAAAGTCTGTGTGAGCGAGTGAGATGGTAACTCAGCAGCACTTATAGTGAGAAAAACAGGAAAAGCAACTCAGAAAGAAAGCTTGAGAAGACAGGACAGGAATGGATATATCATGAAAGCCAGGTGAGGAGGAATTTCAAGAATGGATGTGTGGAAACCAGTACCAAGACTGTTATGAGAAGATTGTGCCTGATTACTTTAAATTATGTGATAAAACATTCTTCTCTGACAGCCATTTCAGTAGAATGGTAGAGATGGAGGGTAGGTTGTGAAGGGGTAAGAAGTTAGCGGATATTAAAGAAATAGGGGCAACACCTGGAGGAAGTTCTGGGCACCCCAGGGGTGAAGGGAACGAGATGTACTGGACGATGACTGCTCTCCAGACATCACAGGCATCAGGGAGGGCTTTCTGCCTGAGAGCCATAAGCAAAACTTACAGACTGAGAGGAAGCTTCCAGTAGAAAGGAAGAATTGGACAGGAAGCAAGAAAGGGTATAACTGAAGGGGCATGATCCAAGAAAAGGAAGGGCCAGTTTCAGGTGTGCTGTGATAAACATATCCAAAGCAAAATATTAGGATAAGGCGCATCGTCGATTTATTCACTGAGGTTATCATCTTGACTCTCCTCAAAATATAGCTGGAATATAAGATGAAAGGGATTCTTATTTTTTATAATCCAGCCATTCTCTAGTGCTTATTTTATGCTAGTGTCTATAATTAATATCCAAATGTCTTGATGGATGTATGGGGATTGTTTTAATTTAGTCTTTTGTAATCATTCAGTCCATTTTATTCTTATAATTATGAAGGGCAGGATTAAGTGGAAAATCCTCTCCTTCTATCAGGATTAAGCCTGAACTAAACAAAAACACACGCACCACAGGACTAACCAAGAGGAAGCTATTTTCAGCGAATGTGGTGACTTTTGTAATGCAAGCCAAGCTCTGGAGGGAGACAAACAGTACTGGTGAATGCATTGTGTCACACAGGGGGAGGGCAAAAGCTTCTTAGTAGAAAGGATATTCTCTCTTTAATAAAAAATAAGAAAAATGGTGTTCAGTTTATGCAGATTCACTGGTGGAGGGACTGAACAGGAAGGGAGCACCTGCTGTCTCCTCCCTCCAGAGCAGGCATCCTGTTCTCCTCCACATTCTGCCAGGACCAAGGGTGGGTCTCGAACCCGCAAAGCTTGGGAAACTCCAGTTTGTAGGATTAGGGCAGAGCCTCATCTGATGTGTAGGCATGGAGTTCAAGGATGCTTGATGGTGAGAAATGGGAGAGAGGAAGGTGGAGGGATTGGGAAGAGGAAGCTGGAAACATCTGGGAACCCTCCACTCTCCAAGTCCTGCTGCCAGAGCCCAGTTGAGTTCAGTAGGGAGTCCCAACCTCTGCTCTGTCCAGACTGAAACCCGTCCTAGCCACCTTCCATCAAGGAAATTCAGAAGAAAAGAATACAATTTTTGTTAAAGCACAGGTTTTTTTCAAATTAACCAAAACATAGGATTAAGTCTACCCTTGTAGAAATGATCTGTAACTAGTTGTCAGATATTATTTTCGTGTGAATAAATATCACAGATATGTCTCCTTGAAAAGAAGAAAAAAGATCCCGGAGGAAACAATATGGTGGACTGTATAGCGTAGCAGTTCATGGTGAACTTGACATGTCCCAAACGACTTTTCTAGACTTTTACACAAAATCTGCTCCACTAACAGTCTTTTGCATTCTAATCCATGGCGATTCTTTTCTTCTAATTGCTTATCCTCGACTCCCCTGTTTTTCTCATATTTTTCGTCCAATCAGAAACTCCTGTTAGCTCTATTTTCAAAATATATCCGAACTCTTCCCACCACCTCTACTACTACTTCCTTGACCCAAGCACCAGCTGATCTCTTGCCAGGTCTTTGCAACAGCCTTCCGACTGATCTTCTAGCTGCCAGTGCACTCCCATACAATCTTTCATCAAACCAACAGACAGTTATCCTTCTACTATGTGAATCAAAAGATGTCCTCTGTGAAAACCCTCCAGTAACCCCCATTTCACTAGGCAGAAAGCTGGGGTCCTTCAATGGCCTCAAAGACCTGACCCCTGCTGGGCACCTGCTACCTCTCCAGGCACATCTCTCCGGTTCTTTCATGCTTGCTCACCTTGCTCTGGCTGAAGTGACCTCCTCCCTGTTCTTCTGGCTCCTTTATTCAAGTTCTGTCCACGTATAGACTTTTTAGCAAGGCTACCCTGACCGCCCTATTTCACATAACACACAATCCCTGGCCCAAAACCTGGCATTTAGCACTTCCCTTTATCCTGCTCCAAACTTCTTCCCATATCACTTAGACATGGAATAGGAGTAACTGCTTCTGAGGGTTGTGTGAGAATTACAGGAGTTAATACCTGTACTTGGAATTTACCTGGTGCCTAGTACATGCACAAAAAATATCATAAAATATTATATAATAATGTATGTTTGGGTACATGATAGTATCAGTCTTTTTTCTTTTTTAAGATTTATTTATTTGGGAGAGAGAGCATGAGCAGAAGAGGCAGAGGGAGAGGGAGAGAGAGAATCTCACGCAGACTCCTCGTTGAGTGAAGAGCCTGATACGGGGCTCCATCTCCCAACCCTGAGATCACAACCTGATCTCCTGCCAGATCCTCTGCCATCCCACAGTGACACACTGGATGTACTTGGAGTTCTGCCTTGGACCCCTCCTCTTCTCTAGTCTTCTCTCCAGATCCACTAATCCATTTGCATGACTTCCACTACCCATGGCCAACAACTGCTGCATTGATGTCTCCAGTCCACACTGCTCTTCTGAGACCGAGACCAACACACCCTCACCATTTACCTGTCTCCTCACAAATGCACAGAATAGATCTCGTTGGCTCCTCACAGGCACCATGCCCCAAATGGAATTTATAATCTTTCTCTCTAAATTCACTCCTCTTTATCAGTATCTTAGTAAATGGCATAATTTTCTCTTTAACCCTGTAGGTTCCAGTAAGTGTGAACAATCCCTATTGCACATCAGAAAGCCAGAGGTTATCTCGATTCTTCCATCTCCCTCATATACTGTCATTTATCACGTCCAGTCCTAACTGACTCTCAAGTTTCTTCTTTCATTTCTATCCTCACCCTCACCATATTTGTTCAAGTCTTCATAATCTTGCCCCCAGGTTCCTGCAATAACTTCCTACATAATTTTTCTACTCTCCAAACTTATTCCACTTCCAATCCACCCTCTACACTTTAGCCATGGTGATTACAAATGTGGTCATGCTACATCTCTGCTTAAAACTCAAAAGCTTCAGGGTACCTGGGTGGGTCAGTCAGTTAAGTGTCTGCCTTTGGCTCCGGTCATGATCCCAGGGTCCTAGGATCGAGTCCTGCATTGGGATCCCTGCTCTGCAGGGAGCCTGCTTCTCCTTCTGCCTCTGCCCCTCCCTCCTGCTTGTGCGCATGTACCCGCTCTCTCTCTCTTTCTCTCTCTAGCTCTCTCTGCATTGGGTTCCCTGCTCAGTGGGGAGTCATCTTCTCCCTCTCCCTCTGCCCCTCCCCACCACTCATGTTCTCTCTCTCTCTCTCTCTCCTCTCTCTCAAATAAATAAATGAATAAAATCTTAAAAAAAAAAACCTCAAAAATTTCCCATTGACCTATGATAAAGTCCATGTGACGGCTTTTGTTGTTCCAAATCAGGAGGCTGAACTCAGTCCCCAGTCATCTAGGTCCTATCGTGAAAGGATTTTTCAGACGTAATTAAAGTTTCTAATAAGTTGAATTTAAATTAGTCAAAAGATTGTCCTGGGTGGGCTTGGCCTAATCAGGTGATTCCCTTAAAAGAGGGTTTAGGCTTTTCCCAAGCTTAGAGATTCCAAACAGCTCATGCCTGTGGGGTTTCAGCTACTCATGATCTTCTCTTCCTGACTGCTTGCTTTATAGACTTTAGACTTACTCAGCGATTCCTCACAATTATGTAAGTAATCAATGTGTATGTATATGCACATGGAGACACACACACACACACACACACACACAGTTCTGCTTCTCTGACTGAACCCTGACTGGTACAATCCTTAAAATATCCTATCAGATCTAGCACAAATAAGCCCTGCTCTACTGCTTCAACTCATTTCTCCTTTCCTTTACCACTTAGCTGCAAACAACCCCAAATCCACATAGCATTAGCCTACAGACAGAGTTTATTTTTCTCAGTAGCAAGAAGTCTGCACCAGTTGTAAAAGAAGGCCAAGTTTGGGGAAACTATACAACAATGTCTCGGGGGCCCCTGCAATATTTTCTCCTTCGTCATCTTTTGTCTCACGCTTGTCACCTCATTGTGGCAAAATGGCTATTGTACTTTGGGGCATCAAGTCAATGTACCAGAGAGGAAGAAAAGAGGTTAATTTAAAAAAAAAAGGGAAAAAGGTGAAAGGACAGAAAAAGCTTTCTCATTGCAAGGTTTTGTCTTTTTATTAGGGAAGTGCTACCCTTCTCAGGGATTTCTGTCACTGTCTCGTTAGCCAGAACCATGTTGCATGGCAGCCCCAGTTTGAAGGAGGTCTGAGAGAATAAGTTTTTAGAAGTTATTTATATGGTAGAGGCAGGCAAGAAGAAGAGGTTGGAAATTGTAGTGGTCAGCCAACTGAGAGTATTTGCCAAATGTCCTCTCCCTTCTTTTCAGCTCATTTTTCAATCTCAACATAAATATAATCTCCTCAGGAAAGCCATCTCTCATCCATCAGACCATGCTGAGTCTGTTAAAAACTTTTCCATTACAGTGCTTACCACATCAAAGTCAATCTTCCTTGGTAGACTAGAAGCCATCCAGCAGGGCAGAGACCCTAGCTCTAATGTTCTTAGTGTTTAGCGCAAGACCTGGAATCTATTTTTGCTTCATAGTCCTGGCATGCCTGATGAGCTTTAGAAGCTATGACATAATGCCATCTACCTCATCCATCAGGAAATGAGAACTCAGTGTGATTACCAACAGGGCTTCTTGCTTATGACTGAAGTTTTCATTCCTGCAATGCTCAGAAAGCCCCATCCTTGATTTCTAGTATGTGGGAGAAAGGGAGTTGACCGTATAGAGATGTCACGCTCACAGTCTCCAAGACAAGTCTCCTACCACAGCTTGATGACATTCTCAGGAGGCTTGTACAGAATCAGCTGTCGCCATTTTCCAGGAAGGCTTCTTCACCGCATGCAAAATATACATAATTACAGTTCGCTAGGAGAGGATTCACTGGACTGTACTTCCTCATCAGTCAGTCCTTTTAGGCTTCAACAGAACGCAAAAGTTTGGGCTCTTCTCTTAGCTGCTTGGTTGCTGCAGTTGAATTAAAGATGGCTTCGTCAGAGTCCTGGAGAAATCTAACAGATAACAGTCGACTAACGCAATAACCAATATCCCACATGTCCTCCTTCCTTGAGTCTATCTACTCTTCCCATTAGCTAGACTAAGTTGCTTGCACAGGAAATCTTTTTTTTTTTAATATTTATTATTTACTTGAGAGACAGAGAGAGAGAGATAGAGAGAGAGAGCAAGTAGAGGGGGAGGGGCAGAGGGAGAAGCAAACTCCCTGCTGAGCAAGGAGTCTAATGTGGGACTCGATCCCAGGAGCCAGAGATCATGACCTAAGCTGAAGGCAGACGCTTAACCGACTGAGCCATCCAGGCGCCCCACACAGGAAATCTTAATAAGTCAGAATTCTTCATGTCCTCAGGAAATTAGACACATATTGATGAGATTTTAATCATTTTTATAGCAAGATATATGCAGCTACCATTTGATGCATCGAAATGCCTGAGAAATATCTTTGTTTGAATTTTTGCATAGATACCAGACTCAGATGACTGGAATGTCAGTTCCATAAGAGCAGGGGCTTGGTCGTTGTTGTTGTTGTTGGTGGTGGTGGTGTGTGTAGTGCTTAGCCCACTGTTGTACTCAGAGTACTGAACAGTGTCTGGCACAGGAGGCACTGAATAAATATTTATGGAATAAGTGATTATTGAGTTATGAGATGGTATTGTGTTTATATCTGTCACTCTTACTCTACTTATATGATAAATCACATTGATCAATTTTTTGATATAACCCAAACTTGCATACCTGACACAGAGCCCACTTGGCAATTGAACTAACACATCAAGAGAACCAACTCAGAGGATCAAGCTTTACTAATACTTTCAAGGATACAAGCAATCAAGAGGCACAAGAAGAACAGGGAGAGGTCTGTGACAATTCTCAACTCCCCAGGTGCTTCCTTCCTACATTGCATACATGTCCTCTGGGGCAATATACTAGCTGAGGTCCCTAAGTGAACTCAGAGCACAGAATCTCTAGGCTATGGATATCATTTTATATCTCAGATTTATATAGCCTAGGTGACATTCTCCAGGGAGCCATGCTTCATTATCATTAGGTTATATATTGGCTTATTTTCCATAAGCGGTCCTAAATTGGGGACATCATGTAAAGAGCATTCCATATATAAGGACTTTACTTCTAATATCATTAGTCTGTTTAATCCAGAGTTTCAGCTACAAGTCTCTAGTTGCAAGGAGAATAGATGGGGTCACTTGCCTGGTTTCCCTGGGAGTGAGATCCCTACCCCACTTTCTAGTAATTCAGAGATAAAGGGACCACAGTCACTCCATCATGTCCACAACCAGAAGTTGAGCTCTGCCCATATTTGTATAAGTATGCAGTGCTGGTATTATTAGAGTAAAATCCTTTCCATTTTGTAATATCTCCCTTAAAACTATTATTTAAGCTGGTTTCCATAGGTAACTATATATTTAACTATCTTCATGTTGATGTCCTTATCATTTTGGTTGTTTGAGGTTTATTTAGCATCAGATTTCTTAGGAAATACCCTGAAATCTTCCATATACATTATAGTTTGTAGCCTTTATTCTTGAAAGTAAATTTAGCTGGATATAAAATTCTTGGCTTACATATTTTGCTTTGAGTAACTTAAATATTATACCATTGTCCCCTAGAACAAAGCTTTAGCGTTGAGAAGTTTAGTAACAAAACTATATCCGTTTCGTCCTGGTCTTTTTGTTTGTATGGACAAAAGTTTTGTGGGTTTTTTTTCATTAACTTAATGTCCAGTAATTTTATTACAATATCTCAGTGTTGGCCATTCTGGTTCAGGTTTCCTAGGTTCAGTGCCCCCTTTCAATATATTTTAAGTCATCTTGTCTTTCAAGAAAGTTTCCTTGAAATAGAATTTCTAACATTTATCCTGTTCCATTGATATGGTTTTCTTCTTCTGGGATTCCTGTGATATATATTGTGGAATATCATTGATTATTTTCCATAGCTATCACTCTCCTTTCAGGACCATTTTGCTTAAAAAATTTTTTTTTAGAATTTTACTCCTTCTCCTTTTCTGTTTCTCTCAAGGCATTTTCTGTTGCATTTATTTGCTCTTGCACTCCTTCTAGACTTTATATTGAAATGATTATTTCTTTTATTTCTGATTATTTTCTGAGTTGTCATCTTCCTTTCTGATCTAGATTCTCATTAGAAACCAAGTAAGGGTGCCTGGGTGGCTCAGACTGGCTCTTGGTTTCCACTCAGTTCATGATCTCAGGGTTGCGAGACTGAGCCCCATGTCAGGCTCTGCATTCAGCGAGGAGTCTGCTTGGGATTTTCTCTCTCTCTTCCTCTCTCTAAAATAAATAAATAATTAAAATCTAAAAAAAAAAAAAAAAAGAGAGAGAAGAAACCAAATAAGCCAGCACCTTGATTTTGGACTTCCAGGTCTCCAGAACTATGAGAAATAAGTGTGTGTTGGGTGGTATTTTGTTACAGTGGCCCAGGAAGACCAATACAGAGCGCTTGGTCTTTTTTGCTGTGTTATGTATTCACTTGGCGCTCTCATGCAGTCTCATGGCTTTCAGTACTATCTAAATGCCGATGCCTCCCAAATCTGCATCTAGTCCCCATTACCTTCAAATTCAAGGCTTGAGCATCCAGTGGCCTATTCAACAATCTTCTTTTGAATGACTAGCTTGAGTCTTTTGAATCTCAAACTTATGCTCCAAACTAAATCTTCGAGAGTCCCTCTTGCCCACAGAAAAAATTCCCATCTCAATTTATGGTGATTTCATAATATTAGTACTCAAACCAAACTCTTGAGATCATCATTGATTTCTTTCTTTCTCTTCATCCCATCCAATCTCTGGGAAAATCCTATTGGCTCTATCCTCAACATGAATTTAGAATCTGACCACTTCTCACCTGCTCCACTACTAAAATCTAGATCAAGTTAACCCATTGCCCCTGTCCATCACCGCAATGACCTCCTAACTGGTCTTCCTACTTCCACCATTGCTTCCTTACACATCAGCCAGAGTATCTCTTTCCAAATTTAAGTCTAATCATGTTCTTCAAAATAGAGTAAAAGCCATAGTCCTTCCTCAATGGTCTATAGGTCCTCTCTGATCCGGGTCTCCATGATCTCTCTGACTTCAACCCCTGCTTCCGTCCTCCTTGCTCACTCTGTTCTCGCTACACTGACCTTAGTGCTCTTCCTCCGATGTGCCAGGGATGCTCCCACCTTGAATGTGTTTCCTCTCCTGGATTAATGCTCTTTGCTCAGCTGTATGCTTCACTAATGCCCATACCTCCTTCAAGCATATGTCCAAATGTCAACCTGAGAAGTATTCCTGCACATCATATGTAACACTTGTTGCACTAACCAGATCTGTATTCTATATAGTTATACATACATATATGTATATATACATATACATATATTACCTATTTTTTTTTGTTGCCTGCATCTCCCTGCCATGATGTAAACTCCATGAGGACAGGGATCTTTGTCCACTTTGTTAAGTAATGTATTCAAAGTACATAAAACACACTTTAGACCATAGTAGGTACACAGTAAATATCTCTTAATAAATGAATGAGTTTTCTCCATTTGTTTTGCTCCTGGATTGCCTTCTCTTTTCTTGATTTTTTTTTCCTTTCTTTTCCTAATTCTATTTTTTCACTTAGTAATATCTGGGTATCATGCTGTTCCTGCTGTCTTCTCAAACTTGGGTCTTCTTTTTTTTTTTTTTTTTTTTTTCTTCTCCTCTTTACTTTCCATCATCTTATCTCATATACATGCTTTCCTCTCTTAGGGAAATCTTTAGTAGGAAATCTGATGAGCCTATCATTCTTCCCTTAATTTCAGGATTCTTGGGGATTTTCCCACAACAAACACAGATATAGACAGATATTTCATTATTATCACACATAATGTTGCTTTGAAAAACACCATGCAAGGAATTTATCCATAAGTGGGACTTGTTCTCTAAATTAACAATTTATCTCACATTTTGTGCTTGCTATCATTTACCATTAATGCTAAAAATGTAGGTTATAACTTTTCCATGCCTTAGTGGAAGGAACCCTTGTCTTGATGTTTATAAGACATGGGCTTTCCCAGGGGCTCTGCTGCTAATAAAGTCTAGGATATTTAGCGAGTCATCGACTTGTTTGCATTCCTGCTTTGACCGCAAAATAAAGGCCGCATAGAGGGAACACAATGAGCCATATACCATTCCCGATGTTATAGCTGCTATATATTTTCTCTTTATTACTCCTGACCCCCACCTGCTGATACAGCAATGAGTTAAGACCTGCGGAAGCCCCATATCCTAAAGAGATTGGGGTGCTCCCCATCTCATCTTCCATTATGCCCCTTGGTGGAAGGTTTTAAAAATTCTGAACAGTGAAGGAAGTATAATGTAGTTGATTCAAGTTATGTACCCTGCACTGATTATGTTGAGACTTTAAAAAACTTCATACAAAATACAAAAACGTTCCAAAAAAAAATTTTTCCCCCAATTTTTGTCTGTGCCCCTGCTTTTGAGCACTATGCTAAGCTTGTTTGCTCGAGGGATTAGACACTGTAATGTGGGCATTGCTACAGAGAGACTTAGAGCAGGAAGTAACTTCTCAGAGCTGGTGTGGGGACTCAGGTCTTCCTAATACCCAAATCCAGGAGTCTGTTCTACCATACGCCACCTGCACATGACATGAGGTAGCAGACATGGGTGTAAAAGGTACCAACTCTTACTATCTTCGTATGGATATTTATGAAAGTCAACAGCATCGATTACTTCTCTTTTCACTCTTGGATTAGCGTTCACAGTTGGAAATAAGCAGGCATTATCAGCCATAAGTACGTATAGTATTTCATCATTTCGAAGATTTTTTTCATATGTTAACATCTCTGAAATCAAGATATATCTTGTAATAGATAGCATGTGATAGCTAATGAAATTCACTAACGTTTGGGGGGTATTCATTAAGCATCAGACACCATTCTAATTGTTTTGTTTAACACTCCCATTAACCTGACATGGTGGTGATACCATTCACCCCATTTTGCAGGTGGAGAAGCGGAGCCATCGAAAAGTGAGGTAATGTGCTCAAAGCCATACATGTAATATGTGGGGAAAATGAGATTTGAATCTTGAGGATCCGGCTCCAGAACTTGTATTCTTAACCAAAAAAGATTCACTGCCCCCAATTGTGCCTGGGAAGGGGGGACATACTGGCCTACCTATGCATGGCTGGGCAAGAGGAGAATTCATAAGGGTTTAATGAAGGTTGACTGCATTATGTGGGCATAATCTCCTTCCCCTGCTCTCATGTCTTCAAGTTTCTAACACTGGTTTTGTGTGTGTGTGTGTTTTTTTCATCTTGGATGTTGGGTCAATTTTACAGTGTCAAATACTATGTGGAATAGGAGAAGAGAGGGGCGGGTGTCAGAATGAAATTCTGAAGAAGTTCTGACCGAGTGTTTTGTTGCCTGAAGGCAACTTGGTAACTGACCATTTGGCATCTAGGATATGCTACAGGTCTGACTTCTAGAATTCTTTTCTTTCCCATGTTTTATGCTCCTGAATTCAGTAAATTATTTTTTTTTTTAATTTTGTTCTGTGCTGAAGCCAAGGAAGGAGGACTGAATGAAAGGAGGGAATTGTTCCAATCATCCAGCTATCCCTTCCAAACTCTGGTGAAAGTGAGAATTATTAAAAAAAAAAAAAAAAAAAAAAACAACCCCGAAGCCTCTACAGATGTAGTTCTTGTGATAAATCACTTTTTAATCAGTCATAATTTTGCATTAAGTGCTGAATAAATGCCCTTTGTTTCATACTTAAACTGTCAGTGACTAACATTGGGAGGGCAGACTAGTGCTTATCATTAGAGCAGAGAAAAATCGATACCATTTTTAATTAAAGACAGGCACAGCCGAGCTTTGAGACAAGCACATCTCCTTGTCAGTTCATCTCCCCTTTAAACTCTCTCAGAAGTTCAGTTCAGAAGTTAAGAGGTGAATGTAGGAACCCGAATGTAGGAACAGAGTGACACAAATGCTTTGTTGGGGGGAAATAGAGGGAGGGGAGGGGCATGAGATGGGGGATGGGGTGCAAACAAAAAAGAATGCCGAGGGAGACATTAGGAAAAGTATGCTTTTCATTCAGCCAGTCCCTAAGGGACAATCTTCAGGAATAATAAAAGGTAGATACTGGCTTGTGCTACAGAGATGATCTTTTCCCTTGCAGACCAAAAGGTAATCGAAGGAGAGTCAAACCTATTCTCATCAGTCATATTTTATTATGTTCAAACACCAGCACATGGTATTTTTTAAATGATCCTTTTCACATTATATTTTGCGACTTTGGATATTCTCCCTTTGTAGAGCAAGAGTCCAGCAAGACAGGACTCATAGTCTTTTATAAGCCAATGACAGAAATGATATTCCATCTCTTTTGCTGTATTCTATTTGTTAGAAAGCAAGTCACCAGCCCAGCCCATACTCAAGAGGAGGGGATTCCACAAGGTTGTGGCTCAAAGGAGAGGGGTCATTGAGGACCCTCCTTGAAAGTTGCCAATTGCAGACCTTCATATCAAGAGGCTTATAATCTCTTTGGGCAAAGAATACAAGTAAATTGGGGCAATATGAGAAAAAAAAAAAGGTTACATCTCATCAAATCCCCAGATATGATACAGCCAATGAGTCAGGAAAATAAAAATAACATAGGAAGAATTTAATTAATGAAGGCTGATGGCATTTTGGTGAATGTACAAGGACTGGAATAATGCTACTTGTTTCCTTCTAGCTCTGTTGGAATAACCATGGAAAGACCTAGCTTTCAGAGTTTCAGCAGACTGCCCATCTACCTTCTGGTTAGTGCTATTTTCTTCCTAGAATGAGAACTCCAGCTAAGTCTGGTTTTGCCCATTAGGGTCTCCATGGTTTTAAGTAATTAGAAAAATCCATCTCAAACCGGCTCAAGAATAAAAAAGGATGCAGGAGTAGTTCACCTAAGGTAAAGGTGCAGAGGCAAGTAAGCCTCTGGCTCAGTGTGATCAAGAAGCCAGCTCCTTTTTCTGGTTACTACCTCTACCCATTATTCTAAATCCTACCGGTTATTCTAAATCTTCACTGTATCTCACTTGGGTTTCTGAATCTTTTAATCAAATTGTTTATATAGACTGGAGTCTCATAAAAATATTTGTCCCAGGTCCTTCACACTCTAGGGATACCCTGTGTATAAAATTGCTAACTCTGGAATGGCTAGGTGGTTGTCATGGCATAAGTATTATATAGAATTTCTGAAGTTTGATCACCCAAATCATGTAGGTTAAATAAGGTCAGAATATATATGAATATACATGTATATATGTATTCATGAGATGATTTGTCCTATAAGAAACAAATCTGTCACATTCTGACTTATGCGTGGCCCAACCAAAGAATTCTTTTTTAAAATATATATATATTTTATTTGAGAGACAGAAAGAGAGAGAAAGAGAGAGAGGAAGAGCATGAGTGGGGAGGAGCAGGGAGACAAGCAGACTCCCCACTGAGCAGGGAGCCTGATGCGGGGCTTGATCCCAGGACCCCAAGATCATGAATTGAGCTGAAGTCAGATGCTTAAACGACTGAGCCACCTAGGCCCCCTGAGAATGCTTTTTTTTAAAAAAAAAGATTTTATTTATTTGAGAGAGAGAGAGAGAGAGCTTGCATAAGCGGGGGGCGGGGAGCAGAGGGGGAAGGAGAGGGAAAGAATCTCAAGCCAATGCAGCACTAAGCACGGATCCTGAAGTGGGGCTTGACCTCATGACCCTGAGATCATGACATGAGTCAAAACCAAGAGTCAGATGTTTAACTGACTGAGTTACGGAGGTGCTTCCCAACCAAAGAATTCTTAATGGTATTGTGCTGATCATTGATGAATCCACAATTTATAATTCCCATTTTCTATAAAATCATCAAAACATTTTGGTGCCCTCCATAGTCTTTCAACCAGCTCTAATGGCCCATTCTTGGACATAGAACCTCCACGCTTTTGAAGTCATTGTTTCTTATGTTATCCCTTTCCCACACTTCTATGGTGTGCTTTTCCTGAATTCCCAGTTTCCTACCCTACTAAAACCCTATGCTCTTCCAAGACCTGGCTCCAGTTCATTTTTTCTGTAAAACCTTGGTTTAAGTTGCAGTACCCCTGAACAGTCATTTGAAGTAGTTAGATTTTCTGTTTATACCAGTTATTTGGAGATTCACTACACAAATGTTGCAATTTCTGTTTCATCTTACATTTTTCTTTAACTGTTTTATGTTATGTTCTATTCTCTTTTGTATTGCCCTTAGCAGCTGCGCCAAGTTGATTGTCAATATGTATCTATTGATTTGTAGATGAATTGCATGGCATTCCAGAAGGGCCTTCGACCCAAGAGGTTATTAGATCAACTACAATTATCTTCACAGAGTTGGGTGAAGGGGTTGGGGATAGAGTGTTTATATGTATGTGAGAGAGAAAAGAGGGAGAGAGAGAAATGCAGATGACCACTGGATAGTATTATATGCCAATTATTGGTTTGTGTAAAGAGTGTTTAATTAAAAATCACACAGTGAAATGAGACCTACCTCTCAGTAAAAAACAAAAAAACAAAGACCAAAAACCTCCTAGTTGATTTCTTACAACCTTTCTTCTGCAATTATAGAATAAACAATAAAGTAGCTTTAGATGATGTCAACAGTAACTATTCTCTAATTTTTTTTTAATCTTAAACTTAAATTCTCTAAGTTCAGTTTGGCAATACTCTGATGGTTTGATTTTCTGATGAGCACCAACCCTACATGAAAGGAATTTATTATAGAGGTCTCTGGAATATTTCCTGCTTGATTGAAAGTTCTCTCAGAGCAGAGGCATGTTATTCACTTTTTAAAATAGACTTATTTCTTAGACCAGTTTTAGATTTACAGAAAAATTGATAGTGCAGAAAGTTCCCATCTATCCAAGCACACAGCTTCCCCCCCTTATTAATATCTTGCATTAGGATGGCTCATTTGTCACAAATAATGGACCAATATTTATACATTATTATTAACTAAAATCCATACTTTATTCAGATTTCCTTAGTTTTACCTAATTTTTTTTTCTCTTCCAGATTCCTTCCTAGAATCCCACATTTCATTTAGTCCTCATGTATCCTTAGGTTCCTCTTGACTGTGACAGTTTCTCAGACTGTCTTTGTTTTTGTTTTGTTTTTGTCTTTGCTTTTGTTGACCTTTGGTGACAGTTTTGTTGAGCACTGGCCAGGTACCTCATAGGAGGCCCATCGATTGGAATTTGTCTGATGTTTCTCTTATGGTTCAACCGGGGCTCTGGGTTTTCAGGAGGATGGTGAAGAGGTGAAATGACATTTTCATCACACCGTATCAAGGGTACATACTGTCAACATGACATCTCTATTACTGTCGACCTAGATCAACTAGCTGAGGGAGTGTTTGTCAAGTTTCTCCATCGTGAAATTAGACTTTCTTTTCTCCCCACTTTCCTTACTGTCCTCTTTGGAAGTCCCTTTATGCAGCCTATACCTAAAGAAGTAGGGAGTTTATGTTCTACCTCCTGGAGGATGGACTGTCTACATAAATTATTTGGAATTCTGCAACACAAGATATGTGTCACTTCTCCCCCATTTATTAATTAATGTCAGTGTGGACTCATGGACATCTAGAAACTTCTTTTATACCTTGGGTTCTAGTAGTACTTTATTTTGTTACTTGACTTGTTCCAGCTTTGACTCTTGGGATCTCTCTCAGTTGGCTCCTATACTCTCTTGATACACCCATTATTTTGATGTTGTTCTGAGCATTTCTTTACTTTCAGGTTCATGTCATTCACTTCTGTCCACCTCCAACTCTCAGTACCTCAATGAACTTCTTGTTAAATAAATATAGTATCTGAATTATGGTGAAGCTCATTCTGCTATCATATTTATCCACAGTTAAATTTGCAAGAACAGTAATACCCTTGGTTGCAGTTTCTCTCTTGTAAGGGTACAAATGCCCCCTATTTTAACCAAATATGTTTACATTTCCTTCTGGAACATTTCTCCCGCTGTATTTCAGTTATCGGCAAGAAGTCTAGAGACATCTCGGCAATGGTTTTGTGTTTTTACTTAAATCATTCCAGAGGCCTTCTGAAATTTAAAAAGTGGACACGCAAAACCCTCAAAGCTCAAACGGCTCGATAGCCAAGTTAGAGGTAGGAGCTTTGTTTCCTGGCTTCTCCCTTTAGGCTTCTCTGCTCCAGCTCCCACGGCCCACGTAAAGCAAGACATTGACCTGGGAGTTGGAAAAGCAAAGAAAAGGGCCCAGCACAAGTGTGGGAGATGTACTCAATTTATGTCTTGGGTCAACACAATTTACTCCTGCCTCCCCCGCCACCCCCTCCCCAGTTCTCCTCCGCTCCAGTCTTGCTTCAGACAATGAATTTCCGGGGAGTTTTTTGCCTTTTGATCTCCTCGCTGATCTAATGCAATTGTCCACTGGCAGAAGCGCTGTGAGGTGCAGAATAAAGTAATGAAGCTAATTTGATTTGCACTCCACCCCCACCCTTAAGATCTACATGTCTTTATTGTATTAGATTCCTAATGAGATTCTCCATCTGCACTCCAGAGAACAGTGGCTGTGGGAGGGGCTCATCTCAGGAGATTTGCCCCCATTTACATCCCATCTTTAATGGATATGGACCTGGCTGCCCTTGAGTCATAAGGTGACCATATTTTCCTTCCTGGACCACCCTGGGCAAGAGTGGGAATGCGACTACTGCTACAGAACCAGGGAGGCCTTCTTTCCAATTCCAGAGGAAAAAACAAAACAAAACAACAACAACAACAACAAAAACAAGAGCAAAGTTTAGCACTGGGCTGAACACTTCACGGAAAGAGCACCAAGCAAATTTCCAGCCTCAAATCATGTTTCCGAAAGAGATTTGCTCCCGTGTGCAAGTGCGCTCTTTGCTATTTTGCCACCAGTATGATAAATAGTGAGCAACAAAAATCACCTTTCAAAAGGCCTTCCCCAGGACACCAGATCCTCTGAACCATTCCTGTTATACTTGCGGTGGTTCCCTGGAGGCCAGAGTCCGGCTGGCCAGGGGCCATCGGATGGAGACGTAAACATGAAGTTTATTTTGGAGAACCACATCTGGAGAATATGAAGCCATCCCTTTCAGAACAACGCTCACTCCCTCCCTCTACTCTCCCTACCACCCACAATGAGTTTTAAACCACGTCATGAATGAAGAGATTTAAAGCACTTCATCAATGTCTCTTTAACTAGCCGCTCTCTACACCCTCCAGGATTTTGGCAATGCCACTGACATCACCCTTTTCCTATTTTCCAGATCCAAAACACTCGATTTCCCTGTCTCGAATCACAACATACACCGGAGGATAGTGTGATGTAATTCTGCTTGTTTTAGTCCAAAACCTGCTTTTGAACTGGTTGGCGACCCTGCTGGAAACTCGGATTTAATTAACATAATGCATTTATTTATATGGCATAGTGGATTATTTTCAGACACAGCATGAAGGTGGGAGGACAAACATTGGTAATTCACAATTCACAAGTCTAGTGCTCGAACATAAAACGGTTCTTGACTGTTTCAGAAAAAGATGAAAAAAAAGAGAGAGAGAGAGAGAGAAAGCTGAGTGCTACCCAAAGAATCATTTCATAAAAGCAAACATGGCTCAGTTTGTTTTAGGCCTCGCTCAGATCCCTGAAATCATAGGAGGAAAGGAAGGGAGAGTGATTGGCATCATGACGACTTTTCTAGGGGGAAAAAGGTAGTTTATATCTAATCTAAGGTCTTTAAGAGGAATCTATCAGCTTTGGTTTGGCTCTCAGTGGACAGGTGTCTGTATCATAGAAGCACCATACATAATTCACCACCAGAGAGCCCCAGAACTTAGCAAGAAGGCTAAATTACCTGTCACTTCCAGAAAAGGTGTTCCCTTCAGGTCAAGGTTGAAGGCTCCTGTAAACCTGAGCGAAGAAGAGCGCTTCAGTCCGTATCTAAATGTCAGCAGCGCTTCTCAGCAGTTGGAAATGCAGGCTGGCTATTTACCCTCATACTTGCCCATCTCTTTTGTGGGGTCAATTAACACCCTATCATTCTGAAATCAGATTGGAAAGGAGGAAGGGAGGTCACTTGTTTTAATGCTCGGAGACCACTTTGTTTATGTCAAATCAATGGATGCCAAGAATCTTCCTCTCTTCGCGGAGGGTGTGGGCTGGGGGGGTCCTGTCAGAGGTGTGAGCCCTTACAGCTTCGTCTGAATACAAAAACATCTCATTATTACCTGGGGATAGAACATGGAGCCTACTCCCAGGCAGACTCTGACTCCCGAACACAGTTCATGAGAGGCAGGTGCCATCTGGATGTCATTAAGCTGCTGATCGTGCCTTTCTCCTTGATTGACTAGTGATGGATTGACAGGTGACGTGGACCCTGTTGGAGCCTGCGGTGGGGAGATGGGGAGAGCTGTTTTTCACCTCTGTGGTTTGGGGGAACCTGTTTGAGGCTTCACGCATGAATTTCCCTTCAGATTTATCACCCGTATTTTAGAAACTTTGTTTCCGAAGCAGTGAAACACAAAACGAGAACATAACATCAAACAGAGACCCAACCACACAGATGGGGGGTGGGGGGAGGATGCATATACCCTTTAGAAAATATTTTCTTGGCTTAATTCTGAGGGTAGTGAGAGATGGCTAGTTGTCTTTTCTAGTATTTTTAACTTTTCTGTTGCTTTACAATTTCATTATAATTTCATTATATTCAAATTTGCTCTTTGAATTAAAGAACTGAGTTTTAGAAGTTCTTTATTTCCAGTAAAGTGAAGAAGAATGCTTAAGAGTTCTGAGATGTTTGTATACCGAAGAATGTTTTGTTATATTAAAGCGCTTTTATTAAATGTGTTACTCAAATTAATAACATCAAAATTAAGGATCAATTCTGGAATGTTTGAGAAATTTATTGCATTTGGTAATGCAGAGGTATTGTGTCTGGTCACAAAAATTTCTAAAAGCAAGAAGCAAAATGCAGGGCAACTGGGTGTCAGAATTGTCAAACATGGCTTGATGAACATTTGATTCGTTAATTGATTGAGAACTATTTGCCCCAACTTGGAAAAATCTTTAGTGTTTAAATTCAGATGATTTTTTTTACCAGAGAAAACTTTCTCAGCTATATCTCAGTAAAAGATAGTACCTTCAAATTATGTAAAAAAGAAAGTGTCATTTTAATTTGGTAAGCTCAGGAGAAGCAGAAATAAAAGTCATTAATTATTAATTCAATAAAGAACATTTTCCATGTTCTTCTTTTTTTTTTATTGAAGTAAAACTTGTATGTAACATTATATAAGTTTCAGGTATACAGCATGATAATTTAATATTTGTATACACAACAAAGTGATCACCATAAGAAGTCTAGTTTTTATTCATCACCAATTTACCCCCTTCACCCATTTCACCCACAGCTCATCCCCCTTCCCCTGTGATCACCACCAGTCTATTCTCTGGATATGAGTTTCTGATTCATCCTTGATGGGTCCTGGTTATTGAGGGTGTGCCAAGACCCGCCCGTGTTCCAAAGGGAGTGATTTCGATAACATCTAGTTTCAGGCTGATTGGAAGCCAGATGGTCAGGCAGCAAATTTTAAGGTCTGCAAATATATATAGTCCTGTGGGACTGCAATCGTAGACTCTGTTCATTCCCAGGATGGAGATCTGGAGGTGTCCCTTGGGCGACAGTTGCAAAAATCAGGGCTTCAGATGAGTGTATAAGCTCCTTTCTGGGAGGCATCAGCAAACTGTGGTGAGGCCAAGTGAAGGTTCAAAGACGGTGTCTCCTTGCCCGTGCTCCCTGAGAGCAGCTCTGTGGCCCCTACATGTGTGGTGGATCTGAGCTTGTCCCTCAGGCTGAAGCTCTAGGACAGGTAGATGGGCCTTTCTCACAGGCAGATGGGGGTGTCTTTCAGGCTATTATGCAGTGTGCTGAGGGTGGTAGCCTGACTATCTGTCTTTTTTTTTTTCTCGGGCGGTACACCAAAACTCAATAAGGTGTAGTTTCTTATTTTTTCTTTTTAATTTTATTTATTTATTTGACACAGAGAGAGAGGGAGCACAAGCAGGGGGAGTAGCAGGCTGAGGCAGAGGGAGAAGTCGGCCCGATGCAGGACTCGATCCCAGGACCCTGGGATCATGACCTGAGCTGAAGGCAGACGTCCAACCAACCGACTGAGCCACCCAAGTGCCCTAAGTGGTAGTTTCTTAAGGGTAATTAAAACATGAACTTTCTGTAGTTTGTTATATTAAAATCCACTGGTCTGTCTTGCACTTTAGGAAAAAACACTGGAGTATAAATGAAAATGTCATATTAGTTTTGGGTGTACAACAGTGATTTGACAATTTTATACATTACTCCATGCTCACCACGCTAAGAGTAGTCACCATCTGTCACCACACAGCATTATTACAATCTTATTGACTATATTCCCTATGTTGTCCTTTTCATCTCTGTGACTTCAGTATTTTATAATTGGAAGTTTGCACCTCTTCATCCCCTTCACCAATAAATTCACCCATCCCCCCACCCAACTCCCCTCTGGTTACCACCAGTTTGTTCTCTGTACTGAGCTTGGCTTTTGTTTCTTTTCTTGTTTGTTTTGTTTTTTAGATTCCACATATAAGTGAAATCATATGGTATGTGTCTTTCTCTGCCAGACTATCTTTCTGATTGTTTTAGTCTCGTGTCTACAAATACAAACCCCTCTGACCACCAAGGCAACCAAGGGATATCCCCTGTGTGGACTGCACTCACCCACCCACTTTAGCAAGGCTGTGTCCCCATTGTGGCTGTCTCTGCTAGCAAGGTAGAGGGAGACTACAACGGTGCTCACCAGAACCTCCGTCCCCAGAAAGTTCCAACTTTCACTGCTTCTTCAACAGATGCTTTAAAATTAGCAAATGAATTTCCTTCACATATAATCCCATCACTTCTCGAACTGCTGCCTTTGTACCCCACTGGTCCTGGGACAAGTGAGTCTACATGCAACCCCCTCAAAAGGGTATTGCAGATCTCCACAGTCCTCAGGTCCCCTGGACGTAAACCATACTGGTTTCCAAAGCTTGGCATTTGCGGGGCCTCAGTGCTCTGCTACAGGTCCCAAGGGTTGAGTTGCTCAATGGCATAAACCCCACTTCTTAGGGAGAGGCTCTGGATCCGTGAGATCTCTCCCTATTATACGGGGGTTTTGGTGGCGGGTTTTTTGATGAGACTGTTTCTGCTTCTCCTACAGTCTAGATGTGGCCCTTTATCCCTTGTTGTGGAAGCTGCTGTTTTTGTAAAAAAAAAATTTTTTTTCAGTGGGAATTATTCTGTATGTGGCTGTGGATTTGGTGTGTCTGTGGGAGAGCTAAATTCAGTATCTCCATTGCCACCATCTTGGACAGCTTTCATCCATGTTTTTGATGGTAGAAATTAACATTCTTGGGGCACCTGGATGACTCCATCGGTCAAGCGACTGCCTCCGGCTCAGGTCACGATCCTGGAGTCCCGGGATCGAGTCCCACATCGAGCTCCCTGCTCAGTGGGGAGTCTGCTTCTCCCTCTGCCTCTGCCTGCCACTCCCCCTGCTTGTCCTCTCTCCCTCTCTCAAATAAACAAATAAAATCTTAAAAAAAAGAAATTAACATTCTCTTCAGAATATTATTTTGGAATAATATAAATAAAACTAATGAGTTTTTAAGACCAGCTTTTATAAACATCTAATTTATAAAAATGAATTACATAGGAGACGTTCTTGTTAACTACTGACTGAGAAGTAAAAGCTAATTTTTCTCTTTTACATATATTATTTGTGTAAATGTATCTTTATACATAGTTGCACACTGTGAATTTGGTTTATTTGCATATTTCAGGTTCTCTCTGTAGTTTTACTTCTAAATAATTCTATACATAGCTAAATGAAAATGATTTTAATTAAAAATTGCCTGAAATAAAAAATTCCTTCTATATATATATATATATAACACTAAGGGGGAAATGAGCTTGGTGCAATCCAAGAACAGTGGTAGTTTCTTATATATACATATATACACACACACATATATATATATCGCATAGACACAGCAGATTCCTAGGTGACCTAACAATAAAAGCCATTGCTGTGTAAATACTCTTCACACAGTTAACAGACGGTATATTATATGTATAGCAGGGATCAAGCCAAAGGGAAATTGTCAGGCAGCAGGATATGAAAGGAGAAGCTTCCATTGCTATTATTTCAAGGCTGATTTCTCATTTTCCGGTTAAATGTTTCAAAAACTCACTTCATGCTTCTTCTTGAGATTTCCAGGGGTTGGGGAAGATGTAGTATATAGAAGCTTAGAACTGTTTTCTGTTTTGCAAGGGTGCGAGCATTTGGATACACCCATGGGGAAATTATTTGAATGGATCCCATGACTTTAAATACCATCTATATACTGTTGACACCCAAATTTATATCTCCTCCTTGGATGTCTCCCCTGAACTCCAGACTCATATATCAAACTACCTAGCAGACATCTCCATTCAGGAGTCCACATTTCAAATGTAACAAATTAAAGAACAAGCTCGCAATTTTCTCTTCCAAACCTGTTCTTTCTTCAATCTTTTCCATTATAGTTGACAGAAATACATCTTTCCAATTAATCAACCCAAAAGCCTTGAGTCATCCTTGACTTCTCTTTCTCTCACACTCTACATCTGTTCTGTGATGAAATCCTTTTATCTTTAATTGCAGATATACCTAGGATACAACCAGTCTCCACCAGCTCAGGTACCACCATCCTGGTCCAAACCACCCACGTCCCTTTGTGGATTGCACTTGTCTCCTGATTGGTTTCCCTCTTTTATTCCTCTCTCCCGCCCCCTCCACCCCACCGACCAGAACCATCAGCCAGACTGATTCCTTTTGAGCGTAAGTAAGATCATACTGCTCCTCTGCTTGAAAGCCTCTACTAGCCCTTCTTACACAGAGTAAAGCCAAGTTCTTACATTGGTGTAGGATGCTCACAGACCCACCGCCATTGTGCCTCTGACCTCATTTCCCACTCCTCTGCCTTCCTGCCCCCAGGCCAGCCGCATCTCCTCTTGTTCTTGGATTGCACCAAGCTCATTTCCCCTTTAGTGGTCTTCCCCCTGATAGCACAGGACTCACCTTCTCATCTTCTTCAAGACTTGGCTCAAATGTTACCATCTTAGAAATGCCCTCCTCCCTATTCCTCTCTCTGCTTTACTTTTCTCTATAGCACTTACCATGAACTAATATAACTTAACTGTTTATTTTGCTTACTGTCTCCCACCACTGGAATGTAAGCTACCTGAGTGCAGGAGTTTTGTCTGCTCGCTACTCTATCCCCAGGACTTACCAGTGCCTGGAATAGAGTAGTACTCAATAAATAATTATTAAATGAATTAAACAATTCCTTAAGCAAGGGTAAAGCTGAGACCTGGTAATTTCTATGGCTTTTGAATATATATTTTTTAATTTCTATTTTAATGTACATAAAGTAAACTTTAGTCTTTTTGGTGGGCAGTTTTATGCACTTGGCAAATGCATATAGTGGTGTAACTCCCACCTCAAACAAGATACAGAATAATTACAGTATCCCTCAAAAAAAAAATCCTCATACTTCAAATATTGTCCCTATCTTTAATGCCTGGCAACCACTGATCTGTTCTCTATTCGACAGTTTTGTCTTTTCCAATATGTTATACAGATGCAACCATCCTGCATGGAATGTTTTAGATCTGGCTTCTTTCTCTTAGCATAATGCATTTGGGTTTTACCCATGCTGTTGTGTATATTAATTGTTCTGTTTTATTGCTGAATACTATTCCATTTTATGGATATGCTAGTTTGAATTTTATGTATTTCCAGGAGACCATGAATAAAAGGAATGTGCCATCATGTTGTACATCAAAAAACCAAATTTCTGAAATACACTGACTTTGTAGGGATTATAGAACTAAATTTAGTTGTTTGTTTTCAAACTAAGTATGGGAAAAGACCTGAAGAAAATATACCCCAAAGTATTAATGGTGATATTGTCTTTGGGAGTAACTTTTTTTTTCTATTTTTATTTATCTACTTTTTTTTTTATAAGCGACACATATCATTTCTATAATAAAAAAACTTTATTTGGGGCGCCTGGGTGGCTCAGTCGGTTAAGCGACTGCCTTCGGCTCAGGTCATGATCCTGGAGTCCCGGAATCGAGTCCCACATCGGGCTCCCTGCTCGGCGGGGAGTCTGCTTCTCCCTCTGATCCTCCCCCCTCTCGTGCTCTCTCTCTCTCTCATTCTCTCTCTCAAATAAATAAATAAAATCTTTAAAAAAAAATAAGAAAAAATAAAAAACTTTATTTTGAAAAAGATGATACATTGATATAGATACTAAAATATCCAGGGGATATCATTTGGAGGAAAGAAAATACACTTTATTTCCTTTGGATTCAAGTGGCATCCAAAAGACTTAGTCAGCTACACTTTCATGGAGGAATGCGAGAAAATTGGGTTCAACAAAAAGTTTATTTGACTCAAAGGAGGAGAATAAATGCTAATTTTAAGATGATACTTTACATTTTCTTTTAGTAACAATTTATACCTGCAGTCAAGAAGTCTTCTGCTTCTTTAAGTAGTGAGGGTCTCCAAACAGTTTACGAAGTAATAGATCATATATAAGTAGGTTGTTTGCTCTTGGTACAGATGCCCTCATTACTAACTAGTTTCAGGCTCTTTGAGAGCTAAATAATTCCGTAATGCATCACTGAACATTTAGTTGCTTCATAGCAGATGGTTTCAGGGGTCCATCTGCTCACAGCAATGTTTTCAACAAGCCCCCTTCACCTTCACCAAAAGGTTCGGAAACGTTAGAATATTCATTCTCCACTACAGGTGTGTTTTCTTGGCTCCCCTATATTAAGGAGAGGGACTACTGTCTTTTCTTTTTTCCAGAAAGGAGATACTGGCCTGTGTAAGTCTAAGAAAACTCACTGTGAGTGTCAGGGAAGCAAGTAAAAGGAGTATCTTGATTTAAAGAACTCGTAAAGTCACTTAAGTTACCATGTACGTGCGTGCTTGTGTGCGTGTGTGCGAGAAGAGGTTGCTTTCCTGGGCTACGTTAAAAATGAGATATTATGCAGTCAACTTGTTCTATTACTCCTGCCCCTAATACGTGCAGGAGCATTGTCAGCTTCTTTAGGGTTTGCTGGGGAAAAGAATGCATTCTCTCTGCCTTTGAGGCCATGGGCAAGGCCCTCAGGCAAGGTCAGAATGAGCACATGAAATACACGAAGCAGCTCCAACTAAAACCACATGGATAAGAGCAAATGGAATATCCTATCTGAATGCTGAGGAGATCCAGGGGCAAGTGTTACGGGGACCCAGCTAGTTCTACTCCAGAAATCCCCAATGCCCCATTACCTATGTGATCTCTGAAATTCGCAGTCAGACCTCTGGAGAAACAGAATGGTGGCGTGCAATGAGTAAGACATGTGCAGTAGCTCTCTCCAAATATGTAGAATTTTCTTTTCTAAATCGGAAAATCGTAAGGAAAGACAAAGTTGGTGACGAGGAAGCACAGAGCACTAGGTAGAGGACTTTCAAGAGACTACAAGAAACTAACGGTCCGTTTATTCGGATTGAGTCGACGGACACCCCCATCCCGAAGACACCGAACACATGAATTCAACACCGTGAACCATATAAATAGCCTTCAGGTGTTGAGTAATTAGAGAGACATCACTTTCTCACCAATTTGTCGGCAAGGGGAACAGTGAGGAGCTGGCTATTGCGGAAAACCGTGTGCGTGACAGCCACAGAGGAGCATTCAGACGCGAGAGTGCTCTGTGTTTTGTGTTCAAGTGGTTGTATTTTAATTTGTCTTCCTAAAAGGAACAAATGGATTCAGATCCGGATATGAAAGAGAATTGCCGAAGCTTGCAGAGTCTTACTTCAGAGAGCTGTCTGAAGGCAATTTAATGATCTATTATCGAATTTAAGACCAAACTATTAGAAAAAAATACAAATCTTTGGCTTACTGAGATGAATGGCATTTGCTCTACGCAGTTGTCACTGATGATGGCCCTAGGCTTGTATTAGTCCATTCATTTTTTAACAGGCATTTATGATGTACCTACTAGGTGCCCAGAATCAGACAAGGTTTACCAGAGAGACCCTATTTCCAACCTTCAGGATCTTCCTACTTCGTAAGCTAAAACTCTGTTGCCAAATGGGTTGTGTCAAAGGTGAATGATTTATTACCAGCCACAAGTCTGAAGGAGTGGGCCGCGTTGGAAGGCAGAGAGCACACATTCCTGATATTGCTATCAATGTCATCTTGATTATCCTGTCAAGAATATCCACTGAAATTGACTTTACCATCACTCCTGCTCTTGCTGTGAAAGCAGAAAAACCACAGACATGTTTTGTGTGTCTGCGAAAGCTTTAGAATTCAGTTCATTTAATTCAGTGTTCCCTGTTAGGTATGAATTGCATACTCAAGCATGCTCAGCACTATTAGCTCTGTGAGGAGCCCAAATTAAGGAAAGGACTGGTTTCATGTCTTCAGATAGTTTGTAATCTAATTGGGAAAATAAGACAGACCCACCTGAAACTGTAAGAAACTCCTGCAGGAAACACTTCAGGTGCACCGTTGAGGATGAGGGCATTCTAATGAGAGAAAGGGGGAACACTGAGTGGGGTAAATTGGAAAGGCATGCAGGTTCTTGTGCCATCATGGACCCTGTCCAACATGTGACTTCTTTAGAGAAGAAATGGGGAGACAAAGAGGCTTGGGTTCACTTTAAGGAACTTTGGATTGATTTCTTTAAATATGGAAGTAGTTGTAAGTCCGTATGTTTGGACAAAGGCACAGCCTGAGTGAACACACAGGGCTGGGAATAAAAAGAGTGGAAAGAAGGAATAGTTGGGGGTTACCTCACTGAGGCTAAATGGCCATGGTTGAAGTAGTAAGAAAGGAGCGTAGGACCCCTGAGCGTGGTTGGTCTGAAGTCAGGGGGTGTGCCCAGGGAGGCTGAACTGTATCTGGCCCATATCCTACACAACCCGACAGAGCCCAGGTAAACCTACCACACCTGTCTGCAATGATCGAAAGTGGCTGAGACCTAGCTCTAGTCCGGTAGCGACCAGAGCACCAGAGGTCCTGGTGTTGAGTGCCCGTTACATGGTCTCATGGCTTAAGAGTCCCAACCAGTAAGGATCTGACATTACAAATCAGAAAATAAGCTTGTTTCTAGAAGATATACATATTATTTCCAACTCAGAAGGGGAAAAATTACTTATTAGAAAGTATTTTTAAGAAAAGAGTCCTCAAAATGAACAGAGGATTCTCAGAGCCGGGAGGTCCTTGAACTTTTCAAATTTTTCAAATCAGATTTTTCAGATTTAATTCTTTCAAAAGGTTTGAATTTAATAAAACAAGTTATGATCAGAATAAGCATTAATTCCTCAGTGTGGATTTAGATATGCTCAAATTTTTATCCAGTGAGTTTAAGGGATACAGTGAAATTGTGTGATCTCAGAAAACTATATTTTAATTAACTTGAGGTTGTCCTATCTATCTACTTAGCTACCTATTACCTGTGGCTCTGGAGGGTTGGCAGGTTTGAAAGTCATGACAGGAAACAATGCTGAAGCAGTAATTTCAATTTTTTTTTAAAGCAGCCTAGCCCTGTTTTCAAATGAAACCTTATGAAGGACCCCAGTATATGAAACGAGTAAAAGAGAAGCCACTTTTGCGGATGCAGAGCAGAGAGTACAACCCCCAAGGCCTCCCCTTAGTTCCCAGCCCCCAATCTTTCCAGAAATTCTAGTACCATCCAGTAAGCGTTCTACATAGCTTCAAAGCTGATTGCCTAAACTTCTCACCTTCAATCAATGTCTTTGATATCCAGAACAAACACGGGATAGATGATGGTCATATTTGGGTATTTTCTCTTATTTCACCTCTACAGTAAATGATCATATCTTGCATCATCTTTAATAACATATTCTGCCATATACCATCACCGGCATATGGTCTATTTCCATGGTACTCAAATGATAGGTCAAAAGTGACTTTATCTTAAGTACTCTAAAATTAATATATTTTCTTTATAACATTTGTGCATAATGACTGCTACTTTTGTGTCTTTGGGTTAACGAAAAAACAAGCCTAACAAAAATAATTTTTCTTTTAATTTTCAGAAGAGACAGAAGCCATTTAATTAAAGGCCTTTGTCTATAAATCCTAGTGTGAGACAAGTCTATTCATTTCCTATGGCTGCTATAAGAAAGTACCCACAAACTGGAAGGCTTACACAACAGAAATTTTAACATGGATCTGGAGGCTAGAAGTTCGAGGTCAAGATGTCATCAGCGTTGGTCCCTTCTGAGGGCTGTGAAGAAGAATCTGTTCCTTGCTCCTCTCTTAGCTTCCAGTGGTTTGTTGGAAGTCTCTGGAGCTCCTTGGCTCTCTGAAGCATCATCCCGATCTCTGCCTTCAACTTCACGTGGCATTCCTCCCTGTGCATGTTTCTCTCTGTGGTCAAATTTTCCCATATATAAGGCTACCAGTCATATGGGATTGGGGCTCGCCCTAATGACCTCATCATAACTTGACTACATGTGCAATGACCCTCTTTCCAAACAAGGTCACATTCACAGATACTGAGGGTTAAGACTTCAACATCTTTTGGGAGGACGTGACTCAGCCCATAAGAACAAGTCTTATTTTACTGCTGTCTGGTATGTGGATCACTGTCTGTGTTTCTTTGTCTGCCTATGCAAGGTGAGAAACGCAGGTATGCAGAATCCCATCTGGTGTGACTTCTAAGTTCCTGATTCAACAACAAATAGAGATCTACCTATGTAGTTAAACAGGGCAGTGGTCTTTAAATATATCTCTAAGGAGAGTTACAATGGACCAGAAAGGAAGTTAATATTAGTGATCTAGTAAAAACAGACGAAATTTGCATTCCTTTCCAGGTGCTTCCCTGCCTTGGATCTCTTGAATACTGAGAGAGGACTGCAGGTCAGACCAGGGGCGTACAATGACGCATCAGATAAAAGAAAGCCTCATGCAAGGGACAGACAGGTAAATAGATAATTAAGATGAAGTGTTTGAGTTTCATATAGAGTCACACTCTACCTAAGGAATACCAAGAAATTATGGAATCATGGCGTATTTATTGGGTACTTACTATGAGCATGATACCATGCTAGGTACTCTGAGGTAATAGAGAGAGGAATAATTTGTTGTGCTTGATTCAAGACACACACATGGACTTGTGAGGCAGAAATACCAATGGATATGAAATTTAAAAGGCCTGACTTCAAATCTTGATGTCATCATTGAATAATCAGGTCACCATGAGCAGTATTTTATATCTCTGAGACTCAGATCATTCTTCATTTGTAAAATGGGTATTGTCTTGCTTACTGTGTATGATCGTGAGGATGATAGCCTACCTCAGTGCCTACCCAGGAGCCTGCGAGATTGCAGGGACTGGAAAGTGTTTTAGAACGCTTAACTGGGGAGATGAGACAAGTCCAGATTGAGAGATATGACTAGCAGGAGGAAGTGTGTGTTTGAATATACAGTGAGTGACCTTCATTTGCTATAGGAATTAGGGGAGGGAGATCATCACTAGGGCTTCGCTGATGAGTGGTAGCCAGTCAGAGGGTCTGGGTAGCCAGATAGTAAAGAGAGAGAACATGAGGACAACGGTGCATATTTATCTAAAGCATCTATTTTACAGTGATGCCCCACAACACTTACTAGGTTGGCTAACAGTGAGTTATGAAACACTTATAGAAATGAGTCCTAAAATGTGGAGATTTAACATTCTTACCAAAAAGGTAGGCTATATAGTTCCATATAGAATTTTAGTTATTTGTCACAAAATGAAGCAAAGAGAGACCCTCGGAACCAAACTGAACTTGGTGCGTTGAAAAATCTACCTTTTAGCCAACCCCAAATACGAGCATGTGTGAATTAATCACAATTTCAAAACAATCTAGCTTTAATTTTGTTAAATGTAAGGTTTCCTCAAACTAATGTCTCAAATAACCATGCAAATCTGTATTTCGAAAGTTATAAAACAAGTCATATGCTGATTACATTACTATTTCACGTGATGCCAAACCAGGATCCAGTTCCTAACCTGCAATTTTGCTACCAACAGTGAAGACTTTCAGCTCCTCTCTTACGCCTGGGATATGCTCATCGAAACACAGCACAAAACCTTCAGCCGAGGGAAAGGAAATGGGTCATTTGTTGTCTTGGCAAATCTGAGCGACTACACGTGGACAGCTGCTGATCTGGTTCAAGATGTTTCTGTTTCGGAAATGTGAACAAAGGAAATGTGAACTAGTTCTGACATTTCCGTTACAATTTGGATTAGGAGATACTGATCCACATCCTGTGTCCCCGTGAGCCTTGTGGCTTTGCGTGGCTCCCCATCCAGACACAAAGCCAAATTCATAGTTTCAAAAAATAGCCGGATAACTAACCCAACATGTACTTATTTAAGTTTCTCAGATAATTATCACATCTCTTTTTGATGGTGGTGGTGGTGGAGGTGATTTTTACGACATAGTCTGGTGATAACATAAGAAAAAGAAAATCACAGATAACGGGTTTTCACAGTTGCTGCAAACACCTATGTTGTTTCTGTTAAAACCACCCCTTCATTCTCAATTACTAATGCAGGCACAAATTGTGAGGACTTGATCTTAAAATCAGGCTCAGAGAACTCTTTGTAGATAGTTTTACTCGTGCTGTATATAAGGAGACCTAATTACATTTATGCTTCATTGATAATTTTATAATTCTTTGGAATAAACTGACTGCAAATTTGAAGGTTATTAGTGAAAAAGAAATGTGCCCTTTAAATAAAAAAAACATCACTGCCAATAAATGGCTGACCTACATTCACAAAATTACTAAATTACAGTGATTAAATCCGAGGCAATTTAAATATTTTGTTGCAATAGGAAATGACATTTCTTCCCATGTTTAGTTAGTGGTCCTCGCTGCTCATTTTAGCTTTGGGCTGTCTTTACCGCCTAAAATTTGCCATGTTTTGTCTTAGAATAAGACACAGGAAGGATATGCACAGCTGAATTTAAACAACACTTTTTTCATCTAAGACAAAGTTGGGATCAGCCAGATGTGTACATTCCAAACTGTGGAAGCCAATTTTCTCACAGAGTCAAGAGGTGGCCGTGTTTGGGGTTTAGGATATTTTATTTGGGCAAGTGGAGTCACGTGGTTTCTACAGTTAAGTTGTGGGTCACTCCATAAGCTCTTTCAGAGGCACGGTAAAATGCACCTGCCTCTGGACCCTGAAGTCGGACTGAATCTCACAAAACCTTCTCCCTTGTCCCTGTTCCATTTCATTTATACAGTGAATGTCCAACAAGCTCTGACTGGTGCTGCTTTCCTTCTTAACATCCCCAGTCTGCCGACATTAGTTCAGATGCAATCAGAGTCCTTTACTTTTCAGCCTGCCGTGGCCCTGGAGCCGGACCAGCTGGAGAGGGTGACACGGCTGAGGAGCCTGCTAATCTCAATGGCCCTTGGGTCTTTCCTCTAAAAGACACAGCAAGCAAACATGCCAAGTGCTATATATAAAAAGGTGGGATGTCATTGCTGCGGAAAAGGACTCATGGTGGTGTGTGTCCACTGCCACGATTTTGAATCACGTACAACTTGGAAAAGCACCCGTGGCAAGAACATTTGCCACTCTGAATCACGGTTCCCCTTTTTACAGTACCAAGGGGGAGGGGCTAATAAAGATTGTAATTCTTCTCTGCAAATGCATGCAGACAGAGGTCTAGGTTGGAACAATACAAAGTGTATCATCTTAATTATTGTCTAGCTGCAGAGACAGGCAAGTTCGGGACCAGGAAGAAGTCACTTTGGAGAGGCCTGAGAACCAGCCCTTCCCAAAAACTGTAACAAAAATGATTTGTCTCCTTTATGATAAATGCAATCCCTAGTGAGGTGAGGTAAATAGAAATCCAGTAATGGATATGATAAAACCGAATGTGCTCTGAAAAATCTCTGAATGTCACTGATCTTCACGAGTGTCATCTCTCACTTTTTTGAAACAATCATTTCTCTGAAAGTAGGCAACTTTCATTGTAAAAAGCATGAAAAAGAATAGCTATGTTCTTAAATATTAACTGAATAACTTTTGTAGTAGTTGCAATTATTCTAGAAGGTATACCAAATCTTGTTTCAAATGTATCAAAAAATAGATGAATTCTGATGTCTTCATCAAATAAAGCATGTAAATATTTTAGTGAAGAACTCTGTCACTGTCTTTCTACAAATCACTTGTAATAAAATGGATTTTCATCTACACGGCATCTATTGTACCAAAAGAAGTATAAGTTGCTCTATTTTTGCCTTCCTAATACATTCACGAATTCTCAAAAATGAATTATTTTAAAAGAATTTAAAATAAAAATATCATGGTTCATGAGGATCATAACTTTAGAATAAACTTTAAAGGTAATATTAGCTTTATAAGTATTACCTTTTTAATAATCTCATAAAAATATGAACAAAAAAGAAATGGGGAAGATACGAATTGCTTTGTGTTTTTAATCATTCTAAATTAAAAATAAAATTCTTTTCTTGGAAAATTATATGATCATACCCAGAATTTTGACTATATTGACAAGAAACGCATATTAAATTTTATCTTTACTATAGCCAGTTGAAATTTCTTATTTTTGTCTTATGATAAATTATTATTTGTATTAATCAAAGGCAACACTACAGGACTGAATTAACAACCTCACAAAACCATTTCCTTTTTAACTGGTAATGACATAATTTCGATTTTAATAAGATTTGAAAAATATTTTGTAATGATTCTTACTGTGCCTCTGTATTCACGTATACAGAGTGGAATTTCTAAAGAGAAGATGACTAAAACCTTAATTAAACCATTTCAATTACTTAAAATACACAGTATATTATTAGCTTTAAGAAAGAAAAGCCCAAGATTACATAAGATTTCAAACACTAAAATGATTTTGATATTCCTTTACTCTTGAATAAAGGCATTTTAAAGTTTAAGATCTTCGAGGGAGTAAAAAAAAAAACATGATTTATCGTCGAGACACAGATGCTGGAAGCCGGTGTGGGGGGCAGCAGAGGGAGCTGCTGAGAACTCGAGGGAGCTCTGTTTTTATTTCTTTTTATTACTTGTGAAATGCTGTCCACCTTTAGTAGCCGACGCTCCAGGTCTTAAAGAGTTTGGCCCAACAGCATCTGAAACCCTATAACCTCAATTTTTAAGTGGTGAGCCTCTCTGGCCTAGTTGGGCTGTAACATTATTTCCCCTGCCTTCCGAGTTAAGAAAATTACTTTTAGCAGGTCACAGTGAAGGCAGGATTATTATATAATTGGAAGACGCATGTTCCATTTTTCAGGAACCAGACAGTATTATCGGGGCGTGGGTTTTCCTTGCTACTAAGTGCCCTCTGTTCCTTGTGGATAAAGGCAAGACTTCTCAGCACCCATTTCGCCTCCAATTTAATGAAGTTGTTAAAGTAGCAAGACTGACAGGTTAATTATCCTTTATAAAATGGGGACAAATTGAACTGTGTCTTTCCATCATTTTTTGATATATCTAGAAGCTCCGAGGTGCCCAGATGCGGCTCTGGTGAATAGAACAGCTAATCCACTCTGCAATTCTTTGCTGACCCCGCTCTCCCCACCGGGGCCTCGCTATATTGCAGTTGGTTTTGTTTCACATTCAACAGATCCCACTTTATTATAAATTCAGAAGGATTTTTTTTTCTTCTTCTCTCCATATGTTGGCTGACAGCTCCCCAGAAATAACTGATGGCTAAATTTAAACTCTGATGAAAATTAACCCAAGTGTTAAATGCAAACAGGAGCTGCTTGGAAGAGAAAAGAGTTATCATGGTAGATGCCAAACAGTGGAAAATGTGTGTAAATTAATGGAGCCTCGCTGGTGACAAGCCGTCAGGCAGTTTGATGGCTCTTGCTAGTACTTTAGTCCCACTGAAGTTGGCCAGAGGGCAGCACGGACAAGTCCTGCTTTTCAAAAAGACCGCGGGAAGCTTGACAGTAACGCTAACTAGATCATCGAAAGTTCATGGTCAAATAAGAGATTTTTTTTTTTTTTCTGCAAAGCTTTGCACTAAACAGAGTTTGCAGACCGGAGAGCCATGAATGAGATATCAAACTGCAAGTGCAGCAAAATGATCTAAAGAAGAGAAGGAAACCAATGCAGAATGATTTAAGAAAACAAACGGACAAAGTTGCCACTGATTTCAAAGTTAATGTTGAGACATTGTTTGGTTAAAAATAATAAGCATTTGACTTGAACCATTTTCTTCTTAGAGAGTCAGGCTTTGCTTACTCTAAGCATTGTCATGGAAGCTACATTTGTATTTCCCAATTTCTCAGATTAAAATATGTCATTTGAGTGCAGTGCATTGAAAGGGAAAGGAAATATAATCCACTATAACCATTTTGAATTGTGATGTATATGCGACATTCATAACAGTCAGAGGAAAAAGTTCAACCAGTGATCCATTTTTCTCCATGAATAAAGCAGTATTTTGCTTCTCTAAATATGTAACATTAATCATGTACTATTACAGCTTAATATTAGCAGGATATGACGGATAGATCATCGAATCATGAAGCAGAAAATCTGCTTTCAGTCCCATGACCTTGAACGAATGAGTCTCAGTTTGCTCATTTGTAAAATGGGTATAATAGTACTAAGATCAAAGGGGATGCTGAAAATGAAAGCCAACCTTTTGCTGAAGGAGTGAAAGGAAACTTGCATCAAGCAAAGCCAGCCTTCTGGACACCAGAGTGGGATCCTGAGCATGAGACAGTGGAAAGAGCATGAGAGTAAGAGTCAGAACAGTAGAGTCAAGTCTAGGCTCTCTTGCTGACAGGCTACAAGTCCTTAGTCCATAGCAAAAAGGGTGTCTATCTCCCTCCTAGATTATCGGGAGCACTGAGTGCAATAATGCACATAAAGTGCCTTCTTTGGAAATTGTAACGTTCTATCCAGCCCTTAGTTCTTATCATGTTGCCCCTCCTCCCTTCACCTGTCTGAACCTGCCCATCAAATGAGGGTAGACCTAAGAGCCTCCCTTTCTTCCCTCCCAGCCCCCCAAGCTCCTTCGTTTGGTGTGCTTTTCTTCAGTGGGGCTCAGCAACCCGCGGGATAGAAATAGAGAATTAAGAAGATTGAGGTGTTACAGGGTCAACACATCAGAAAGACAATGAAATGTGGTAAGCACAAACTTGAGTCCCCAAAGCTGGTAGGTGACAAGGTACGTATTTTTTTCTAGAACTAAGTTCAGTTGGTATCTTGAGCCCCCTATTCCTTTTTCAGGGCTAGAAACTTATCTGATAATTCCAGGTAAACTCAGGCAAATTGGCTCATTTATCAGTCATTTTTTACACAAATTCAGACAAGTTCAAGGGCTTTTTTTTTGTCCTCCTTTCTCCTGCTCCTGGGGCTTTCAGGGTCACTGCAGCCCTCCAGTGGAGGTGAGGTGTCTGACCAACAGTTGGGGTCTTCAGCCCAATGTTGTACTACACTGAGATGTAACTCTTCCCAATTGTTTATCTTTTTTTATTTTTTATTTTTATTTATTTTTATTATTTTTTAAAGATTTTATTTATTTATTTGAGAGAGAGCACACGAGAGGGGGGAGGATCAGAGGTAGAAGCAGACCCCCTGCTAAGCAAGGAGCCCGATATGGGACTCGATCCCGGGACTCCAGGATCATGACCTGAGCCGAAGGCAGTCGCTTAACCAACTGAGCCACCCAGGCGCCCTGTTTATCTTTTTTTAAAGATTTTATTTTCTAGAGCCGTCTTTTTTTTTTTAGAGATTTTATTTATTTATTTGAGATAGACCGAGAGCGAGCGAGGGCATGAGCAGGGAGGAGGGGCAGAGGGAGAAGCAGGTTCCCCGCTGAGCAGGAAGCAGGACATGGGGTTCCATCCCAGGACCCTGGGATCATGACCTGAGCCGAAGGCCGGCACTTAGCCAACTGAGCCACCCAGGCGCCCCTTTTTAGAGCAGTCTTAAATCACAGCAATATTAAGGGGAAGGTACAGAGATTTCCCATAAACTCCCTGCATAACCATAACAACACCCCTTACCAGCGTGGCCCATTTGTTACAACTGATGAACCTACACTGGCACATCATAATCATCCAAAGTCCACAGTTTACATTACAGTTCACTCTTGGTATTGTACATTCTGTGGATGTGGACAAATACCTAATGACATTTCCCCATCCTTATGATATTGTAATGAGTATTTTCGCTGCCCTTAAAAATGCCCCATGCTCCACCCAGTCCTCTCCCCTGACCCTCTCTGGTTTTCTGCTGTGTTATCTCCACGTGGCTTCTCTTGAGAAATAATAGCTGATTTCCACTGGCTGGCCTAGGCTGTTTCCTCCTGCTCAGCTTCTCCTCACACTGGTTGCAAATGTCCCTGGGCATCTACCCGCCAGCAAAACTTTCACAGCTCCCTCTGGGGCTGCTAGGGACATAGGGAATTTAACTGTTCTTTTTCTGTTCACTGTTCTTTTTGCTAATCGTGGGCTACGGGAGACTCCCTCTCTCTGCCTCCTCCCACCTCCACACCCCCACCCCGCCCCCAGTAACCCTTCAGCCATTACCATTTTGCCCCTAGACTATTCTGGTTGCAGGGCACCTATGAAAGGTTCACTCCCTTCCAGAATACCTAACTTGTGCTCTCAGATCCCCAAATACCTGAAGCAAGAGGATTATTACCCTTAACTCTCTGAAGACACACCCATATTTCATTTCTCTCCTTCCCCATCCTCCTTCTCTCTTCTCTCCAGTTGGAATTTTTTTTCCCTTGGGGGTCAGTAAGAAAAAATATATTCTAAATCATCACATATCTTTGCCAGTCTTTCTTACCTGCTATCTGGATTTTTTGAACCAAAAAGATTGGAATGTGATGTTTTCATCCATGACATCTCTATAATGCCATGGTTGACTACCTGCTTAAATTGGGGGAGTTGACAGGCGAGCTCATCCATTAAATATGTTACCTATGGATTGAAGTTTCCGAGCATGTCTGAGACAGGGGAGCAGGGCCGTAGGTGAGATGAATGAAGGAAACTAAGAACTCACTTGGAGAGAGAAGGGAGTGAAGACAGATTGGAAAACGATAGCGTTACCAAGAGATGGAGCTCTCCTTAAGAGTCGTGTAGACCTGGGGTGCCTGGGTGGCTCAGTCGGTTAAGCATCTGCCTTCAGCTCAGGTCATGATCCCAGGGTCCTGGGATCGAGCCCCGCATCAGGCTCCCTGCTCAGCGGGAAGCCTGCTTCTCCCTCTCCCACTCCCCCTGCTTGTGTTCCTTTTCTTGCTTTGTCTCTCTCTGTCAAATAAATTAATAAAATCTTTTTTTTAAAAAGAAGAGTAGTGTAGACAAAGTAGAGAGGAAGACAGCTGGAGGATTGAAAGTTTTGTCAAGGGAGTGGTAGATTTCAGCTAATGCTTCTAAGATGGAATTGTTCTCTTTCAGGCAATGTAGGTTCCTGAATATGGGAGGAGAGAAAGGTCATGGAATTGGGGGGGGGGCAATAAATATGAGGTTGGAAAGTTAGAAAGGTGGTAATCCTCTGGCTTTTGAGTGTACCTGATATATCACTGAACTCCTATGGCACCAATTATATTCATGCATAACTTTTAAAACTTGTCATTTCTTGTGTAGTGTCATTTTATATGAGTTAGAGTCTTGCTCCTTGGGGTAGGAACTGTGCCTCTTCTGGTCCTCCGAGGACAGTATACATATATATGTATATATACATATATATACATATATATATACACACACATGCACACATACACATACACACATACACATATACACATATAATTTTTTAGGGCTGGGGCGAAAAAAGCCATAAATGCTACATTCAAGCTGCAACATGCAACATTGCATTTGGATAGTCCACTGCTTTGAAATATCTATTTTTCTCCTTTATAACAAAATTTAGATGGTTCCCTCTATACCACTACACTGATTTTGCTTTCTAAACTGTCTCACCTCCCAACACAGCTAAAAGTTACTCCTAGGTCTTTTTTGGTTTAATCAAATCATCGCTGGGAAAGAAGTTTTTTGCTTGCCAAATCATGTAACATATTTCAAAACTTGAGAGAAGGATTTTGAATTAATGGCTTTATTGGATTATATGTCCATTTCTCAGTTCAAATGAAATGAAAATAATTGAGTTTATTAAAGAAAAAAAAAACACCGTTAGTCATCTCCTTATGTACTTGTCAGCAGATACTATGGAGAGACTCTTGTACAAAGAGAGTTCTCCTTAAAACTATTTTTACGTGTCAGAAATATTTGTCATCTTCTAGTGTCCCTGTTAATTCACACACAAACAAGATCTGCAGGACCCGATCACTCACCACCCCTAGTGAGAGAGTTATAAAGCGATTTCTTTTTATTTTATTTTTTTAAAGATTTTATTTATTTATTTGAGAGAGAGAATGAGAGAGCACAGGAGAGAGGGGAGGGTCAGAGGGAGAAGCAGACTCCCTGCCGAGCAGGGAGCCCGATGCGGGACTCGATCCCGGGACTCCAGGATCATGACCTGAGCCGAAGGCAGTCGCTCAACCAACTGAGCCACCCGGGCGCCCTAAAGCGATTTCTTTTTCACACGTACAGGGAACGGGGGCATGGGCAAACCTAGAACATCTGTGCATTCTTTCCCTCTGATGCTCTGAAGACGGAAGCTCCGGGGTATGTCAAGGGCCTTCCCTTCTTCCGCAAAAGAGGCCAGAAAGCCATACGTTTAAGTGCTTCCCTTCACTTCCAGAGGCCTGCCTTGGAGGCAGAGAGCCGAAGGTACCGGTCTCCCGGGTGGTCCCGACTCCGGGGAGGGGCCCGAGGCCACGCGGGCCGCGGGGGCGGCGGGGGCTCCAGCGAGCGGCGCTTGCGAGCTTTGCCGCCGCCCGGCGGGGCCCGGGCCCGGTGCGGGGGGAGCCCCCCTGAGCCGGCAGCGAGTGATGGACAGCTGTTGACATCCGACGGGCCTTGCAGTGGCCTCTGCCAAGAGAACGGGGAGGGCTTTGCGTCCTCGGAGCACCCATGTCCGCATCCCAGCCTGCACTAATTGGTCCTCTCGCCGGCCAGCCGGCGCGGCGGGGAGGCGGGAGATTGGCAGGGCGGCGGCGGGGCGGGGAGCGCGGCGGCCGGGGCTGACTCAGCGCGCTCGGGCGCTCGGCTCTGCGCGCGCAGCCTCCGCTGGGCGGGGGGGGGGGGCCCCCGGCCCCCCCCTCGGTGAGTCTGGCACCCGCGGTCGCAGGCAGCGTGCTATTTTTAAAAACCACGGCGACGGTTCTTTGGGAAATGTGGACCCGGAACCTTTTAAAGAGACATCTGCGTCACCGACGTATTTTTGTCAAGATGTGTCTTTTTGTTGTTTGCTTTTTTTTTTTTTTTAAAGATTTTATTTATTTATTTATTTGAGAGAGAGAATGAGATAGAGCATGAGAGAGGGGATGGTCAGGGGGAGAAGCAGACTCCCTGCCGAGCAGGGAGCCCGATGCGGGACTCGATGCGGGACTCGATGCGGGACTCGATCCCGGGACTCCAGGATCATGACCTGAGCCAAAGGCGGTCGCTTAACCAACTGAGCCACCCGGGCGCCCCTTGTTGTTTGCTTTTAAAGGCAGCGGCCTCTCTTTGTCTCCGACTTCAGACTTGGCGATCCCCTTCTTCAACGGGGAACCCTACAGATGTCCTTCATCTGTGTGTTGCATGCATCTGTAGAAATGTCCAGTCCTATATTCATTTCAGTTGCTCGTGTGACCTCTATCTTGAGTGCCATCCGATGTGAGCTCGTAGAGTGAGCTCTCCTGTCTTACAAGAGAGTCAGCATCTGAGATGGGTCCCCATCCCCTTGTAATGAGGCCTGGGAGTCAGGCCTGTGCTTCAGAGGCTCACCAGGGCTCCTAACCTTGGCTGGTAAAACGGATTGTATGCGTACTGAGGGGCTGCAAATTCTGATCTCCTTTCTATCTCAAGCCTGTGGGCATTTTCTGATGACTCTGGATCATGCAAACATTCTGGTGCATTTCCCCTGGCACGCGTGCATGCCCACACTTGCACACACGTGTGCACGCGCACACACACACCCCGTTCAAGGCTGCACGTAAGAGGAGATGGGAACCCTCTGATTTCTAATCAGTCACACTAGTCACCTTTCTTAGAGTCCATCCCATTCAGAGAACTTAATAAAACAAAAGAAAGAAACTGTAATGCAGTCACACAGTGGAATACTAGGCAACCATTTAAAAAGATTTATTTGGGGCGCCTGGGTGGCTCAGTCGTTAAGCGTCTGCCCTCGGCTCAGGTCATGATCCTGGGGTCCCGGGATCGAGTCCCACATCGGGCTCCCTGCTTGGCGGGAGGCCTGCTTCTCCCTCTCCCACCCCCCCTGCTTGTGTTCCTGCTCTCGCTGTCTCTCTCTGTCAAATAAATAAATAAATAAATAAAGATTTATTTGGTTTATATTAATTCACATGAGAAAAAAACCCATGATATATCGGGAAGTGATTAAAGGAAATACCAACCAGTGCACAGTCTGATTTGTTTTCGTAGCAAAAACCCTTGTTAGAAGGTCCTATGTATTTATATTTGTGTAGGCAAAGAAATCTGGAAGGAACTGCACCAAAAATAGCAGTGATCTCTCCAGGTGGTAGGATGTAGAGAAGCTGGGTTACTTTGTGCCAGGCAGCATCAGTTGTCCCATTTGCTGGTGACAGAAGTCCCATCTCTTGGATTCGGTCAAGGAGGTGGACATATGACGTTGACATTACCAGTCAGAGAATTCAGACAATTTCAAGATTAATACAAAGGCCCACGATGGACTATTTCGAGACTTCTTCAGTATTCTGGGGAGAGCTAATCGAGAACAAGCTCCATTCCCACTGGGATTGCTTCCCTGGTGATGCGCCCATCCGAGGCCCCTGGCAGCCACTTTGGCTCCATCGGGAACATAGCTGGTTAAGGATGGAGAGCAGAGCCCTGATGAGGAGGAGTTGGTCTCTGCATACCGTCCTCCACCAAGCAAGATTTAACCCCTGATTTTTTCAGTTACACAAATTAAAATATTTCCTTTTTATGTAAGCTAGATTGATTTGAGTTCAGTAGATGATTTGTTACATGTAATATACCTCTTTATTTTCTAAATTTTTTGTGGTATGTGCTACATTGAAACCCCATAGTACATAGATACATATCTAAGCTATTCAAAATGATGTGTATTGAAAAAAAAGGATGTATAAAATATTCTTTACTGAAGGTTTTACTATGTACCAGGCAATGCATATAACTAACCCTCACAATAATGCTTTAAAGTGAATACTGTCATCCCCATTTCATAGATAAGGAAACTGAGACTCAGAAGTTAAACAATCCAGCCAAAGGGCTAAATAGTGAAACTCACACGCCAGTTAAGATATACATGATTCTAAACCCTTTAACTATTGTCCATTACTGCCTTCCATTAATTGAAAGAAAAAAAAAAAAAAAACAAGCTTGAATCTCATATGACAAAGCAAGCATTTCGTTTTTGTGGCAGCCATAATGCACGCGTACATCTACTTACCTATATATATGATTGAAGGTGCATGTTTGTGGTGTGTGTGTGGTATGGGAGTGTGTGTGTGTGTGTGTGTGTGTATTTAGAAGTGAACTGGTCACTTCTCCAAACCTTCCCTATTATGTTTCCACAGAAAACTCCTGTCAATTTTATACCAGTACGTGCCGTTCAAACACTCCTACTCACTGCCTTGCACTCCTGTAATATTCAATGCAATCTATCTGGTTATTTGAACATCGGCCCTCCGTTCCAGGTGCCAATCTCGTCCTGCTAGTTTACGTATTCCACCTCCTTTCCTCTCCGTAGTGTCTCGGGACAACAAAGTGCATGGTCACTGCAGTTACCGGCTCGTTTTTAGAGTCTGCCCGTGCTCTGATGTGCGTGTGGATGTCCATGAGGAGCGTGTCTGGTTCAGTTTGGACGGTGCACAGCAGGTGACGATGTGCTCTTGGTGCACATTCTGGCTCCAGAGCTTTACAGAAGCCTAGCCCCGACCCGGGGTCCCGTGAATCCCACACCAGCCACGCCAAAGCATCTTCTTTACTTAGAATGCCTGTTCTCCACACCATGGATCCGGGTTATTCTCGTGTCTTTCCAATTCTGGCTCTCCTTGCATCATTGCCGAATGTTCCCAAGCTGAGTGGAGAACTTTACCTGAGCCTCTGTGTCCTGTTAGCTTTCTGCCTCGGTCTTTCAGGATTAGCCCTGTCTCCATCCTCCCATGCTTCCAGGGGCCACCTCATCCTCACATGCTGCTCCCTCCTCGTGGCTTTTATCCCAGCCACACGAAACCATGCAGTACTCTGCTCAACACCGGTGTCTTTGAACGAGTCCTCTCTGCTCCTGAGAAGAATGTTTTCCCCTTTCCTTAACCTGACTAAGACCTATTTTCCTTCAAATTTGACTCAAGCATCATTCCACCAGGAAGCCATTCCTGGCTCCCCATTTCTAGATGCCCTCTCCCTATGCTCTCCCTGCACGCTCTCCCCCATGGTGTCCGTGGTGCTCAAAGCGCCCAGTTCCTCTCCGTCTCCCCTTAGACTGTGTGTCCACTGAGGACCACGACTGTAGGTTCAGATCTTGAACTTTTCTGTTCGTATCTCTTGGGGCCTCTCACATCACTGAGCGCCACTGTTCGCTTCCTTGCTCGCTTGCTGCACTGTGGATCCATGGTCAGCTCTGCAGGTAAGAATGCTGTTCTCTTCATCATTGTGTCCCAGTGCCTGGCATGCTCCCTGCAAATAGTAGATTCTCAATAGATGTAAGTTCAATACGTTATTAAAGGACGGATTTTAAAATAAAGAACTTATTATATTTGTGAGTATACCTTTACTTTCTCCATTACTCTAAGCTTTTCGCTTTTTTTTTAAAGATTTTATTTATTTTAGAGAGAGTGCAAGCAGGGGTATGGCAGAGGGAGAGGGAGAGAATCTCAAGTAGACTCTGCACTGAAGCCTGATATGACCCTGAGACCGTGATCTGAGCAGAAACCACTGAGCCATCCAGGCACCCCACTGTAAGTTTTTTGAAGAAGAGTTTGATTTCTGTGTCTGAGAAATTTTATAGGCAGGCCTGCCTAGCATAGTGTCATGTACCCAGTAGGTAGTCAACATATAATGATTAGAAAAAATGACCTGAGTGCAAGTCCTGGCTCTGCTAGTTTCTCGTTGTAGGACTGCTGGTTAAGGAAGTCATGTGTGTGCAGTCTTTTGACCTCTGTACAGTTCCGTAAGAATGTGCCTTGAACCCAGAAGACTTCCTGACAAGGAGATAAAGAGTTCTCACAGCCGATGCTGGGCACTTCTCCTCGGGAGGATCCTTCCCCAATCTGAACTGAACGTGTGCTTCTCTGTTCTGCTCAGGTACGTGCATCACATGGCATCCGGTCAACTCCACTGCTCTATCTATTCCTCGTGGGGCGGGAACTGGGTCCTGCTCCTGAGGCAGGGTGAGCTGCAGGGCCACCTGCAGGGTGAGACCCCAAGGCCATGGGGGACCGACGCTTACTATTGGAGCTGATCTTGCTCTGTCTCATTTCTGTGTGCCTAAACGGTTATTCCGTCTCGTGCCTGTGTTGAGTTGTGTCTTTCCAGGGGACCCTGTCACCTGAGAATCAGGCAGTGGGGTGCCGTCCTGGGCCTGCTGCTCCTGGGGATCCTGATGCCCTTTGCTATCTTCCATGCAGTAGGACTCCTCCTCTGGAGGAGGAAACAGGTGTCGCTTACTTAACAGGGACCTTCGCTAAGTTGTGTACACATCCCTACTTCATCTTTAAAATGGGAACATCATCCTTACCTCATCTATGATATTAATTATAGGAGTAATAATAATAGCTAGCACTTTTAAATTCTTTATCTACTGTTACTCCATTTTACAGATTAGAAAACTAAGGCACAGAGAAGTTAAGTGAGTTGCCCCAGGTCATTTAGCAAGGAAGTGAGATAAAGCATGGGCTTGGCATGTAGGTAAAACTCAATGAATGCTCACTGTGGGTGTCACGGTGGGGGTTACTCATGTCATTATGATTGTTATTATTATGATGGACCTCGTAAAATGATACATCGATAACCACACCACTGGGAGTCTGAATCTCTCTGGACTGGACAAAGAGTACAGCCTTATTGTGTAAGTGTGCAGGGGGCTCCAGGATAGAGGAGGGATGGTCATGGTATCCTTTACAGGCCAGGGTAGCCAGGGTACATATAATTTGGCTATAACTGTGTGCCTCTCAGGGCCTTCTCCATAGAGCTCCACAAGGGAACTCCAGGCTTTTCCGTCATGTAGGAGTCTCCAGCACCGGGCACTGGCTGAGACGGTGGAAAGCCCACCCCTGTGATGTCATCACTGGACCCCCACCCCCACCCCACCAGAGCCCCGAGAGTTCTCTGGCTTCTTGGGGCTCTTTCAGACGCTCTGCTGGGTGGAAGGAATGAGGAAAGTGGATCAGATGTTAGCATCTGTCATTTTTTAGGGCTGCCAGACAAAGGGCCACAAACAGTGACTGAAACAACAGACATTTATCGTCTCACGGTTCCAGGTACGAGGAGTGTGAGATCACTGGGTCAGCAGGGCCATTCTCCTTCTGGAGCCTCCAGGGAAGGATCTGTTCCAGGCACCTCTCCCAGCTCTGGCAGCTCCTCACTGGTGGTAGCATGTTTAACATAGCGTTCTTCCTGAGTTTCTGTGGCCAATGTTCCTCGTTCTCTAAGGACAATTCTGAGGACAACTGTCGCATTGGATTAAGGGTCCCCTCTACTCCAGTAGGAACTCATCTTAACTAATGACATCTGTAATGACCCCATTTCCCAGCAAGGCCACATCCTGAGGTCCTGGGGGGTGAGGAGTTCAACATAGGAATTGGGGACACAGTTCCTAACAGTCTCGGACAAAGGCCCTTGCGGAGCCACTGCTCAGCCCCTGCTTCAGGCTCTGCATATGGGCCCAGCAGCAGACCACGCGGGCAGGAGGACTCCTGAGTGGCTGGGCCAGAGTGGGGTCAACTTTTACTACAGTGGCTGGAGCAGACAGATTTGACGCTTCCTTAAACCAACTGCTACCTTCTCCCCGGGTCAGCGGCAGGAGAGAAAGCAGAGCAATGACTACACTTCAGAAACCAGCCGGGGAGGCAGCGGGGGACGAGCGAGCGAAGGAATAAATGGCCCAGCTGCTGAGCCATTCACTGAGCGTGCCCGTCCTTGCAGGCATCCCTGTGACTTCAAGTGCTGGAAAAGTGAATGAAACGAGAACAAGGACCCGCTAACGTGTTGTTAGCTCGCTGTTACAATGCAGGGTGACATTTGCTTTAAAAATCATGTGGAAGTGGTTAGCAAATGCTATTACGGCATTTCCAGAACTTCAGCGCAGCTGTTTGCCCTGCAAGGGAGGCACGCAGCCACTGAGCCGAGCTCAGGAGCAGGGCCCCGAGTGTGCCCCACAGGCGGCAGGGCCGTGAGAAGCCCCTGCAGCCCCAGTCCCCGTCACTCCACCTCTCCGAGCCTCCCTGTCTTCTCCTACAAAGACGGGATAAAGATGATGCCATGCACCTGTAGCCTACAGGGCAAAAAGACGTGTGGAGAAGGGACAAGTATTTAAAGGTTAAAAAAAAAAAAAAAAAACTTAGATAACTGAGCATGAAAGCTCGGGCTTTTTTTTTTCCATGCCTCATGACCTTGAGCCAAAACATTTGTTGTATCTCAGTCTTTCCTCCCTCCTGAATAGTATCAGGATTAATAGAGATCAAAAACCTTGCATTTTTTGGTGGGAGATAATTTTGGAGACCTGGCAGCATGCACACAGAGACATCAGCAAGATTTATACTTTACATGTGCTCAAGGAGGATTAAAAAATGCGATAATGTGTGCATCATTTCTACCAAAGACAGGATGGCGTTGGCCAGACCAGGTCAGTTTCTCAAAGACCAGACTCATTGAATGCATATTTAGGAGATTGGAAGAACTAAGGTCATTTTAGGCTTTAACACAGGGACCATACTGTCTGAGTCCAGCAGATCAGGGCTCAGGCACTGGGAAGGACTTTCTCACTTGGCTTTTTTTTTTTTTTTTTAAGATTTAATTTATGTATTTGACACAGAGAGAGAGAGAACACAAGCAGGGGCAGAAGCAGAAGGAAAGGGAGAAGCAGGCTCCCCGCTGAGCAAGGAGCCCAATGCGGAACTTGATCCCAGGACCCTGGGATTGTGACCTGAGCTGACACTTAACCGCCTGAGCCACCCAGGCGCCCCTCACTTAGCCAAGGTGAGATTCATAGGGTGAGATAAGATTATGCCAACACAGGAAATACTAACGAATATGATGGGAGGAGGAGGAGGTTTGCTGGGCCCCATGGTGCATGGCGGGAGGGAGGAGAGCCCAGCTCAGGATGAGGGGACTCAGGAAACCCATCTGAGCCACTAAGGACCAGCACTGGGCCTTTTATATTTTAGAACCCTTTTGCATTGTTCCCGGCCTTTAAAACAACCCTATTTTATGGAGGTATTGTGAGTACAAAGCGAGATACTCAAAAGTGTTCTAAAATGTGAAAGGCCCAGGACAATCCAAAGGCATGACAATGGGTCCCCAGGAAGGCCTCTCCAGGCTTCTGTCATCAGTGGGAGGATTTGAAGGCCATGATTAAATCTATGCGTTGAGTTTCTCCTCCCTTCGCCTCTCTCCCAACTTTCCTCAACAATGTTTAGCTGTATTCAATATTTCCAGGATTTTAGGCTCCCATCCTGGTGTAAATTGGACCACAGGAATCCCATTCTGCTCCTCAGACCAAAATGTCATGTAAATTCCCCAGGAAGCCTGAGGGGCCTCTGAGACAGTTTATGGTGCCAGAGACTGTGGGGTAAACGAGGGTAGCCTTCCCTACCACAGAGCACCCCATCAGTGAACCGAATAGCTCAAGAAGGCCTGAATCCCAGATCCATCCCAAATCCATCCCAATTAGATCTGGTTGAGGGGCTCCATTTTGTATGCCCATCTTTTCCTCTTTTCTGTAGGAGAAGGAAACATCCTTGAAATCCTAACCACTGTTTTGGGTTTGTTTGTTTGTTTGTTTCCTTGCTTCTTCCTTGGGTCCAGCTCTTGGTCGAAATGTTAGGAGAATACAGAATGAGCAAGAATGGATTTTCTGGCCCAGAATAGATAAAGATTCTCTAAGGAGACTTGGCAGAAAATTGTAGAGTGTGCTGGTGTTGGTGGAACCTGCCTTCTGCTTTGCATCTTTGAGGAAAATAGGCAGGACTGGAATAAGCCCTACTGAACCTGAGCATCAGAAGGCACAATGGAGCTGAGACAGCCTATGGATCTGCCCCAGCCTGGCCCAGCCCGGGCACACGAGGCTGACAGCCATGCGTCCTGGAAGGACCTAGAAGTAAGAAGAAGAAATGGAGCAGCCAGCCAAGACTCCCTCAGGAGCAATCTGTGTGGACCAGTGTCCAAAGGCTGAAGGGGACGGTGGATATCTCAGCGGAGAGCAATTCAGACAGAAGGCACACAGACTTCCTGTCCACCCTTGGAACTTTCTACGCCTTCCGGTATTTCAGTGAACTCTAGAGGAAGGTGGGATGCTGAGTGGCACAGTTTCCATCACTTGAGCAGGCTAGGATCAGAAAATAAAGATACGTTCAGTTATAGAAAAAGGAAGTTAGATGTCTTGCACGCTTGGGTTTGCAGACTGAGATCCACTCGGGGAAAGAAATGAGTTCTCAGCCCCCTTTCCTTTCTCTTTCTCTCTATCCTGAGCCCCCCTTTTTGGGACAAAGCAGATGTTGAGCGCACAGATACAGGAGATGAAACGTAGGCCAGGCCATGTAGGCCAGAGCCGAGGAACGGTGGCTGTGGGGGGCCAGCAAACCCCTTCAAGTACCTCCAGGGCTCCCTGTGCCCTTAAGGAAGGGGCGTTGTTGAAGGATCCCGAGTGCCCCGTCCCTGTCCTATGTGCTCCATCTAACTGCCCAGGCAGCTGACACACCACCTTTCCCCAGCCTCTCCGGCAAGTCGGGCTTCTCCATCCCCCCACCCCCACCCCCCAGCCCATCTGTTCCTGCTGCTCGGCAGCCTCTGTGCTCTGCCCCCGGCCAGGGCCTGTCTGAGCAGGAGGGTGGGCGCGCCTCTGATGAGGTGGGCCTCGGCCCCTCCATCACTCTCTGCTGCAAGGAAAGCACCAGCTGTCTGGCTTCATTTGCATTTTTCTCTCCCAAATAATGAAATTAGCCATGAGTTTCCTGAGGTGATGCAAGACACAAATTTAGGCTAGATGTGTCAGTGTGTGATGGAGAGGGAAGGGGAAGGTTAGGGAAGCATTTTGATAACAAATTTGCAGCCCTGAAAGGGAAGGGGAAAATTGATAACAAATTTTACTAGACATGTATCTTTCAGCTCAGAGGAAAATGTACCTTTTTAGCTCAGAGGAAAGTTAGATGAGGCCTTTAAAAGGTAACGTTCCCTCCCCCGGCCACACACCCCCCCCGCCCCCGCTCCAGGATAAAGTCACAAACATTTTATGAACAAACAGAAAAAGATATCAGCCAAGGATGAAGCAATTCTCAATTACTGAACATTTCTATGGCCACATGCGGAATTGTCTTACGATGATAACGTTTGCAGAGGCACCCAGGCCAGGAAGGCAGACCGCGCTGCTAAATACCAGGGAGGTGCAGAACCCACCAGCTTTTTTTTTTCTTCTGTCAAGTCGGCGAGTGGGTGGTGCCAAGTCTTGATGTCATCATGGACTTCCCATTTTTATGTGGAATAGTCTGTTTTAAAGCTCTTTATAGGGGCGCCTGGGTGGCTCAGTCGGTTAAGCGTCTGCCTCCGGCTCAGGTCACAATCCCAAGGTCCTGAGATCGAGCCCCGCATCAGGCTCGCTGCTCCTCAGGGAAGCCTGCTTCTCCCTCTCCCACTCCCCCTGCTTGTGTTCCCTCTCTCGCTGTGTCTCTCTCTGTCAAATAAATAAAATCTTTAAAAAAAAAATAAATAAAGCTCTTTATATTTTGGAAAACTGAATGTAAGAGAGGTCTTAAGAGTGCCCTGCCAATCAGGCCAGCGTCTGCCATTTTCACAGACAACCAAGGTTACCCGAGAACCCCGGGTCCATTGCCCCTGGCCACTTTGAATTTCTGCCATTCACGTGCGACTTCAGGCAAGTTATTCACCTTAGATGCAGTGTTCTCATCCATAAAATGGGATGAAAATAACATCTATCTGAGAATAGTGTTGTAAGAATTATATTAGATAAAACAATATATGTAAAGTGCTAGTGCGCACTGAATAAAAAGGGGATTACACTTAGGGGCAATAGGAAAATGTGGGCTTTTGCTGACTTCTATACTCCTGAAGGGAAGTATCTGGACATTTTTACCTCCTAGAACTCACTCTGTATTGTGGACCTGTCTGATTTCCAAGTGGAAATAGAGTGAATTTCTTGGGAATACAGGGAGGAGACGTATACGCTGGAGCCTTGTATAGGTCAGGTCCTCACAGACAGCATGCCCAAGTGAGGATACTTACAGAGGCTATTCCCCAAAGTGTGGTGGGTTTTGGGGAGCCCTAGAGACACTTTAGGAGTCAGGGGTTCACTGCAGCAGAACTGTCAGTACCCGTAGGCACAAAAGGATGAGAGGAAGAGATTACTGGAACATTTGTATAGACTTGGCTTCCTTGAGAGGAGCAGAGCCTTTGTAGAGGTGACTCATGGCGGGGGGGGGGGGGGGTCAGGAAAATTCATCCTATGGCCTCATTCTGCACCTTCCATCACTTTGCGCTAGGACGCTGTGTTGAGGGAAATCCACCGAATGTTGGGGGGGGTGGGGGCTGGAGCCACCGTCACAGTCCCCAGAGGTCAGAGTTGGGGGGCAGAAAGCAGGGTGGACAAGCAGCTATCCAAACAGGCTCTTCTTGTTGCCTTAACCTGGTGTTCTGGGTGTCCCGAGTCCCCCTCTCCCCTGCAAGCCTGGGAATTGTCTGGTCTGGTCTTTGTGCTCCTGCAAAGTGTGAGTTGGGCATTTCTTTCCTAGAATATTAACTGGAGAAAAAGAGAGCAAAGGACTGAGCATTTGTGTAGAAGCAGGTTGCCCCCACCCCAGCCCCGTCCGTCTCCAGACTGGTCTGTTCTGCCGCTCACGGTGCGAAGGCCTCCTGGGGGTTATGCCAGCTTTGTTCTTTACTTTTCCTGAAAGTTTTCCTTTTGATGAATTTTACAAACAATTTCACTGTGGGTTCCAAAGGTGCATATATTACCACCGGCTTGAAATAAGGGGGAAATAAACTGAAACCTGGAAAGACTCCCTCCTTCACGCCCCTCTGCTCCATGACCATCCCCCCTGCTCACACACACACATACAATGACTCCTTGGTGAACTATGCTTCTGCCATTTCTAGCTTGACTCTGATCATAATCTGCCCCTGGGGGTACTCAGAATCGGAGTGCCTCGATAGTTGTATTTACTTTAGTCTCTTAGTCTTTTCAAATGGGGAGCAGATGAAGAGCATCGTTCTGGATCTGGATCAGAATACACTCAAGAGATGAAACATGATGAGGCAAATAGAATATCTCTTGCTGACACCAGGCTCTGGAACCTTCCCGTCTAACCCCAGACCTCACTTCCCTCACTTAAGGTCCTAACTAGTCTTCCTTCTTCTGGGACTGTCTTCTGACAGCCTCCCTCCTGTCACTAGAACAATCTCTCTGAAATAAAAATATGACCATGCCCTTCACCTGATTTAAATATTTTCATGGCCCCCTCATTGCCATATGGCAGAGTCCAAACTCTTTGGCTTAATTCCCCTCACCCCACCCCTTGCCTCAGGAAACACACTGACACTTAACCGCCTCAACCAGTTAGGACTCTTTCTGATTCAAAACAGAAACAAAACAAAACATGTGGTTGAAAAGCCCTTGGCAGTTTTGTGGGAGAACGTGATCTAGGGCTCAAACAGTAGCACCAGGAATTAGTTTCTCCCCATTCACATCTTGGCTCGCATTCCTCTGGGCTGGTCGCTTTGGTAGCTGGATTCTCCTGTCATGGTAGTAAGAAGGCTACGGCAGCACCAGCCTCATGTTGTTGCAACTTCAAGACCAAGGAAAGAATAACCATCTCTGTCTCTTGGTATCCTGTGACACCTTATTGGTTCTGATGGGGCATGTGCCCAGCCCTGAGCCAATCACTTGGTTACCAAGTACTCTGATTTGTCTAGACTTGAGTCATATGCCATCTTGGAGCTGTAGTGGAAGCAGTCTCTGGAACCACACCGATTGACAGAAAATGGCACAAATGGATCCCCACATGAAAAATAAAGGGCTATGATGACCAAAATGGTGAGTAAATGCGAGATGACCAAAAAGAAACCAATGTCCACTTTCCCACCTCTGTGTGCAACTCTTGCTTTGTCCAGCCTCACAATCTAGAGTAGGACAGCCAAGCCAGTCTACGGCCATACCACCCTGAACGCGCCTGATCTCGTCTGATCTTGGAAGCTAAGCAGGGTCGGCCTGGTTAGTACTTGGATGGGAGGACAGCCAAGCCACACTGACGGTAGTGTTCCAAACAAACCTACCCATTTCATACTGACGACTCTTTGCTCTGCGTCCCCCTTCTTTTGGGCATGCCCTTCCATCCCCCTTAACTTCATCCCTGTCCAGTTGGTCAGCATCTTCCATCTTCTCGGATTCGCTTTTAAAACCCATCTGTACCATATTTCCCAACTTGCTGTCCCAGATAGGACTTTCTCTTTTGAGTAACCTATGACCCATTTCCAGTTCTGCACACAAGTCTGCCACAACAGCAATAATACTTTATCGTGTTAGCGTTATACAGGTCACGGCATTCAATCTAGACTCCAAGGGTTTTGAGTTTAGGAATCACATCCTACTCATCTTTGTATTTCTAGCACCTAACCATTGCCTGAACATCCAAATGTTCAGTAGATGTTCATGGATAGTGAACACACCGATTGAAGCAGGTGATACCTGGGAAGATGGCACCAAAGCGCTGTGTTAGGTATTCTTTACAAGTGGAGTCCTCAGGTTGAAGAATAAACACAAGTGGTAGTGGAAGGTAACCTATTAATGGCAATATTTCATTTATAAAAAAATAATTCATCCATATGATGCTCTTATTCTCTCAGTATCCTGAAGATATTAAATACATAGGATTCTATAGAATCTATAGAATGTCTGTAAGGAACTGTCAATCAGCTGGTAGTATCATATTAGGAAAGTAAATATTTCACTGGTTCATTGGTGCCTCACATCAGCTAAATACAATGTTGAGAGTAGCTCCACCATCACAATCCTTGTCCTCAGTATCATCAAAATTAAGCATGTAAACATCCAACCCTCTTTGATCCTGTCTCTTAGGTGAAAACCACAGTAGGACAGAGCCTTTCAGAATCTTCTTGAGTAGAATCTTTTTCTTAGGAGTGGAACCTACATTGTTTTTTTAAATTTTTAAATTTTTAAATTTTTGTTGTTTATTTTTGAGTAGAGTCTTAATAAACAGCTTCAAATGGTAACCTTCTTTCCAAAACACTCCTCTTTTTCATTGTTCTTTTAATTCCAATTATATGAAGAAGCAAGTACGTGAGTGTACTTGGGTCGGTTACTTAACCCCTCTGAGCTGCGGTCTCCCCACCCCACCCCCCATCTGTAAAGGAGCGGGGATGACACTGACCTGTCTGGCTGGGGAAGAGGCATCTCTGTGGAGCAGTGGCAAGAGCGACCAAGCAAAGCACCATCTGGGTGTGGGTTGCATTGTGATTTAACAACTGAATCCTCCTGTCTGCAGGACAGGGCGGCACAACTCAAAAGTGAAAAGCTGAACTTGAAAATTACAGCTTCTGGACATATGACGTCACCTAAAGGAAATAACTTTGCAGACATTATTTGGATTAAAATATAGAATAAGTGATATTGCAAAAATATGATATACTTAACAACACCCGCCCCCCCCCGGGAGAAGTCATATGCCTGAATGCTGAGCTAGGACAAGCACAGATTAGGATGCTTCTGGACCTCTCTAACATGCTAGCGCAGATTTCTATTCAAAGTTGCATACTTTTCCATATGACAGCATGGGAAAATTTTGCTTTACATTCAATGTTTTCCTTCTGATCATTTTGAAACAGGAATTAAAAATAATATTACTGATCATGTTCTATTTGATTGAGACAGACTAACTGCTTCCAAGTGTCATTCATAGAACTCCCATATTTAACTGGACTCCTCCAACCTTTTATCTAGCACGAGTGCCAAATGTTATCATCAAACATGTCATTGCCCGGGGTGCCCCTGGGGGGACACAGATGTGTTCACCGGGGAGTGAGGCCCTTCCCCGGGCTTCCCTTCCTCTCTCTCTTCTGCTCCTGCCTCACTGTCATCACCAGAATAGACGATTTCTTCTTGACAGCTCTTCATGTCAGTCAAAAGTCTAGGTCAGACACTTATCAATTGACCCGTTGTTAAAGGTAGACACTCATTTCAGCATCTGTCAATAGCCTCTTTTGATCCATTTAGACCAGAGCCTGCATCCCTGTAGTGATTTATACTGACGCGTGCATGGACTTTTAAAGACAGGGAAACCTTCCTAGAACTCTAGAAGTCAGCCGGCATGTGGACTGCTACCTCTGTTGCTTTCAAACAAAGAATCCCAGAGACAAGATTATACCTGGGGAATAATAATACCTAAGACCTTCAAAGATCCTGACTATAGCACTGATCCTGAAGCTGGGCACTCTCCAGGACCCAAGGATGGAAGCCCAGTGTTCATTCTTCAAATCCTGTGTAGCCCGTGTTCTCGAACTCATCAGACCAGGAGGGCTTTCCCCCAAGTTGGCTGAGCTAATTCCTGAGCCACCACACTGTGGAGCCGTGTTTCCAGTGGGGCAGACCACAGCTAACCTATATGCTCCCTTGGAAAAGTCCCCCAAAATACAGGACATAGGGCCACTGCTCAGTGTCCCTCTGGACTAGTCTAGCCTGATGTCCCCTCTGATTTGGCAAAATACCAGGGGAGCCTTCCTGCCTGAGCTCAGGTGTCTTTTCCCCGCCCCACCCCCCTGGTTCCTAACAGGGATAATGCACATTTCACTTTCCCAGGTGTTTGTCACAAAGCTGCCAATCCCTCCCTACTTAGGAGACAGGAAAAGAAATGTGAACATGTAAGAAATTCAGAGGGGCCGAGAAAATTTTCCTGACACGCTCCTGCTGGGACACCACGGCAGTTGAAGAAGGCCTGTCATTGGGCTGTCAACCTTTAACCTCCCCCAGACGTATTTTGAAATGATGTGAAAAGAATTGCTGGGCTGTACCCACCGGTTCCTTCCAGCTCTGCGCGTCTGTCCTTGATGTCAGTCAAAAGTAGTTAACTGGCACCACAGTGCCTTAAAAAAAACCCTCCACAAAATATCAGTAATGACTTTAGTTAGGAAGACTAGCTCTTGTCAAGTAATGACTTTTTGACATAAGGTATTGTTTACCTAGGCAATGTTCTCTTACTTGCATTTTAATGAGCCTAATTAATAATAAGTTAGGAGTCCTCGGCTATTTCTTCACAGCTGGACCATATGCACTAATTACTCTGAGTGTGGAAACCTAAAATAATCCTTTTGGGCAGAAGAAATTGTTTAAATATACAGAAAACTTTGGTTTAAAGACATACATTTAAATATATACATATTTGCTTCCTCCTGTCACCTGTGATATCAAAGCAATTTGCAAATCATTAAGGCAAACATCTCCTTAAAAAATGTAGGTTTGGTTTGTGCTGTGTTGGTGGAAGTTTTCACTGGTAGAAGTTTCAGGAGTTTGCATGAGGAACTGACTGGTAGATTTACTTGGCACATCCTGCGTGCGCTTTCTCTGTATAACAAGCCAGAATAGTTCCCAAATCCAAGAATAAACATCAGTAGTAGAAAAAAAAAAAACCAAAAACCAAAACATCAGTAGTAGAGAAAGGTGATCTATTGATGGAAATACTTCCCTTATAAAAAATAAACAACCTCCAAAGGGCCACGTTGGAGTTTACGGAAGTCTTTCGTATATTATATAAAGCATGTTTTTATTGGCTTCCTGAATGTGAAGTTTCCCATTTAGGTTTTGCACTTCCCTCAACAGAATCTTAGGAAGTAAAGTAAGTATTTGGAATCAGGGCAAGACAACAACTCCAAAAGAAGGCAAAACACCAGGTCACTAGATAGATTTTCCAAGAATGACAGGACATCACTGTTCCCTGCCTCCACCTGGCTTGCAAAAGTGCAGGGGACCCCGAAAGCTACCTTCCGTGGGAAAGGGCAAGGAACCCTATTTATTGTCTCCAGTCCGATTGGCAACCACACACAGAGCCACTGAAACTTTAGTCTGAGGCACAGGTTTTGGGACTGTCACAGGAATCCTATGAGCTGAGGTGCTGAGGAAGAGCTAATCTGTGATATATCATTGATTACTTGAGCACAGAGTCAGTTATTATTATTACTTTTTTTTTTTTCAAAAAATCACACAGTTTAGCTTTTCAGTTGTAGAAAGATCCTGGAGGAAATGTCCTGAGGAATGCTTCAAGAAGGCGTTGCTCAAAATCCCTACCAAGATCCTTCCAGAAGTCAAACTGACGAGCTCTAAGACCTCGGAGTGGTCTAAGTGGAAGGGAGAGATCCTGGCGTCGGGGCTGTATGAGGAGGCTTGGTTCTCTTGGAGTGACTTTTGGACTTCACCAGGTCCCCCTCCACCCATGTTTTAACAAGACATAGTTCAAAGCAGTCAGACACGATTCGAGCTAATTGGTGGATTCAGCAAGAAACCTGGGAAAAGGTCATGCTGAGGTTGGAAGGCATCAGGCTGGCAGGGTTAGCAGATGCTCCCCAGAAAGGGCCTTGGAGTGGAGGAGCACCCTGCCAGGCACCATATGTGTGACGGACAGGACGGTGAGCCCAGGATGCCTGAGCGAAGGTGACAGACTGGCTCTCATTTGCACAGAAAGAAACTTCCCTTGGAGTAGACACAAGTGAAATAATGTCCACAAATTGGGCACGTTTTCAGGCTGCTGGCCACTTGGCAGAATTTTCCCTGCTGTAACCTCCTCCCCCAAGGAGCAAAAAAAGCCTACGCTATTTACCATGACAGGGCACTGTCCCAGTTGTCCCCCAAGGCTCTCAAAGACAGCAGAGGAGGAACTGCAGAATGTAGAGACCCAGTCCGCAGGCGTGTTTGAAGAGCACTCCGCAAGCAGGCTCACACATATGCGCTCCCGGATTCCTCCCGGCATCCTGGTGGAGGCAGCACTTAAACTCGCGTCCGCCTGACTCCACAGGCAGGGCTGGCTGGCTTCTTTCACTCTGCCTTCCTGAGTTCGAGCCAGAGAAACTTGGGACAATTGCATCAAAAATTAAATATTGAAAAAACTGTTATTCCTTTCTAATGGGATCAGGTGTCATTCTCTGAGGACATTTGCTGGTCCCCAATATACATGGAGCTTCCCTGCTCCTGCCTCTGCTGGATACTTCTTTCCATCCCCACCCCTCTTGCCAGATCTTTACTTTGAAAGTACAAGTTTGAGACTCCCACTTAATTCTATCTTTTATACCAATGAGAAGATGCTAAAAATCCGTTCTAGTGTTCTATAGGCATGTGTTAGTGAATGGTGGGCAAATACGTGGTTTTGAAGACTGAACTCACTGGAGGAGCTCCGGCAATTTGCTGGATGTGACTTCCACACAGAAACCATCATTGTCTTATTTTCCCTCCCTACCAGCAGAAAACATCCATCAAGCACCCATGTGACCGTAGAGGAAGGAGGTGGTGGAGAAGTCTCAGGGGCACATTCTCTGACCCTAGGAGCTCATGTCTTCCCACGTGATGAAACAGGCTTGTGTGGGAAGTTACCCATCAGTCAACTGGTATCAGTTAGTCGTTCGTCACCTCAAGGAGGTCACTGGTCCTGCAGCCACTGCTGATGACTGGGCATCAGAAACACCCAGCGAGTCACCATTTCCACTGCTTAGCATTGACCTGTATCATCGAAGCTGTCCCTTTCCTGTAGGCTTAACAAATTGCCATTCACTCACGGCTCCAATGAGCAACAAATTGCTCATTCTGCGCAAGTAGAACATGCTCATTTTATTAATTGTATACCCCAGTGGACTTTGGAGGACAACAGAACGGTTAAGAGTGAATGGGTGGGCTGAATATTATTTACTAAGATGAAAGGTGGGCAGTCAGCGCCCCTGGCATACACTGCTGCCAACCCCCGACTCCCTCCCATCTGACCACCAGCCCCAGGGTAAGGGTTCATTTATCAGTCCTGGGACCTTCACACACAGAGAGAGGTTAATCTGGAATAAGCGCAAACTGGAATTGATCTTTCGTCTGAGCTGGAGGTCTTGAGACTGGGTCGACATCCAGGCTGGAATTCTTGTTCTGGATCCTCATCCTTGGGTTAGCCTGTACCAGAATCATCCTCCAGAATGCAGATGAGGAGAATGTGGCCCTGCGTATGTTTAGAGCATTTGCTGGCCCCCAGATAGATCCTGGGCTCCTCGTGCTGCTGCCTTTACCCCAGCCGCTCCCTTCTCCGGAGATTTCTCTGCACCCCACCCCCACTTGCCCAACTCTATTTTTTTTTTTAATTTTTTTTAATTTTTTTTTTAAGATTTTATTTATTTATTTGAGAGAGAGAGAATGAGAGAGAGAGAACACCTGAGAGGGGATAGGGTCAGAGGACGAAGCAGACTCCCTGCTGAGCAGAGAGCCCGATGCGGGACTCGATCCCGGGACTCCAGGATCATGACCTGAGCCGAAGGCAGTCGCTTAACCAACTGAGCCACCCAGGCGCCCGCCCGACTGTATTTTTGAAATCCACTCTTGGAGGGTCCCATTTCATCCTCTCATATCCAGAATCCTTCCTGATCCCTTGGTTACAAATGTGAGTCTAACCCTTTTTTGAATAATGTCCCTTTATTTCTCTCTTTTATTGTGCATTTCCTATTGTATTAGTTTGCTATTTCTGTCATAACAAATGATCACCAATTTAATGGCTTAAAATAACACACATTTATTATGATGTCACAGTTCTGTAGGTCAGAAGTCTGCACACAGTGTGGCTCATTTGGATTCTTTGCTTACGTCTCACTGGGTGAAAGTTGAGGTGTCTGTCCGGGCTGCAGTTCTCACCTGGGGCTCAGATCGTCCTCCAAGCTCATCGGGTACTGGTACATTCATGTCCTTCTCAGTCTCCACGAGTCCTCCCCGTCTTCTGCTCTCAGGATGGAAAAAGCCCCATGTTAAGGGCTCATATAACTACACTGGGCTGGCCAGGATAATCTCCCTCTCTTAAGGTCCCTGATACTAACATCAACCACAACCACACAGTTCCTTTTCCCATGCAACATAATATATTCATGGGCACAACACCAGAGGGTGAAGGTCACAGGGAGCAAAATTCTGCCTACCGCCCTGATCAAGCAACCCCCCCGGGATGGTGCTAGCTCGAAGTTAACTGCTGTGCCAAGGTTTTGATTTCCTGCTTATTTCGCTGGCCTGAGAAAGATCTCTCAGATTATGCAAGGGACCTCCAAGGTCCCCAAAGATCTGGGTGTGATCCCAGAAGATTCTAGGATTTCCTAAGTATGAACTAAAGGAATGCTCTCACAGAGGCACACAAGGTCTAGACTTGGTTCCAGTCCAACTTCTAAGTAGCCACAAGCTTCTGAGTTTGGGAACCCCTACAGTCTCTGTCTTATCCAGAGATGATAAAGATCATGCACGGTTACATGGGTGAAAGTATCTGAAAAAGCTAGAAGCACCACACAAATAGAGGAATCATTTCCTACTGCTGCCGTAACACGTTACTACAGACACACGACTGTGTGGTTTCACACAACACATATTATCTCACAGTTCTCAAAGTCAGAAGCCTAAAATAGGTCTCACTGGGCTAAAACCAAGGCCTTGGCAGGGCTGCATTCCTTTGTGGAGGCTCCAGGGGGACAATCTGTCACCTCCTAAGGTACCCTCATCCCCTGGCCATGACTCCTTTCCTTCTTCCATGCAGCAATGGAAGGGAGGGTCTCATTGCTCACATCACTTTGCTCTGACGCTGACTCTTCTGCCTCCAGCTTCCACTTGTAAGGACCATGGTGATAACATTGGGCCCACCCAGAGAATCCAGGTCATCCAGGATCATCTCTGACTTTTAAGGTTAGTTGATTAGCAACCTCAGTTCCATTGGCAACCTGAATTTCCTTTTGCCATGTCATGTAACAGAGTCATGGGTTCTGGGGATTAGGACATGGACAGCTTTCAAAGGCCATTATTCTGTCTGCTACAATGATTCCGACAGCCAATCACCACTTACCTCCCATGAAAGACTCGTTGGCCACCTGCCTGGTGTTAAGGTTCAGACTGCTTCCGTAAGGTATTAGAAGCTACTGCTAGTTTCTCTTTGGTGGTTGCATTTTCAGCCCCCTCTCTCACGAGCAGGCCAAAGTGAGAGGTGCTTTGCTAGTTTTCCACCCTGAGAGTCCCAGGTCTGTCTTTGTTTGTTTTGTTTTTGAAGATCTTTCCTGAACCTCCGTGTTCTCTGAACCTCCGTGTCTCTCCTAAACTGCTTTGGTAGTGCCAATTGGGTACTTATCCTGCCATTTTTTTCTCTGGGAGTCCGTGTCAGACCATTTTTTGCTATCCTGCCCCCCCCCCTCCATTTTCCCCACGTAGTTCGTTTAAGTAACCAGTTGACATAGGTTCTAGCTAACATCTTTACCAAGCCACACAGTGCAAATCCTTTGGCTTCATTTATTCATTCACTAGAACATTTATTGAGAGTCTATTCAGTCTGTTGGTACCATTCATAGTCAACAGTCAAGCTAGATCCTCATTGGACTAACCCTTAAAACACACAGTTGATTCTCATTATTTGCAGGAGTCGTGTTCTATAAAGTGGCGGAGAACACTGAGGTAGTAAACTGGAGCCTTTGCTTCTAGGGGAAATACAGGGTGAGGTTCCTGCAAGCCTCTGGTCACAACATTTTCATCAACTGATCAACCCTAATCTTGTTTTATGTGTGTTCTGTTTAAAGACACCTTATTTAATATTGTTGATGCATTAGCATTGAACTCATGGCCGATAGCACCGTAACTCATGCCACAATGGAGCTGATGGAACACGTGCATTTTTTCTGTAAGGAACACCACAGCCTTCTTGTACTTAGGAAGGCTAGACAGCGGTAGAGCATGGCACTCGGGATCCACTTCAAACAGCAAAATCACCAAGAAAAAGCACAAAATTGTGAAAAAGTTGCCATTAAACAGACCGTGAAAAGGACACTTGGCTCCTTAGACAAATTAAGCTGTTTTGCCATCTGATCTACCCTCAATGATACATTTTACATTCTCGTTCTTTTAGCCTCTCCCAATGCACAGATGTCCCCAAGCTCTTTCCAATCTGCCCGACCTTTCTGCGGGCTGTGTGTGTGTGTGTGTGTGTGTGTGTGTCTGCTAGAGAAACTTGGCCGCACTGTCAGCCTCATGCCTTCACGTCCTGTGGTCCTGGTCTCCTTGGAACTCACAGCACTTTCTCAGCAGATGAGCCAAGGCAAACTCACTTCCAGAGGGTGACAGGTACAGAGGGGAGTGAATAAACTCAGCCTATCTTGGCTTGTGCATTTTAAGTATAACATTAAATTATTCTTTTTCTGCATCTATGAAATGCGGATAATGGTAACTGCTGTGCCCTCTTCGTGGGGCTTCTCTTACGAGGCTGGAATAAGATAGTGTTGGAGGAATTTATAAACTGTATATAAACATTACAATTATTATAATTTCTCTGGGTCCTTTGCTTCTTTTCTTCTCCTTCTCATCTCCCTGTCTCTGAAGATTTTCACCCTTAGGAGAATATCTAAAACTCTAATAATGTCATGACATTTTTTTGTGAATGGTTTTTGCAAAATTTAAGTGAATATAAACCTTATGACCAAACCAGAGGTTTGGGGCTTTTTCCCTTTTATCAGACCCATAAATAACAAATATTATCGAGGTCTTGACTCTTTTCCCTTATTTGTCAAACAAGTTCTAAAGTCTAAGTTACAAGCAGTGTTCTTTTGGCAGAAGTATCACAAAAACAATAATTCAAATGAAACATCTGCATGTACGAGACTCTTAGAGTGTGTAAGACCCAGGCCTTGCATGGTGGCAGACAGAAAAGAAATATTGCCCTTAACTTTGAAGACAACATGTAAATAAAATACCTTGAGAAAAGTTGCAAACACATCTTAATTAATTGCCAACTAATTTTATTTTCTAAAGAATGATCTAGGAAAGAACAAGTCATCGAAACAAAGTTAAGCAAAGAACTCTTGATGACTTCCACAGTGCATTTTGGCCACCCAGTCACCCTACAAGCATGCCTGCCCCATACATAATGCCTGAGGACAGTTTGGAGTCATGAAGGACTGGAAGTATTAGAGCCAGACAGAAAAGGATTGATTCTCAAGCTTCACACCTAAGTCTGAGCTCAGATTACTCAACCTCTTGGAGCTTTAACTTCCTCACATGTAAAGTGGGGACAGTTGTATCGCCTCAGTGGGTTTTGTGAGGATTAAATACAATTTTGTATGTGAGACCGCCGAGCCTGGTGACCAGCACATAGACGACCAAATAAATGGTAAGTTCCCTATCCCCCCTTGCCCTGTGTGAGCCCCCACATGGAATTTTTGAGAGTGCCTTTGTTCATGTGGCCATATCTACTCCCCGTCATGTTTATGTAACATGCCCTCTACTAAGTACTGGGGGAAAAGATAAAATAATATATACCTCCGTCCTAAAGGAGCTTACAACCTAGTGCATTTAATTAAAGGACAGGTCACACTCATTGCAAACTGAATAAAACTTCAAAGAGGAAAATTCTTTAAAAAGTCAGTTTCAGAATCCCTTATTTCAATCTTTGCTAAAGATTACTTTATGATGATGGCAGAAGTTGTGCAGTACGTTTATTTGTTTTCCCACAGAGCTCTTCTTTTGAAAAATCTACGGAGTTCTGCCAGAAGAAACTCATGACATGTTGTAAGTTTAATTATGTTCAATTCATTAACACAATTAGAGCTGTGAACAAATTTATTGACATAGCCAGAATCACTTAGTAACAGGCAGTAAGTCAGAGATTAAAAACACTCATTCTTGTAGGCCTCTAAACTCTGGGAATGAGAAATGGGAAATTCATCTTTAGTTCCTTGGAACAGTTCTAAGAGACTTGACCAGAGGTTGCCACTAATAATTCACTGTGAGAATCATTCATATTTTAAGAATGATTCTTATGTCGCTTGGAACATAAATTGAATCTCCTTGAAATACTACTTTTCACTTTAACATAATAAGTGATCCAAATGGAGAGATTTGATGAATGTGTATTTTCTTTTAGCTGAGCCGAATCTGGGGATGGAGACTGGCTCTCGCTTTTCCAGTGAAGGCCAAAGCGACACTGCAGATGGAGAAGAACCAATGATCAAGTGCCTCTCCTTCTGAATGAATCCTTTCCCGGTAAATTTTTGTCCTTCCTTCTCGCTTGATTTGTACAAACAACTGGTGAAGAAACTTGATGCACATATATGAAGCAAAGTTCACAAAGATTTTACGGTCTAGGGTCGTCTTAAGAATATTCCTTTGAAAGAGAGTCAATTTGTCAATATCCAGGCAAAGAATTTTTATTTTTATTTTTTATATATTTAAAATCAATTAGCCAACTTATAGTACATCATTAGTTTCAGATGTAGTGTTCAATAATTTATCAGTTTCATATAACACTCAGTGCTCATCACATCACGCGCCCTCCTTAATGCCTCCTTTTCATCCAATGACCCCACAGGCAAAGAATTTTTAAAGAGGCCTCCATAGAGCACTAAACTTTGGTTGCTGTTGTTCACTAATAAAAAAAGTTAACCAAAGAAAACTTAAAAAAAAAAAAAAATACACCACATGTAATTAGCAGAGTTTTATAGCCAGAATTGTCTACCTCCCTGAACAATCCTTAGTTGACATAACGTTGTTGGCAACTTGACTCTCAAAGAAAGTTTCTCACAAGAAGTCTTGATAACCAAGGCTGGGATACCGGAAATATATATCCTCTACCTGGGTCTGCTTATACTTTTTAGCTGGGGCTTATTTGTGATGCTGAAAAGTGAATAGATCTGCAGGTCCTTAAGCAGACTGCCTGAGTTTGAATTCCACACTTGCAGACTTGGTAGCCAATCAGACTGACCTTCAGCACCTTCTGTGTTTCTGTACCTTAGTTTCTGGATCTATAAAAACGGCCATAATAGGGGCACCTGGATGGCTCAGTCAGTTGAGCTTCTGCCTTCAGCTCAGGTCATGATCCCGGGGTCCTGGGGTCGAGTTCCGCATGGGGCTCCTTGCTCAGTGGGGAGCCTGCTTCTCCCTCTGCCACTCCCCCTGCTTGTGCTCTCTCTCTCTCTCTCTGCCAAATACATAAATAATCTTAAAAAAAGGGCCGTAATAATTGTGTCTCTCACAAATACTTGCTTTAAGTTTAAATTGTGTGAAAAAAAATCTTAGAATAGCAGCATTCACCTTGTAAACACTCACAAAATGGTAGCAATTATCATCATGTACAGCCTATCATCAATCCCACCCCTTTGGTGGAGCTTATATTTTAAGCTGCCCGGCCTTCCCCAGATCCTGGAACCCAGTGACCTAACAAGAATCTCGGATTCTTGTGTTACTTCCCAGGTATTCTTTGCTACTTCTCGGATGAATTCTTTGCATGCACAACTAATTTATCATCTTCGTAAAACAGGGAAGTTTTAATTGGAAAATAAATCTGCATTTTATTCCCCTTCTAATGCAGTTAAAAAAATTTCAGCTGACATGCAATGCAGTTTAGTAAAGATATGGGAAGTAGAATTACAGATGGGAAGTTAGACTTGGGTTTGACACATTCAGAGAGTTGTGAGCTGGAAAATGCACTAACTACTTAGTAATGGGAAGCCATGTTTGTGGCAGAATCGGATTTAGAAAAAAAAACAAACAAACACGAGATCCCATACATGGTCAAACAGCAAGTTGTTAGGTTTCCAGTATATAGAATGTATTTTTGAGGTTCACACAATGGTGGGAAGTGGATGTTTTGTGAGACAAACTTTCAGCTGGTACCCTCCATGCTATATACTATGTGGTACCCAGCCGAAGTTGAATGTTGAATGGTAAAGATGAGTAAAGTAGTTCAGGAGCAGAGAGGTGCCATCATATTAGAGAAAACTCAACAGAGATCAATAAAAATGATTAAGGGACTCAGAGAATTGATTTTTGAGAAAAGATTAAGAAAAATAAATGTGCAGTCTGACACATAGCCAAGGAGGAATATCATAACCGGGTGGTCAATGAGGTATACAAGGCATTCTGTAGGAATGGGGAGATAAATTCCCTCTAGCCTCCGAGAATACAGTCTTCTCCAGGAAGTGGTGGAAAGTCCCGCCACTGGAAGTACTGATAACTCAAATGGCCAGAAGCTTATTGAAATTTGGTGGCAGGCTGTACAAGTGGGAAAGATGACCATGCATGCCTTTTTTTTTTTTTTCCCAGTGTGGTTTTAGTAATTTATTTCGTTCTTCTTTTTTTTTTTTTTAAGATTTTATTTATTTATTTATTTATTTATTTATTTATTTATTTATTTATTTATTTATTTATTTATTTGAGAGAGGGAATGGAGAGCTAGGAGTAGAGGCAGAGGAGCAAGCAGAGTCCATGCTGAGTGAGGAGCCCAATGCAGGGCTTGATTCTACCACCCTGAGATCATGACCTGAGCAGAGAAGTCAGATGCTTAACCGACTGAGTCGCCCAGGTGCCCCAAGGTTTTAGTAACTTCTGGGAACAAGATACATACGGTGGCAGGGTTCCAATTTCAACCAAGCTCTTGTTTTCAGGTTCTTGTTGTTCAAATGATCTCAGACCACATGATTAAAATTAAGGAATGACAAATAACTGTAGCATACAACCTGATATGTCCCTGCCCTTAAATAAAAACATACATATGTGTATGCATAAACACATCTGTAGTATAAATACATACATACAAAACAGATGGGTACATGACGTAAGTACATATGTATATATGTAAATATATCAATGGAAATGTCTGTATTTAGTGATGTACCATCATTAAATGTACCATCCAAATTGAGTTAGATGACGATGGAGCCTCTTAGTGAATTACCTCTGTCCTTTGTTCTGGCAGTTTCCAGAAATGGCTCCTATGCCAAGTATGAATCATCTTTTTCTGGCAGTGGAAAAGCTATTTTCAGCAGAGCTGCACTGCAGGGTCATTATTCTTAAGGCTGCATTATAGGGCATCAGAGGAAATGACATAATCCAACTCAATTCACAAAGAGTGGCAAGTGGAGGAGGCTTAAGGCTACATCATGCCACCTATATATTCTCCCCCAAAAGTCACAAAACTTAATACAGTCCCTGAGGGAGAAAATCTCTCTCAGAATAAATGAGGGGAAATGGCCTGAGATATGCCCTGCCGGTCTAAAACTTCCTTCATGTATTTACTGTAATAATGAATGTATATAATAATATACGTAAAATAATAGGACGCTCTTATTTATATTATAAAAATACATACTCAATGTTTGAATGCTATTTTTCACACTTTCCAAAGAGCGCATGAGATCTTTAATAACCATCATCATAATAAAATGCATAGGGGATAAAATGACTGTGAAAAAGCATCAGGGAGAAATGTTGACCTATGTAGTTTTGACGATATAGCCTCATTCATTGGAAGGTATTACTTAGATTTACTTTTCTCATTATTGAAAGAATGCAGGGGGTTAGTGTGCCACCTATTCACCGCTCAAGGACTGAAAGAGAATTTGATTTTCCTCTCAAGTGAACTGTGTATTGGACTTCACAAAACAGTCTTCCTAACAGGCTTTTAGTCTTGCTATTCCTTGAAGAGGGCTTAGCGCCACTCAGCATGGATGAATATTGGACTAAGTGGCCTTGCTGTCATTGGTGCTGTTGCCAAATGTATGGAAGCCAAAATTTAACCCTGGACATACCTTTGTCATTTTTAATGCAGATTTTCCATCACATTTTTTGCTGTTTCTACAAGTGGTGTTATCACGGCATTGCTCTGCCCTGAAAAGATCTAAACATGATGGTTTGTAATTAAAGAGTAGCAAATCAAAACAAAAGCAGCCATTGTGATCTAAAGTATTTCGTGCTCCAGGAGAGAAGAACAGTAATTATTCCGTGTATAAACGGAATTGGGAGGCAGGTCAAAGACAGCTAAAGCAGGGCTGTTGAATTTAGAGCTCAGAGCTAGTTTCCAGACAGCTTCTGAACCACCCTTGGTTTTGCTGATCTTCATTATTCCTATTTTTCTGAACCATATTGATACTCAAGTGGTTGGGAAGAATTAGTTACCTGTGGCTTTTACAGTTCTGAAAGTTTTAATTGTATTTACAGTCTCATTTGTCATTTCTTCTTGTTCTCCTCTATTCTTCAGCTTCCTTTATGCTTGCTTCTCTCCTTCCTCTATAATATCTGAAGTGGAGAACGAGTGAAGAGAATCGCAATAGAATTTGTAGATTAGAGGGAACAATATTGAGCCTTTTCCCCCTCCTCTAGCCCCATGGCATTAAAATACCATTTCTCTGTTGTGTTTGGAAAAATAAATTATTTGTAATAACATCTTAAACAATTTGTTTACTTATACGTGTACATATGTATTCATTTGTTTTAATTTTTTATTTTGGAACACTTTTTAGAATTTCAGAATAGTCACCAAGATAGTGCAGAAAGTTCCCGGATTGCCCAGCTTCATCTAATGTAACGTTTTACATAATTGCACTACATTTGCGAAAACTAAGACGTTAACACTGATATAACACCGCCAAGCTACAGACTATTCGGAATTCACCAGTTTTTCCACTAATGCCCTTTTTCTATGCCAAGATCCAATTCAGGATCCCGCATTGCATTGATTTGTTATGTCTCTGTTGTCTCCTCTAATCTGTGATGGTTTCTTAGTCCTTCTTTCTTTTTCATACCTTTGACGCTTTAGAAGGGTGCTTGCTGGTCAGAAGCTTTACAGAATGCCCTTTATTTCATAATGGGCTTATGAGTTTGGGAGGAAGAATAACAGAGAGGTAAAGTACACATGGTATCAGGGAGTACATGGGAACAATATAATTTATCACAAGTGATGTTAATCTTGATTATTTGGTTATGGTGGGGCATATGTGCCAGGCTTCTCCACTATCAAGTTACTATGCTTCTCTTTGCAGAGTCTACTCTTTGGCAGTGAGTCACTAAGTCCGGCTGACACAGGGGAAGGGAATTAAGCTTCATCTCATAGAGGGGGAAATATCTACCTACATTATTCCAGATTCTTCTATAACAAAGATTTGTTTGTTCTTCCCCATTTACACACTTATATCAGCATGCACTCAGGTATATGTATTATTCTTTGGATTATAGTCCAATACTACCATTATTACTTCGTTCCTCCAATCATTCTAGTTTTGGCACCTAGGGATTCTTTCAGGTTGAGTCCTATATTCTTTTGGCATGGTCTCCCGACCTTTTTTCCCATCCCTCCCTTACTCTTGTCACTAGAATACTACAATCCTGCAAGATGCTCTAGAGCCATCCTGTATTGCTTTGGCTCAAGCCTAGAATCAGCTATTTCTCCAAGGATACCTGGTTTCTGGTGTTTGAGAACGATGTTTGAAAACCAAGATCTGGGCACTGGACGTGCTCGTGGCTACCGACATATCATTGCTTCTAGGCTGTCTCAGAGACGGGGCTAAAATGATCCAGGTATAAACACATATCTCTATTGCTGTATTTATCTATTTGTATTTATGTTAACATAAATCATACTTGTATCTCCAACTCTAAGCCACCACACAGGCGTTATTCTAACCTCTCCTCCCTTCTGCCTGCTTATTTATAACTTGTTTCTCGAACATTGAGAAAGCTGGCTCCCATTATCTCCAATTTATTTACTGATTTTTTCAGCTCGAGTATACATGTAGATTAATTCCAGAACTGATAATGCATACACCTATGAGAAAAAAAAAATTTACCAACCAGAGTACCTCGTTTATTGTTTTATTCCCCTTTATCTTTACAGTGTCCAGTCAAAACACTATTTTTCCAAAGTTAATTACATTGGCTCCTTTCCCTGCTAAAGCTTTCATTGTGCCATACTCTTATAGTAAAATAGGTACACTCTTCATTCTATCCTGGGATCATCAACATTTTGGGTTTTTTTTTTAGCTTGCACACAGGAAGGCTTAACTCTTTGTTACATACAGTTCTATGGGTTTAACAAATTCATAGTTATGTATCCGCCAACATAGTAAAGAGAATACAAAAGAGTTCCATCACCCTAAAGATCCCGTGTGGCTGCTTCATATTTAATCTCTCTTCTTTCCCCATTCCCCAGCAACCACTGATCTGCTCCCATCCCTACAATTTTCCCTTTTCCATAATGTCATATAAATAGAACTAATTACACCTAATTACACACTCTGTAACATTTTGGTTTTGCCTTCTTTCCCTCAGCAAAACACATTCAAGATTCTTCCATGTTCTTGCATGAATCAGTTAACACATCTTTTTTACTGCTGAGTAGTATTCCATTATATGGATGTGCCGTCCATTCACTTGTCGAAGGACATCTTGGTTATTTTCAGATTTTGATCATTATGAATAAAACTACAGTAAGCATTTTGGGTGTAAACATGTTTTCCACTCACTTGGGTAAATATACTTACTCGGAAATAAATTCAATTCACCTGGGAACGGGATTGCTGGATCATGCACACAAAAAAAGAAATTTTGCATTCCCAGCAGCAATGAATGAGTTCCTGTTGATCTTCATTCTTGTCAGCATTTGGTATTGTCATTCTTTATGGTTCTAATACTTCTAAGAGGTATGTAGCAGTACCCCACTGTGGCTTTAATTTGCATTTATCTAATGACAAATGATGTTGAGCGTATTTTCATCTGCTAGCTTTATTATTTTCCCTTGCCATCATTGTATCTTCTTTGGGGCAGTGTCTGTTCATATATTTTTTTGCCAATTTTTAAATTACATTGTTTTCTTATAAAATTAATTTCAATAAATATTTCCCTATCAATATGGCTTCTTTTTTTGTAAATAAAAAGAAAACGTTTGTATATCTCTTTTATCCATGGGGAATATACTCCAGTCAATTCTCATTGTTTATGGTAGTTATGTTCCATAAAGTCATCACAAACACTGAATGAGCAAATACTGAACCACTGCTCCTAGCGGAAATATGTACATATACATACATACCTCACATAATTTATAATCTTAAATCCTAAAAACAACTCATTCTGACAGATTGTTTTATTTTACGAAAGGGAAAAGGAAGTTCTGAAGTGTTAGGTACTTGATGGAGGTGTTGCAGCGACAAATACCAGAGCTGGACTTCAAACCCCCTGGGCCAACTGGCTCCAGGGCGGGGCCTCCTCCCACCACACCACCCCCTCCAGTCAGCTCTGCCCCAGCCGGGAAGGTGAGCACTGAGCAACCCAAATTTTTCACCACTCCAAGCATGTCCACAAATGGGAGTGAGAGAGCTGATTTGGGGGTTACAAATAGATTTTAGCAGGTAGGCGAATTCACAGATAAAGAATCCGTGAATAATGAAGATGGACTGTACTTGGGAAGCTTCTGGAAACCAACTCAGTCAAAAGATGCTATAAAATAGTTTTGACTCAGCGCCTTATCTTGAAGAAGGCATCTACATAGGGGCAAAGTGTGAAAAAATAGATACCAATCCCATTCTTGTCCATCTACTTTGCCTCATGGGATTCCACATACTTTGCATTAAAAAACATTTTCTAAATAATGAAAACTGTGGTTCACTCTACTGCATACAATGGAGGATTTAATATAAATATGTTCAAGCACTGTATATCTAACAGGCGTCTGGTCCAACGTGTCAAAGTTCACATAGTTGAAGGGTAAAGACACTCAGAGTGTCGCCCACGACCTGCCCCTGTAGTCACGGTCTCCTGTTTAAAGGAACTGCTCCAGCTGTCAGACGTTACCCTCCTGGCTTTCTGAGCCAGGATGCCCCAGGTCTTTTCTTTTTCCTACAGCAGACCTACATCTATTAGTGGTGGAGTGACTGGGGATGACTCGAATGCACAGAAGCTGACTGATGGAGCATGGTGCATTCCTTAATTAAGCAGAAGCTACTAATAAAAATGAACTTACCGGATGATTTGTGGGGTCCTGGCCATACAACCATATGTGCCTCACAGCAGTAGGGAACAGGAGTGGCCCCCAGCTAGTACCAGCTTAGAATGGAGATCCTATTTTGCTGTAAAAGGGGGGAAATCTTTGTGGTCCCTTCCGGCTTTGCAGAACGAAAACAGAGAGGACCTGGCATAACAAGTTGCTGGTATTATTTATTAGCCTCTGGCTTAGGGGCTCTGGTATTTGCGCCTTACTTCTGCTCGTCCCCTCCAGGAAGCCAGGACTGGCTGAAGGAGTTCTGCTTAGTTTCCCCGAGTGGGGCCACACGGAGGGAGTGAGAGGGGCAGGGACAGTGAGGGCCTGGGCCACCCGCAAAGGGTGAGCTGGTGAGTATGCACTTACTTTGCTGCCTTTTGAAGAGTTTCAGCTAATGTATTCCATGGAAAGAGCATTCTGTTTGTCCCGAGACAATTATTATTCCAGAGAAACTCTACAATGTGGTCAGATTACATTAGCCTTCTCTTCTTCAAGGAGCTCCTCCAAGCTCACTTCCTCTATGACACCATCCTAATTAAGTGCCTGCCCGACACAGACATTTGCTCCTCTGGCTAACACCCTGGCTGACACAAACACGCAGTGCTGCTGTCTGGTGGGCTGCCCTCCATTCCTAGCTGTTCTTACTTTCTCTGTTGTCCTATTTGTGGACCAGAGAAGCTCAGCGCCATTCGGGAATCAGTCATCTCCACAGGAAGGTCTTAGACGGTAGGCTCTGGGCATCCATATTGTCAGGCCGACCTTCCCTGACCCCCTACGTCCCCATTCCAGCCCTTCCCCTTTACCTCTTACTATTGAGCAGCTCTCACCCACTGTACATTTTACTTCTTCTTTATGGTCTCTCTCCCACTAAAATGTAAGCTCTGTGACATCAGGAATTTGGGTTTACTTTCATCCGTACTATACCCCCAGCTTGTAGAACAGTGCCCGGCATAGTAGACAATAAATACCTCTTGAATGTAATTTAAAAAATGTCCTAGAGTAATTTTTCGAAGGCAGAGGATACGTCTATTTAGTTTCACACTATACAAGTTCTTGCCATGAATGGTCCTTTAGCAAATGTCTCCAGTGATAAACATGAGGATCTGACTGTCATTTGTGGTGGCTGCCAAATATTTAGAGCAATAGACCTGCTGGTACTGCTCATGTCAGAAAGAACAGACTTTTCTGGTTTGTTTTTTCCTATCCAGATCCTTTCTTCACAGTGAGATCTTCTGCAAAGTCTTCTACTGACTCTCGGATTAAAAGGTACATGGAAATCAAAGCCCATCAATTTTTTATTCCAACCTTAAAATCAGGCTACCATCTGGCTGCTCAGAGCTCAAAACAGTTGGTGTCTGGAAGAAGGCATGAACCCCCACTTCATGTTAACATTGTTTGGAATAAAACTCCATTACTCCCTTCCTTCCTTCCCTCCCCCCCTCCCTCCTCCCTCTTCTTTCTCTCAGTCCCTTTCCCTTCTTTCTTTTTTTTCTGTATGTTGGTGGCTAAGGAACAATACATATTCATACATGCTGATGAGGTGGTAGATCTGATCTGACATGGCCTCTAAAGAGCAGGCCATTTTCTTTACAAAGGTCACATTCCTTTTAGTGCACCTATAGTGAACTTTCAGATATTTCTGACTTTTGTTGGACTACATTTTTATTATTAAATTTCTTTTGCAAAGGGATCATAACAACACATGTTTCTTTAGTGTTTATTACAAAAAGGGCACTGTGTTAGGGGCCAGAAAAAGAGTCACATATGATCTTACCCTCTTGACCAAACATCAAGTATTGAATTTTATTTGAGGCCCAACAAGTATTAAAGAGGGAGACTCAAATAACACTAGTAAAATACTTAGCTTTGAGGGGCTTGTAGTCTTGGTAGGAAGCTGAGAGTTGCATTCAGAGCAAGAAAACAAGAGCAATACAAATTGACTGCTGCAGTTGGGAGAGCTACTATTTGAAGTTCAGGATTTGGATGAAGGCAAAGTGCCTACATGCATGACACTGCATGCAGGGCACTTTAGGAGATTTCAAAAAGTATAAAATATGGTCTATGGCATTTACTACCTTATACTCTAAAAAATAAGATGACCTAAATAGTTGAATTATTTTTGCATAATTTACTCTATAATGCAATGGACAGAAGACATGAATAGACATTTTTCCAAAGAAGACACGCAGATGGCCAACAGACACGTAGAAAGATGCTCAACGTCGCTCCTCATCAGGGAAATACAAATGAAAACTACAATGAGATACCACCTCACACCAGTCAGAATGGCTAAAATCAACACAGGAGACAATAGGTGTTGGCGAGGATGCAGAGAAAGGGAACCTTCTTAAATTCTCAAGCTACTTTAAATCCATTGTCTCACACTTAACTTGAATTTCTTAAAAGAAGATAGAGAAGAAAGAAAAGGGAAAATGATGAGTAGTACTTCTAGACATGGAAGGTTAGTGTATTTAGATTAAATGAGGTAATGAGGCCATATAAAGAGAACCATGGAGAAAAGATACCGGGACCAAAGTGTTAAGACAAAGTTTTTTTTAGCTGTGCACGTACTCCTAGTTATCCAGGCCGACTCATGCTCTAGTTTTATAGGTAGTGTTCACTGCTTTTCATTTTAAACACCACTTTTTCTTTTTTTCTTCTTCTTCATTATTGAAATGTAATTGGCATACGGTATTATATTAGTTTCAGGTGTACAGCATAGTGATTTGACATTTGTATACATTACAAACTGATCAGCCCAATAAGTCCGGTTCCTATCTGTCATCGTACAAAGTTAATACAATATTATTGATGGCATTCTCCATGCTCTACATTACATCCCCATGCTTTACTTATAACTTGAAGTTTGTACCTCTTGATCCCCTTTGCCCATTTGGCCCACTGCTCCTCTCTACCCCCCAAACCCCTTTGTTCTGACAACCACCACTTTGTTCTCTCTGGATCTATGAGTCTGGGTTTTATTTTGTTTTGTTCACGTGTTTGCTTTGTTTTTTGGATTCTAAGTGAAAGGATACAGCATTTGTCTTTCTGTCTGACTTGATACATTAGTATAATACCCTAAAGACCATCCATATTGGTGCAAATAGCAAGATTTTATTCTTTTTTATGGCTGAACAGTATATAAACTGCAATGAACATGGGGGTGCACACATCTTTTCAAATTAGTGTTTTCGTTGTCTTTAGATACCCAGAAGTAGAACTGCAGATAGTTCTATTTTTAATTTAATACAAACTCCATATAATTTTCCACAGTGGTTTCACCAATTTATATTTGTACCAATAGTGTATAAGTGTTTCCTTTTCTCCACATCCTCACCAATACCTGTTATTTCTAGTAGTTTTAATAGCCATTTTGACAGGTGCAAGGTGATATTTCATCGTGGTTTTGACATGCATTTCCCTGATGATTAATGATGTCAAGTATCTTTCCATGTGTCTTTGGAAAAATATCTATAAACATTCTCTCCCTGTTTTTTATTCAGATTATTTTGTTTTGGGTTTATTTTGTTTTGTTTTTGGTTATTGAGTTGTCTGAGTTCTTTATATATTTTGGACATTACCCCTTATCGGATACATGATTTGCCAATATATTATCCCATTCAGGAGGCCGTCTTATCATTTTGTTGACAGTTTTCTTTACTGTGCAGAAGCTTTGGTTTGAGGTCGTCCCATTTACCTATTTTTGCTTGTGTTGCCCCTGGAGTCAAATGTGTTGCCCTTTGGAGTCAAATCCAAAAAGCATTGCCTAAGACTGATGTCAAGGAGTTACTGCCTATGTTTTCTTCTAGGAATTTTATGGTTTCAGGTCTTACATTCAAGTCTTTAATCCATTTTGAATTAATTTTTGTATATGGTATAAGATAGTGCTCCAGTTTCATCCCAGTTTTCTTAACACCATTTATTGAAGAGACTGTCCTTTCTCCATTGTATATTCTTGCCGACTTTGTCATAAATTATTTGAATATATATGCATGGGTTCATTTCTGGGCTCTCTATTCTGTTCCACTGATATATATGTCTGTTTTTTTGCCCATACCAAACTGTTTTAATTACTATAGCTTTGTAGTTCAGTTTGAAATCGGATCATGATACCTCTGGTTTTGTTCTTCTCAAGATTGCTTAGGCTATTTGGGGTTTTTGTAGTTCCATAGAAATTTTAGAATTGTTTGTTCTAGTTCTGTGAAAAATGCCATTAGGGAATGCACTAAAACTGTAAACTGATTGGGGAGTATAACCATTTTAACAATATTAATTCTTCCAATCCAGGAGCACCAGATATCTTTCTATTTATTTGTGTCTTTTTCAATTTCTTTCAGCAGTGTTTGATAGTTTTCAATATACAGGTCTTTCACCTCCTTGGTTAAATTTATTTCAAGGTATTTTATTCTTTTTGATGCAATTGTAAATGGTCTTTTTTTCTTGAATTCTCTTTCTGATAGTTTGTTATTAGTGTATAGAAATGCAACATGTTTTTTCATTATTTATTTTGTATCCTGCAACTTTACTGAATTCACTTATTAGCTCTAACAGTTTTCTGGTTTATGGTTTTCTATATATAGATCAAGTCATCTGCAAATAGTGACAGTTTTACTTCTTCCTTCCTAATTTGGATACCTCTTATTTTTTTGTCCTTGTCTAACTTCTATGACTAGGACTTCCAATACGATGTTGAATAAAAATGGTGAGAGTGGGCATCCTTTTCTTGTTCCTAATCTTAGAAGAAAAGTTTTCAGCTTTTCACCATTGAGCATGATATATTATACACGGCCTCTATTATGCTGAGGTATGTTCCCTCACTACCTACTTTGTTGGGAGTTTTTTCTTTTTTTTAATCATAAATGGCTGTTACATCTTGTCAATTGCTTTTACTGCATTTATTCAGATGATCATGATTTTTAACTTTCATTTTGTTAATATGGCATATCATATTGATTAATTTGCAGATGGTGAACCATCCTTGCATCCCAGGAATAAATCCTACTTGATCATGGTATGTGATCCTTTTAATGTATTGTTGAATTTGGTTTGCTAATATTTTGTGGAGGATTTTTGAATCTATGTTTATCAGGGATATTGGCCTGTAATTTTCTCCTCCCTCCCTCCCCCCCCTCCCTCCCTCCCTCCCTCCCTTCCTTCCTTCCTTCCTTCCTTCCTCCCTCCCTCCCTCCCTCCCTCCCTCCCTCTCTCCCTCCCTCCCTTCCTTCCCTCCCTCCCTTTTCTCCCTTCTTCTTCTCTCCTTCCCTCTTCCTCTTCTCCCCACTCCCATCTTTGTGTCTTTGTGTGTGTGTGTGTGTGTGTGTGTGTAACCTTTGTCTGGTTTTAATATCAGAGCAATCCAGGGTAATCCTGGTCTTGTAAGATAAGTTTGACAGTGTACCCTCCTCTTCAATTTTCTGGAAGAGTTTGAGAAGAACAGGTATTAAATTTTTTAATGTTTGGTAGAATTCACCAGTGGAGCCATCTGGTTCTGGATTTTTGTTTGTTAGGAGATTTTTGATTACTGATTCAATCTCCTTACTAGTCATCCTTCTACTCCCATTTTTGTTTATCTTTTCAAAGAAGTAGCTCTTAGTTTCAACCCTCTTTCTTATTTTCAACTGATTGCATTGTTAATTTCTGAAAGGCAGGGACCATAATAGACTAGCCTATTTCTAGTATGATGAATAAGTATGACTCTTCTCACAATTGGGGACCTTCTCTTAAACACAAAGTTGATATTAAAATATGTCACTGGAATATGAAAATAGGGAACTTTTAGGGGTGAAACAGGTTCTAATCTTCAGCAGAAACTGGAAAAGTGGGGCCCTGGCCACTGCAGAGGCCCAGGGTAAGTCTATTTCTGCAGAGACCAATTGAGCTCTGATTCTAGGAACTCTCCAAGTGTCCCTCTGTTCTTGATGTTGTTTCTCAAGTATACTTGCCATCTATTCATCTGCATGGCAGGGAGATTTCTCAGTATAGGTTAGGAAATTGACTTTTTGCAACAATTCTATCATGTCTGAGTCTGGGCAACATTAGTTCTCTTTTCCAAGGCTAATTAACCCCCTGAATAAGCAAAGCACTGAGAGTCCCACCTTCCTAGAAGGCAAGTCAGGGTGCATGGTGAAAAGATCATGGTCCTTGGAGTTCAGACAAACCTAGATTTAAGGACTGGTTCCACCACTAGTTAGGTATGGCATCTTGAACAAATTGTTTACTTTTATCTGCAAAAATGATTATTATGAAAATTGAAAGGAAAAAGGTACAAAAAGCATACACCTAAAAGCCTATGTTATTGCAAATAATAAAGGGCAGTTTCCTTATCTCAACAAATATAGGAAACAAGTCTTTTCTGTAAAGGGCTGGATAGTAAATATTTTAGGCTTTGTGGAAGATACAGTCTCTGTCATAAGTACTCATCTCTGCCATTGTCCTGCAAAAGCAGACAATATGTAACTGAAAAAGCTTGACTCATAAAATTCAATTTACAGAAACAGGCAGCTGGCCAGATTGGCAAGTAGCACATCTCAAACGAATGGGTACGAGTCACCCAGGGATCCTGTGAAAACGCAGACTCTGTCCTGTAGGTGTACACCTGGGCCTGATTTTGCATCTCTAACAGGCTTCTGGGTGCACTACGGATACACATAGGTAAGGGTAACCCGGGAAACCTTTCTGAATGTCAGACCACTATATTTATTTCATTTGACTACTTAGGTAGAGTGCTAAGTCCTTTTGGACTGCTATAACAAAAATACCATATACTGGGTGGTTTAAGCAACAAACATTTCTTTCTCATGGTTCTGGAGTCTGGGAAGTCGATGAACAACGCACTGGCAAATTCAGTGTCTGATGAAGGCCCTCATCCTGGTTCATAGACAGCTTGTCTTCTTGTTGTGTCCTCACATGGCTGAAAGAATGAAGGAGCTCGGGCGTCTGGGTGGCTCAGTCGTTAAGCGTCTGCCTTCGGCTCAGGTCATGATCCCAGGGTCCTGGGATCGAGTCCCACATTGGGCTCCCTGCTCAATGGGGAGCCTGCTTCTCCCTCTCCCACTCCCCCTGCTTGTGTTACCTCCATCGCTGTGTCTCTCTCTGTCAAATAAATAAATAAAATCTTAAAAAAAAAAAAAAAAAAGAATGAAGGAGCTCTCTGGGATCCCTTTTATCGGGGTATTAATCCCCCAAAGGCCCCACCTCCAAATACCATCACATTGGGGATTAAGTTTCAACGTATGGATTTTGGGGGGAACACAGACATTCAATCGGTAGCAGTGGTCAACTCCTCACAATCTTTCAACTAGCTCATATTAAGATACACGTACCATTTCTTACTCTATATATCTTTGATGATCCGTACTGATTTGAGTCCTGAACTTTAGTTTTAGTGAGTTTTAATGCTAATTTTACTTAGACTAAGAGCAATTCTTCCCTGGTTAGATTCTGTGTCATTCTCTCTCTCTCATTTTCGTAATAAATGAGCTCTTAACTTAATGGGATTGTTCTAGAATTACACAAACTGGCCATCACATCTCACTTTCCATGGTGATGTTTAATGATACACTCTCCCAGTCTACTCCAGGAGTAACGACTTCCTCTCATGGCCTCCTACACATGCCATTCTATAAAACCAATGAAGGAAGTACCAATTGGCTGGAACCAGATGGCAGGTAGTAGATGCTAATTGGCCTTGCCCAATGCTGAGTCAAATTTAGCTGCTCAACTAGGTACTGAATGCCTTGCTCTTTGAGTAGAAAATCTTTCTCTAAGGCCATGGCAGTGATGGCTTTCAAATTCATTTTGGCTTCCTGTGAGCAGAAGCCTACTTCTGCAGAGAGCCAAAATACCAGCTCAAAACATAATTATGCCCTAGCATTTTTCATCCCAAATAACCTCAGTACAATATTCTAAAATTAACCCACCTTCAACTTGAAACTTAACTGAGATGTGACATAAAAATGTTCTGTCTACTAGTAAACATCCTAGTCCTCTTTCACAGCCTAATCTGCTGAGTTTATTTTGGTGGTGGCTTATCTTCTGAGTTTAGGAGTATTACGACAACAACAACAAAAAACATCTTAGTGAGTTCAGATCTAAACTCAAATTTTCCAGAAAAATAAAGGAATACACTTTCTGTTTCTTTTCTAGGCAAGGAGACTCCGTAAAACTTGATAACATTTTAGTTCTTCGTGTTCTCAGTTAGCAAATTGTCCTTAAATTTAACCTAAATTCTTCTTGCTGCAAAATAAACCCATCTCCCTTAAAAAAATTTTTTTAAACAGCTGCTAAACACTACTTATCCAACAGCAATTAGCCTGAACTAATCTTCAAAGTCTCTTGAGAGGAACTCGTTTTCCAGAGATTTGGGTGGGGATTCTAGGCAAGGTGGAAAGGCCAGAAGGAAGAGTGGCTTGAAGAACATTGTGTTTACCAGCTGAATGCAAAGATAAAGATAACTATTGCCTAACTGTAAGAAATATACAAAAATTGTCCTTGCTTTGTAGGCTGGTGCTTTTTAAACTGTTCGTTGAATTAGAATGGTCTTTAAAGCTTACTTACTTCTGTGCTGCTTAACTAGAAATTTAAATCAGTGTAGTATTTTAGAGCTAGGAATTATCTTTGTTCATCTTGCCTTTACCTTATTTATAGGTGAAGATAACTAGGCACAGACAGAGGTCAAATGATGGACAATGAAGGATTAACTAAGGATTGTCTATATTCAGCACATCTCAAATAAATTTTGGGGCCTTGCCAGACTCCTGAGAGGTAACCTATAAGTCCTTGGAATATCTTTCCCGATAAGCCTGTCTTTGTGTATCTGGGGGCTTTGAGCCATGGCAGAATCCATGCTAACAATGTGGTTTATGGTGGAGCATTTGGCCCATGTACTACCAGGTTACCTCTGAAGGGATGGAACACTAACTTCAGCCACATAGGGGGTCAGCCGTGTTTGTGAGATTGACCCCCCAGGAAAGACCTTGGACTCCAAGACTCAGGTGAGCTTCTTGGTTGGTAATACTCCGTAAGTACCGTCACACATTGTTCCTGGGAAAAAGAAGTGCTGATTACACTAGGAGAGGACATCGAGAAGCTTACACCTGCTGTCTCTTGGACCCTGACCTATGTTCCTTTTCTGTGGCTAACTTTAATCTGCATCCTTTTGCTGTAATAATGGTAATCATGGAGTATAACAGCTTTGCTGAGTTCTGTGAGTCCTTCTAGCAAATCACTGAGCCCAAGGGTGGTTTTGGGCATCCCTGAATACAAGAGAATTTTCTAAGTTCATAGTTATCTGTGGCAGAATTCGAACAAACCAACTCTTCTCATTTTTACAACTCCGCAAGGTTAATTAGTTACTCATTAATGCATTAGTCCCTGTAGGCAACCAAGAAATACATAAAGGGAGTCTATCATGACCAGGAGCTAGAAAAGCAAAGTAACCATGATGAGCTTTCTTCCATACAGAGTTACCAAGTCTACTGTGATCTTCATATTCTCAATGATTTTGATCCTAAAACACCAGTTTTAGTTAGTTGGTTCTTATAGAATTTGTATGTCTCTTCTTTGGTTTGCCATTGTAAATCTCTTAAAAAATCTATCATAGTCTCCTCTGTATTATAACAATTGTACTGGCTGATTTTAAGTGCTGTATATATGGGAAAATCTGCCATGCTTGTTTCGCCCTACAACCACTCACGGAAAACTTATACGCTCAATATACATTTATATGATAAATTAATCAATGTATGAATGAGTAACTGATGAATGGATGAATGTTTGTTAGCACAGAAAAGTGCGATCAAGTTCAAGTTATAATCAAATGGTATCCAAAGTCTCTGTGGACGAAACACAGGGGATAAACTCTCCAATGAATAAAATAAAGGTCTCCAAGGATTTAACAATGAAGATAGCAAAGACCTATCCATGCAAAACATTTTCATTAATGAAATATATTTTCGCATATTGTATTTCCCAAAATACAATAAATGTGACAGTTTTTTAAAACTATGCTCTGTATCTTCCAAAGTGAACGTATCTGAAGTCCTCAGCTCCACTGAAGCTCTGTGTAAAACTATCTCAATCCATCGCCACCTTTGTAGGCAAAGAAAATTGAAGAGAGCAGAGTCTCATTTCTGAGACTCACGATCACTCCAGCAAATCAGTCAGGACAAGAACAATATCATACTGTCTGCCCTACTTTGTCTAGCACCAGAAGGGTTGGTTATATTTAGCCAGGAGAAGAAAGCTCAGAATGGTAAAGACACAGACTCACTCAGGGACAATTTCAACAAGGAGATGGGGGAGAAGTATTTCTGTGTAAAGAGACAGGAATGTGAAGAGCTGGGTAGATTTGCCAACATGTTATAAATACAAAAGTTTTATCTATGGACCATAAAAATGTAAACATTCTCAAATGATTGGAGCTGATGATAGAGACAGAAATTCCCAAGCAGTCAGTCTAGTACAAGTATCAGGGAGAATTCCTTTACAGATAAAAGACACTAGGCCAAGTATAGGGGTTGCATTCAAGGATGATATCAATTCATTGCTTCTCAGCTCTGTGAATATGAATCTGGGTCCTTCAAATATTTTCCCTTTGTCAACTGGCATGATGTTGGGAGCTGTCAGCAGAGGGCACTAGAGAGACATCAGGATGAAGGGCCTTCCCTCTTGGTTCTAGAGTGTTCAACGGGGCAGGCTGCAGCCTGCTGTGCTGCTTCTCCAGCGTGGCTTTGCTTCTCCAGCACCAGGCTCCTGTGACCCAGCTCCAGCAATGTAGCTTCTCCGGTGCATGACTTGCATTACACGCAGCCAGGCGTAGCCCCCTCAGCTGGCCGCTTCCCCCAGGAGAACCCCCCTGAGCAGCTGTGTAGCCGAGTGTCTCCAGAGAGACATGTCCTGTGAAGAGCTTTTCCCAGCACCAGACAGGGTCGATTTCTAGCAAGCTCTGCGGGCGCAGCACCAGAGCGCTCTCTCTCCCACTCAGCGAGCCAGAGTCATGCCCTCCACCAGTCCTAGCACACCGGATGCTCTATATCAGCACCAGGGCTGGTGACTGCTCCTTCTTTCGCTACGCCTATTTTTTTTTTTTTGTTTTGTTTTGTTTTTAAGATTTTATTTATTTATTTGAGGGAGAGAGGAGGAGCTGAGGGAGAGGGACAAGCAGGGCTCGATCCCACAACCCAGAGATCATGACCTGAGCTAAAATCAAGAGTCAGATGGACACTCAACCGAACCACCCAGGCACCCCGCTACTCCTGTATTCTTTCTGGTTCTCTATATTTCTTATTAGCCAATCCCTTGGCACTGCAACCTTATGTTAGAATTACTAGTTCTTTATATTAAACTTATCTTGTTCGAATTACTGTGCGGTTTTGTATCTTGATTGGGCCCTGGCTGGTAGAGTCTGGTTTCTGTGAGTCATTACAAAGTAATTTATATCAGTGGGATTAGGGCTTGCATAATTGCTTTTTTCCCCCCTATAAAACAAAGCAGCCATGTAATCTGAAATTTATTTTCCCTTTCCAAACCTACTATTAAAAATGCTGTTCTCAATTATAGGTCCGATTTATTGACATATTACTACAGAGCTCAATCCCAAAAACTCCTTCAGATCCATAGCTTTCTCGACACAGAACACCGAAGGCAGAATGACTTCACTGTACAAGCCTCTGCGGAGAGCATTATATCAGAGAGCAGATAGAGCTCTGGGAAAGTGATCTCATTTCCTCCTCCCTTCTTCTTTTAATCACTCTTATGTCACTAGACAAAGTCTAAAAGAACTTTCCATTGTCCTTTTCCATCTTCTGGCTCTGTGGGGATGCTGGGGCTTTTCTCAGCAAATATAGAGCAAAATAAAGGTGTCTAAATTCAACCTCTCCAAGGCTAAACATGACAGAGAGATTAAGCCATTTGGAAAATCTTCAAATTTCCTTGATGTCAGTAATTAAGATATGAAGAAGCAGGAATGGCAGAAGTAATACGGTCACATCCCCAAATGCTTCCTATTCGTGGGTTTACAAGACCTCCAACCTTAGAGACTTATACAACAGGCTGAAATGTAGTTATAGGCCAAGAAGGGAGAAACAGACCTCTGGTTAATTTGAAATCTTAAATGGGTTTATACACTGTTAATTTACAAACTGCTATGTGAAAAGTTTATCTTGTTCAATCAGATATCCTTTTAACTATCTAAAGCCCTTCTTAGTGATCTATGAGGAGAAACAATGTCAGCTTTTGGACATATTCCATAATTTACTACTCTAAAGTATTCTTTTCACATGGTTATGTTATAATCATGCTATTTAAGAAACTGTAGAGTATGACATATTTAAATGTTTAAGACCCCAGAAATAGGTTGAAATTTAGGTATATTGCCACGTAAAGGCATGAGAATGAATTTGAAGTCAACTCAGGGAATCACAAAGCTGAAATCAGGTGGCGGCTGGCTTTTTCTTCTGGAGTCTCTGGGGGAAGAACCTACTTCTAAGATCATTCTTATTGGCAGGACTTTGTTCCTTGCCGTTGTGGAACTGGGGCCCTACTTTCCTTGCTGGCTCTAATCTTGGGCCCCTCTCAGTTCCTAGAGGCCACCCATATTCCTCGCCATATGATTCTCACCATTTTCAAACCAGTGATAGTGCATCAAATTCTTCTCATGTTTCAAATCTGATTTAGCTCTTTCTCAGCCAGAGAAAGCTCTGTTTTAAAAGGTTCATGTGATTAGGTCAGGCCAACCAGGAGAATCTCCCTACTGTACCATATAACATTACCAAAACCAGCCCATTCACACTCCTGGGAATTATGCAAGGTGTGGAGACCAGGGCAGCAGTAAAGTTGGGGGGTTATCTTCAAATTATGCCCACCCAACACATCTAAGATGGAAAAGAATTAGACAAAGTTAATGATTTAGAGTTGCCCCTGTATGAACTGAAGTTCAAAAAAATTGGTGGAGAGATGCAATTGAATTAAAAATAAGTAAGGGCCTAGATGTAGTAGATTAGGATTGTTAACAAAATGCTGGAATAATAGAACCAGAGGGCACATCCTGGAACAGAAAAGGAGCAAAGTAAGTATGGAACACATTTATAAAAGGGAAAGAAAAATTGAAAATTCATTAAAGCAAAAGGTAATACTTGGAAACAATAGGCTCAATTAAATAAAATATTTGAGTTCCTACTATATGTCAGAAGTAGAAATCAACAGAAGATAAAGTAACAATAATAGTTAACATGTACTGAGTACTTAATATGTGCTAGAGCTAGAGTAAATCTGAGTGACTTACACATATTTCTTCATTCAATATTCAAAACATACTTACAGATTATTATCATTCTTATTTTGTATTTGTGGAAAGTGAAGTAGAGAGAGATTAACTTGCCCAACATCACCTTATAAGTGGCCGAATCAAGAGTGAACCCAGGAACTTAGTCTCTAGTGCCTAGTATATTATTGTTTCCTGTAAGGAAGGGAATGAGGGAAGCAGGAAGGGAATGAGGGAAGCAGGACGGGAGAATTGCAAGAAGGAAGCTGGAGAAAGAGAGATCTAAGGGCAAAAGCAAAGCCTACCTGTTTCCTATCTTTCACAGCAAGAGTGTTAGTGAGTTGATGACCAAGTGTCCTCTCCTCTTGGTAGTTCTTGGATGGGCACCACAAGCTTTTGCCTCTGTGCCTCCATGTTCTAACTAACCTATTCTATGACTGACTTTCCTTCAGACACATTAGTACCTTAAACCTTATTCATTACAGAGCAGACTTTCTGGACTAGGAATCACCCACGTCCCCTGTATTCATTCACTCATTCATTTATTTATTCAACAAATATTTATCAGTGCCTCTTACATGTCAGATATTGTTAGAGGTGCTGAGATTCAATTAAGTGACAATACAGACAAATCCAAGTTTTTAGAAAACACACATTCTGGTGGTGGTGGTGGGGAATGATGGGGGGAGGGAGATATTCAAGTGAACAAATGCACATCAGGTAGTAACAAGGACTATGAATAAAGCAAGGCTGAAGTAATAGTGATTGGAGGGGTAGAGATGTTAGATTTAGTGGTCAGGGAAGGTCTCTCTGATAAAATAGTATTTAAAGTGTGACTTGAATGACCAAGATGGAGCCAGCCTGTAGCTTTGTATATTTCTGTTCTGCTCTGTGTTGGTTTTACAGTTTTACATATAGGGACAATGTACTGCCTTTCTAATTCTTGTACGGAGCACCTCACAAACTCGTAACACTAAATGAATCATTAATTTTTTTAAATGAATTTGGATGGCAGAATATCAGTAAACTTAAGGGAAGTTAGGAATCTGAGTGGTACCCCAGCATTCTCTGTCCAAATAAAAATTGCTCCTGAGACCTAATATGTTATATATTATTTTTGTTGGATTTATTTGCAGTCAGTTTTAGATGTCTGAGGATAAATGCAAGTCATAGGCAAGCAATGGTTATCTGGCCAGCCACTGTAAAATATATTCTTGGTTCAGTTTTATTATTCAAAGAGTATGGGATATAAATACGTTGCTTATTTTCAGAATGAACTCACTGCTTCAGTTCTTCCACATTGTTGCCTTTAATTAGATTTTCTAATCAATCATCTCTGGGTATTGTTCCATGTCCAGAAGTCCATATTAATAAAACGTCTGCTTACTTATAACAATTTGGTGAAAAGTTTAATTCCAGGATGTTAATCCATCTGGCCTTGCCAACTGCCGAACTACAGAAGGATAAGTTGGTGGTAGAGGGAACACCATCTGTTTCTGAGAATTTAGTTGATCTCTGCATGATGAGCAGGAAGTCAATTGCAAGACTGAAGAGCCAAGATGGAGAAGAGGAAAGTGAAGAGTTTATTGGGCCTTTGTTTCATTCATGAGTACAATTTTCACAAGATGGATCAACATTAAAACCAATGAGCACAAGGTTTACATTATTCAGCTACTCACTTGGCAGAAATCATGTCCACATATTTGTCCTTTGTTCTTTCTCTTTGGTAGCAACCAATTGTTAAAAGGAACTATATTTGTTCTGCCTAAACATGTATTTCTTCAAATGAAGTAACCTGTTTATCTATTAGTGTTGAATCAAGAAGGCAACATATAATGTAACTTGAGTCAAATGTCTAGGCTAATTAGCTCAGTTGACCATGGTATTTTATCGATGATCCTTAAATCCTAAATTCTACTTCTATATAGTCAAGTTAGTATTACACAGGAACATTCCATACCCAGAACTCCATCTTTATTCCTAGCTAAGTAGCTGAAAGATGCCATCAAGAGATACAGATGATGTAATCCATCACATTTATTCAAAAAAAGTCCTAAGTTCATGTCCTAGTGATGGTGATGTGGTTGAATTGTGACCAGGAAGAGCAGCACGTTACAAAAATCAGTGAGAATGGTTTGTTTTTTGGATAAAACTAAGAGCAACTGAAGGAGTCAGTGATAAGGAAAACCAGTTCAACTGAACATTTTCTCTCTAACCCTTTGACATGATCTTCCTAGACAGCATTAGAAGCTCAGGACCACGGCTTCTCTGAACTCTCTTTTCCACAAGCTTCCGTGACAGTTACAAAGATTTCTACTCTTAACCCACTTTTTTTTTTCTTTTCTTTTCATTCTCTTCTCCTATGCTTCTCCTGGCTTTCTGTTCACTTTTAACCACTTTACTGAACTAATCCCCTGTCATTGATTCAGAAATAACTTATATCCTGATTGATGCCTCAATTTATATTTTTGGTTCTGGCTTCTCACCAGAACCACAACCTCACAATTTCATTTTCACTTAAATATCATACAGTCACTTCAAAGTAAATATATCTCAGACTGAATCATCTTCCCTCCTAAACTAGGCCCTCTTCTAAGATTTACATGGTGTCAACATTCTCTAAGTCAACAGGACTCTTCATCAGGGGCCCTTACCCATTTCACCAAGGCCATCTTTTATCCATCCAACCATTCATTTAAGTAATAGCTCTTCCATTCTTTTAAGCAGAGGCATTTGGGCCATCATTCTAAGTAAACAAACTGTTGTTACACTGAATTCCAGCCACAAGCAGAGATATTTGATGTGTATCTAGTCTGTGCCACCGGCTCATACAGGATATACAGGACAAGTGGGGAGGTATTAAGTGTTCTGTTACTGTTTGAAGGCAATTTGTTAAAAAAGTAATCAAACCTAATGAGTATGATTCTTATCTCAGATAGTCACTATATTTGTATGCCCAACTTCTTCACAAAAATTTGCACCTAGAGAAAGAGCCACAAAATTGTATTAATGATTATTCATCCACAAATTTCTATGGTTTCCTGGTGCTGACAGATGGAGAAATATGTACTCTAGGTGGCCTCTCTGAAGTTTGGCAGTAGATATGCATGATCTCATGCAACAAAGATAGAACATTCTCCAGTTCTCTTGGCAGAAGATGATGGGGAGTGTAAAAGGAGATTAAGTTTCTAAGCAATATTTTCTTCTAAAAATCTTCTATAAGTATTTTATAAAGAAGTAGCACTCCTAAATGAAACCTGCCAGGAACTTAAGGTACACATTGCTATCAAAGAAGGATATTCTAGATTCTAGGTGTATGACACAGCTTTGAAATCTATGAACTTGAATAACAATGGATAAAAGCTAATTAATCATTTCTTAAACTAAGCCAAACCAAAGTTCTGACATGTTTACAGATATCACTCAGTCATTCACTTTTACTGTCTTGTTCTTTTAGTAACTTAGCACTGAGAATCTTGCCAAATATGGGTATTTTGACCCCACTGATCTGCTCAGAAACAGTTCTTTTTAATGGAAGCTGCACTATCAAGGGCACAGTTGACATCCTATATAATTCCCTAATTCAATTTGAAGTAGAGGAAGCACTGACATCAACCTTGGACCAGTACCCAAACTACAGCATGTTCAAATTATTAAAGAGCTTTAATCCATTTCCCATTTCCACCTTCACTGAACTTTATCATATGGAAACCAAAATACCAAGGATAGTAAATAGGTTCCAACTTACATTCCAATTCAAATGGAATAGTGGCTTCCTGGAGAGCTATATGAAAAAGGATCTTGTGCTCAGGTCAGTAGAAACGAGGATTGTGATTAGCATTGTCCACCATGGAGAGGTAGTAGTAGAAACAACTAGAGGACAAGGTTCTGGAACTTAAGGGTGTTTAACACAGAGAAAAGAAATCTTAGGTAAGCCATGGTATTTTCCTTAAATGCTTGAAGGACAGCTACATGAAAAACAGAATCAACTTTTTCTAACGTACAAAATTAGTATCAGTAAGTGAAATCACAAACTCCACGTAACAAAGAACTTTTAAATAATTAGAAAAGTCCAAAACGGAACCTATGCTCTTGAGAGGGAGAGTCATACCCAAGATGAGAAGTGCTCAAGCAGAGGTATGGATAGTATGGAGGGGATCCCAGCAAGTGTGGGGAATTAGAATAAATGATTTCTTAGGGGTCTTACCATATGCCATCAAGCCTCAAATAATGAAAAACATTATCTTTCCGAGGAGGGCTACTTGTATTGAGATAAAAACAAACAAAGGAAAACGTCCAACTATTTCAGACCCAATATTTAGTACTTCCACTGAATTTCATCCCAATATGAAGCAGTGTCTATGCCTTGCAGTGCTTTAAAAGTTATTTTGTATTTGACATTAAAAAAATGCACTTGAAATTGGACATCATCTTTTAAAACCTCAGCATTCAGGATTCTAATGTGTGAGTGTGGATATACCTGAACTCACAGTCCTTGCCAGAGTGCAACTTATCAAAGGCATTTGTGCCATATATTGGAAACCAACTGGTTGCCCGGGAAGGTTAGGTATAGGATTCGTTATTGTCCCGTCAGCAATCAGCATCTTTGTCACAGAGCGAAGGAGATGGCATGAAAATCACACAAGACAGAGATGAAAGCTGTGTAGTCAGAAGAAAAAAGCCTTCTTGATTATGCTGTGGACTTTCTGAAGTCTTTAATTCTCCCTCTAGCCCATCTTCAAACTGGCATGTGGGACGTACGGTAGATGGATGGTGATGCTCATCAGGAGAAGCACACACATATATCTTGTGGGTTGATTTTTTTATTTGCCAGCTCAAGAGGAACAGGGAGATTTATTTGGAAGGATGGTAATGAAGGTGGGGAGGCACTAGTTAGACTGCAGTTTCTGTTCCCAATATGTTATTCTCACTTTTTTTCTCTTCTTGATGCTGGGTTGCTCTCTTTATTTCCACTATTTTTCTTTAAAGGGGGGATATTTTGGTATAATAAGCCAGTGGCATGAGAGAGGAGGGTGGTAAAGATGTGGGAATACAGAATCTTTGTGTTGTCATTTTTGCTGAGATATTTCAAATGTTTTAATTACATTCTACATCTTTATTCCACATACATTTACTTATACACAATTACATACTATTTGAAATAATTGTTTTCTTTATCCCCAAATGAGATTTCATGTTCCCTTTCTTGCTATCTTTCTTTTGCTCTGCTTTACAAGAATGAAATAATTCACTATAATAAAAAAAAATCACTTTCTTCCTCCATAACAATAGCACAAGGAAATGGGCTGACTTTGCTGGACCTCATACAGGGGAAGAAATCACCATCACCACCCTGATCTGAGCCAAAGAATGGAAACATTCACTAAAAGCAGGGAGTAAATTGATATACTCTTGATTTCCAGAACGCTGTTTCCTGCCAAGCAGTAAAGACATGGCCTTTGGAGGCCTGTTAACAACTCTCACTGGCACATCATTCTAATGCAACAACAAATCACCTGAGTTGAAGAGTCATACTAGACCTGAGTCCAGTCCCAATTTTGCTCTTTACAGGACCAGTTTAGTTACTTATCCTGTCTTAGTTTTTTCATCTGAATATGGGTTATGATAAATCCTAACTTCACATGGCTTTGGAAATATTAATCAGAATAATTACGAACCACACCATGCAAACAGTGTTTAATTATTGAATTTACTGATTTTCAAAGTAAATATTGGGTACAAGTCCAGATGGATAAGTACATCCAAATGCTTTCTAAATCCCTAAAATCATTTGTAGATGGTCAAAATTTAGTAGAGCAAATTCTTGATTATATAGGTGGTTGTTATTCACTTTCTGATTTACCCTTAAGGTTTATATCTGTCTGCCAAGGTTTGTCTTTTATTTTCCCTATTTCTGCAATAGAATATTATAATAAAAAATATAGGATCAGGGATTTTGGAATATAAAATGTTCTTATTTGTTACTCATGTTTGTAAAATTCGACTTATAAAAGCTAAAATAAAAATGTAATTGTCTATGGGTTTTTCCATTATGAAATTACCCTTACCATTTTGTGTATGTATGAAATCTAAGAGTCTTAATATTGTGGTACAAGAAGTTTCATGTCAAGAAACAGGTATGTACCAGGGGCGCCTGGGTGGATCAGTGAGCATCTGCCTTTGGCTCAGGTCATGATCCCAGGATCCTGGGATGGAGCCCTGCACTGGGCTGCTTCTCCCTCTCCCTCTCCCGTCGCTCCCCCTGCTTGTACCCACTCTCTCTCTCTGTCAAATAAATAAATAAATAAATAAATAAATAAATAAATAAATAAATAAATAAATAAAATCTTAAAAATAAAAAAAAAAGAAATAAGTATGTACCAAATTTTCTTTTTTGGGCAGATTGAAATTGTGAATGCATGTATCTCTGAAAAATAATGTTATATTATTTATCATGGTTAAGTGTCCAGGGCAATCCAGAAAAACCTATCCAAATCATATCCTACTTTTTCTAGAAGAGGCATAAAATTTTAGAAATAAATTACCACATATCATAGTATTTCTATGGGAAAACATGAGTTTGGAGACTCAGTGTGGGGAAACAAAAATTGATCATCCAGCTGCCTCACTCCCATTTTCATTCTAAACAGGGGGCGGTGGCTACGATGGCCTTTAGTGGGGCTATAGCAAGAGGAGATTTAAGATAGGAAGGCAGTTAGTGAGAGAGGAGGAAGACAGGGATGACAAGAAAATATAGGTGTGGAAGGCTGGGGCTGTATGTCTTTGTTTCAAGCTGTCACCCCTTTTTCTTTTCAGGTATCCCGAAGGTACTCTGGCAATAAAAATAACAATGATCATTTGTTGAGAGCCTGCTGAATTAGAGGCACAGTCTTCAGTGTTGTTAACATGCAGTCAATCCTCTTAATAACCCTGAGAGGAAAGTATTATTATTCTAGTTCTTATAGATGAGAAAATTGAGGCTTAGGGAGGTTAAGAACCCTTGCCAGGACCATGCACATAGTAAGTGACAGAACCACCTGAATTAGCCACTTCAGTTGCCAAAACTACTAACCAAGGGCAAAGTCCAGCCCCGGTTGTGCTTTGCATGGTTTTCACAACATTTTTGTAATTGCCTTCTCTTAAGTAAAACCAGCTGGACTTGAGGAGTGGCTGTCATCCTCAGAGAGAATGGGTACCCTCCAGGGTTTTGGTTTTTGTTTGCCCTACATCCCCTTATGCCCTTACAGAACTATAAATGAAGTCAAACATACATACAGGAAGGTGCACAACCCATAAAAAATACAGCCTTTTGAATGCTCACAAATAAAACAAGTGTATCTATAACCTAAAACAAGAAGTAGAACATTCCCAGCACCTACACTCACAAAAGGCCCCTTGAGTTCCCTTCCGTCACTATGGCCTCATCCCCACCAGAGATTATATCTATTTTTTCCACTTTAAATGAATGCATTAATATATCTGAATGTCTGTTGTGCGTCTGATGGCTTTTACTCAACATTAATATTTATGAGGCTCTTCTATGTTATTGAGAGGAGGAGAAGGAGTTAATTTTCGTTGTTGTATTCTATATAACACAAATTGATTATACCACAATTTATTATCATTTCTACTATTGGTGGCAATTTGGGTTGTTGCCAATTTTTGGTGGCGTTATAGATGGTGCTTCCATTAACATTCTTGTATCTTTCTTTTAATGAGCATATACACACATCTCTTAGACATATACACAGGAGAGGAATAACTGGGTCACAGGATATATACATGTTAAGTTTTTGTGTCTATAGCCAAAAAGTTTTTCCAACATATTGTAACAATTTATATTTCTACCAACTTACTGGATGTGAGTTACAGGAGTACCATATCTTGTTGCCATTCTTTTAAAATTTTACTTATTATAATGAGTATGTACAAGTATCTCAATGTATTTTTTAAAACAGTTTCATTGGGCTATAATTAACATATCATAAAATTCAACCATTTAAAATGTACAATTTGATGGTTTAGGTATATTTACAGAGCTGTTCGACCATTACCATAGTCTAACTTTAGAACATTCCATCACTCCAAAAAGAAACTCACAAACATTAGCAGTTGCTCTCTATCCCCACAAGACAACCACTAATCTACTTTCTGTCTCTATATGTTTGCCCATTCTGGACCTTTCATATAACTAGAACCACACAATATGTGGGCTTTTGTGACTGGCTTATTTCACCTAAGCATAATGTTTCTGAGGTTTATCCATGTTGTGGTATATATCAGTACATTATTCCATTTCATTGCCAATAATATTCCATTGTATGGATGTACCACATTTTGTTTATCCACTCATCAGCAGATGGGAATTTGGGTTGTTTCTGCTTTAGGGCTATGAAAAAGAGGGCTATGAATATTTTGTACATTTTTGTTGGTGAACATATGTACACATTTCTTTTAGATATATATCTGGGAGAGGAAGGGCTAGGTCACAGAATATGCACATGTAAGATTCTAATGGCTATATACAAACAGTTTAATAAAGATATCCTATAAACTTATATTCCTACCAATTTACTGGATGAGAGTTACAGTTACTTGACATTTTGGTATTGCCATTTTTTAAAAGATAAAAGCCCTTGTTTTAAAGAGTAGTTTTGGGTTCATAGCAAAATTGAGAGGAAGGTACATAAATTTCCCCTACATCCCTTGCCATTACACAGGCACCCCCTCCCCCATTACCAGCATCCCCTACGAGTGTGGCACATTTGTTATAATTGATGAACCTACATTGACACATCATAATCACCCAAAGTCCTTACTACTATATGTCTTAACTCTTGTAATCCTCCAAGAAATTGTTCTTAACTATTCCCATCCCACTTTAATCAAATTTTCTCACATTTTAGGCACGTAGTAAATTAAAAAGTGTATCTTGTACTAAATAACCATTCTTCATTTTTAGTTACTCCTCAGATTCGTCATGTCAACTGAATGTAACTCGCTGAGGGTAGCAATTTCATTTTCTGTATACCAAAAAATTTCTGTACTCACATGACTTGTAATAAAGTAACACTCAAAAATAAAAGGTTCCAAATTGAATCCTTGTTGAGCAGAGAATCCAGGTTTCAAAGGAATGAGTAAACTATTTAGGCTCTAAAAATCACAAAATGATCTTGTATGTGTTCTCTTCTCCCAGTCAGTGATGTTATTAGTTTAAATAGTAAGTATGCGTGAAGGACTACATTTTTTAAGAACTATATTTTTACTTATCTTTCATTCAATTGGATTATTTTCACATTGAGAGGTGTGAAAATTAATTTCTGTTAGGTAGTTGTAGTTTGGAATTAAATATAAACGCCTTAAAATATATTAAGTAGCACAGACTACTTTCGAGCTGAAAAATAAGTTAACTACGGAACAAAGCAAGCCTACCAAATAATCATTATTAGATTTCACTATAGGATCTTGGGCTTCACTTACAGATTGTAGGGTCTTACAATCTCCCTGTAAGGCAGCAAATTAACTTCTCAAGTTAACATTAAACACACACTGTATGTTTCCCTTCTATTTGCTTCAGTGATTTATTCCAACCAGTATCATAGTTTCATCATTTCTTAATATCAGGATTCCTTAATGTACAGACACCTGTAGCAAGGACTGCTTAATGCCACAGTGTGCTAATGAGCTGCATTTCACAATCATAAATACGAGTCTGAGAACTATAAACTCAATGGACTGATAAGTGGCTGTATCTGCTAGTACCAGAAGCAAGGTGATTTCCTCCTCAATGAGTTGAAGTGTTTGGACATGGAAGAGTACTTAGCAATACCCTACTACGCCCTGTGAGGAAGCCTGCTGGGGACACTGAGTTCCAAAAGGAGTAAGCCAAGCATAAGCCCCAGACCAAGCTGGGATTTCATTCTATTCTCAGAGGAAAATGTTTTGAATTATAAAATGGGAGGACAGATATGTGTTTTGGCATTGTGTGCCTTTTGTAGGATACAACAAATAATCAGTTACATTTTCAGTCCAAATTAATGCCATTTCTCTCATTTAGAATCTTTCATTGGCAGTGGTACATGAAAGAAGAGTTCACTTACTGTAGAAGAGTTAGGAAGTTTATCATTAAAGATGTAACACAAAAGATGGGATGAGTTGTGGTTTTAGATAAGCTTAAAGACAGATGCTAACTAGAATTTAATTCATGGAACACAGACCAACCCAAACTATGTTCACTCACTCACTCACTCACTCACTCATTTTTCAACAAAATTTTATTCTGATGAGTAATGTAATTTTTAAAAAATATTATTTAAATATTCTCTACACCCAACATGGGGCTTAAACTCACCACCTGGAGGTCCAGAGTCACATGCTCTTACGACTGAGCCAGACAGGCAGCCCTATGTAATGGTTTTTATAATCTGGAACTTGGATCAAGTGAGTTCTACTAGTTCAGCAATTCTGCTGCTTTTAGTCATCACTATGATCTTAGACAACTTCCACATATAATTTTGTGATTTTATTAATATCTCACTTTGTTTGAGCCATTTTATAAGGGGAAAAAAGTAAAATGGAAGAGAACATTAGGGCAAAGTTAAAAGAACTGGAGGAAAAAAATGTGACTGAAGGTAAAATTAGCACATAAATGGACACTGTGTGGATGTGAGAGGTAGGTCATAAATGTGGGCGGCCAGAATAAAAAGGGGATACAATCAGTAAGAAAGATGCAGGACTTCCCTAAGATAAGAATGCAATCTTGGGGCACCTGGGTGGCTCAGATGGGTAAGTGTCTATCTTCGGGTCAGGTCATGATCTCCAGGTCCTGGGATCGAGCCCCATGTCAGGCTCCCAGCTCCCTCTCCCTCTCCCCCTGCTTGTGCTCTCTCTTTCTCTCTCTCTCTCAAATAAATAAATAAAATCTTTAAAAAAAAAAAAAAACTAAAAAAAGAAAAGAATGCAAACTTGACTTTACAACCATAATACTATATTGTATAAATAAGGATAATTAAGGACAATTACTAATTTACAGATATGAAAGATTATTTCCCAGAAGGAACACTTTACCCAAGCATCAATCATAACTTGACCTCAGGATCAACCAACTTCGTGTATATCCAAATGTGTATCAAAATCATATACAACATAACTATAAATGAGACTGGTCAGAAATAACATTCCACAAAGCATGCATTCAAATGAGCAATGGTGTCATCATAGGCATTATTTTAGGAAGCTATCTGCTATTTTACAGCTTCTATTCCTTGAAAGATTTTTGGAACTTCCTTAACAACATTTATACAACAGATATTTTACTCTGTGCCAGGTGCTCTGCTAGATGTTGGATAGAGGGCATTTATCATGAAAGACAGTTATTTGCCCTCAAAGAAATTAGAGATAGGTGGGTGGGGGGGAGAAAGACATCACCTGATTAACTGTAAGAAAGTTGATGAGTATTTTGATTTCAGAAGAACTGGAGATCCAACTCTGAATGTCCTCAAGGCATATTCCTTTAAACATCCACAGTGTTCTTCATGTTTTTAATGGGGATCAATATTCATTCAGAATTGAGTTTGGTAAAAAAGATGGGTAATCAAATTATCACTTAGTTTTGGTCAGACATTATGTTTAACTTTCTTGAGTGGCTCGTATTGGGAATGTAGAAGGAGATTTTATATAAGTTGATGTAACTAAGTAGTTTTCCAGATGAAACAGATTGCTTTCCTCAGTTATAATTGAGGTGGAGAGGGGCAGAGGGAGAGGGAGAAGCAGACTCCCCACTGAGCAGGGAGCCCACTGGGGCTCCATCACAGGACCCTGGGATCATGACCTGAGCCAAAGGCAGAGTCTTACCCAGGTGCCCCACCAAATTTGGCTCTAAATTAATGTTAACTGTTTTCAAAGTGAATCTGTTTCCTATAAAATTTCACAAATAATAATTCCTTGCATAATGCCTCATTACATTAAACAGTTTAAAATTCCAGCTTAGACTATCATACAGACAAGGGCAAGGTTATGGACTGAATCATAAGACTTGCCATGTAGCTTTGAAGTGGGCAATGTTCAGACCCTTTCTAATACCAGCCAATTGTCTCCCAAGTTTGTGCTGAACCCAGAATCAATAAATATTCATCCAGCACCTACAAAATACCTAATAGACTGCTAAATGCTATGAAAGAGTCAAAGGGTGAGAAGGTGTACTCTAAAATTTCACAATTTAAACAGTCAGATACTTGTTTTTCATTCAGAAGCCACTTAGTAAGTGAATACAATGTACTCAGTACAACCCTAGTACTAGATTACCTTTTCACTCTCTTTGCAACAGAGACCCGCAAATGTCTTCTCTATTTGAGGGAGCCTATGTTTCTGGTCCCACACCCATTGGTCTTGTCTGTATGTTGCAAGTTCAACGTCCTGAGGGGGTTCTAATTGGTCTGATGGGTCCCTATTTTTCCTTAGGCTAGAGCTCTCACACCAAACCACTTCATACCATTCATATTCCAAACCACTGGAATCAGTAAGAAAGTTCCAAACCATACAATCAGTAAGAAAGATTCAGGACTTCCCTAAGATAAGAATTGTCTTAAAATAAGATAAGAATAAGGTCTTGTCTGTATGTTCATCATTCACACTGACATGCTGGTTGCCCTTAACTTGGGTACCCAAACTGGTCTCATCAGTTGTGACCAGGGCGATGGGGTCAGAATACGGCCACTTCAGTGGAGCCATTTATGGCACTTTTGATCACCAGGGGCTGTGGTTGTGACAGACATTCTCAGAGGGAAAAGACCCACTATCCATATACTATGTGTACATAGGTCCACACTGTAATTAATTTATGAGCAGTTGGATGTAAAGTATTATAGTTTATTGAATCACTTTAAGAAGTGTGGTTTAAGTGTATTTTCTGTAGGATACGTTTTTATTTTACTTTTAGAACTGTAGGATATTTGAATGAACCAAAGATGTTTCCAATTTCTCCTTTGGACAAATGAGAGAGAAAGAGGGGGCAAGGGGCAAGGGAAAGAGAGAGACAGAGACAGAGAGACAGAGAGAGACAGAAACACTTCAGAGGTTAAGAGACTTGTGTCAAGGTTACTCAGCAGCCATAGAAGTAGAATCCAGGATTCCAGGCAGTGGGGATCTTCTATTCCACACTCACTTCATGCCTTAACCTCATTTTTACATTTTGTCTTCTTTTATTTTCTAAAAACAAAAGAGTACAATGAAAGAAGAAAAAGAACCCAGGAACATGAGTTCTCAAATTCTCTATTTAAATCATCCTCACTTACAGTTAGCTCAGTTAAAAGTCTGGGAGGCTACACTGTGATTTGACTCATGTCTGCTGGAATTATCTTATTCTCTAATCTCTGTTTACACTGCTGCAGATGTTGGTAACCAAAGCTGATCGTGTGTGCCATTAGACACATGGAATGCTCAGCCCACCTGCCTCAGTCATGGAGAAACACAGCAGAATGTCTTCCTAAAGGCAAGTGGGTTCTTACATCATCTTTATTCAAAGGACCACAGAGTCAAGAATAAGATACTAAAGAAATCTTGGGTTTTATTTCATTTTGTTTTTTGCTAATTTATTATGACTACATTGGAAAGGGTTATAAATTCACATAGTGTCAAACTGAGTGATAAGGTTTAATCATTTCTCTTGTTGAATTAAAAAATTAACCCCCAACAGGCATATATATAGCTTATATGTTTGATTATTACTTTGTCCTCACACAACTTCTTCTTCCTTACACAGTTGCTAAGACCTTATTTCTTCTGGAGAAAGACAATAGAATTTCACCTGTTCCCTAATTCAGGTCCTAACTAAACTTATTTTTCATTTTAATTTTTTTCTCAGCTATTTGAGTCATTTATAAGCCAAATTCCTATGAAAAGGCGGGGGAGTACAACTGGTTTTCATGCATAATTTAATTAAAACTTAACTCATCTGGTCTCAAAATTGAATCACATTTTAGCAGAAAGACAGCCTGGACCAAGACCCATCACAAAGAAGAATGCGAAAAACTTAAGGAGCACATAATGCAAGAAAACTCACATTGATGTCAGATTAACCAATGCTTTCACCTCATTTTGCTAAGTTTTCTTCACTCAAATCCTTAAAGAGACTCTTCTGCCTGGAAAGATGAATGTAGCTAAAAAGGCAGCAAGGCAATTCATACCCTTGACACAATATGGTAAATGTGATTTCAACCAAGCTGCCTTTAGGAAACTATCAAAGGTTACAAAAACGACCAGTTACAAAGGAAAACTAAAGAAATTAAAAGGAGTCATATTCTAGTCAGAGAATAGATTTTAAAATACGTGTGTGTTTAAAATCTAATTCACTCTCAGCAATTTCAGTGGCGGAAATCTTAGTGTATTAATCAAAATGGGTAGTGTAGGCTCTGTGTATCCAAAAGGCAGACATGCTAAGGAAAGAAAGATTAATCTGGTAAAGGCATCACTATTCTAATCGGACTGATGGGAAAATGTAGTATGGGGGTAAGAGGCAATGTAGGATGAATTATAGTGAAGTGATGAACTACCTTGAAGCTGAAGCAATCAAATAGATAGCTCTAAAAATTACTATGGCATCTTTATTCAACACTTTGGTGTAAGTGTCCCTGTCTTGGTCTTCTTTACAAACAGAAGCACTTTGTTGTATTTGGTGAAATTAAATCTTAATAAGAGAGCTTCAGCTAAGGCTGCTACCCTTCACTTACCAAAATTAAACACTAGACATTAATTTCCTTTCCAAGAAGAGGAGATGACATTTTGATAATATTTTCAATTTACAAAATAGTTAAAAATCCAAGGGAAGCATTAGCAAACATTTTAAAAAATTTCTATCGCATATTTCTGTCACATATCTGTGCATTGTGCACTTTTTTTAATTAAAAGTAATGTGAAACATTTGTTACTCATCCTTGTCTTCTTTATAAACAATTTAGCAAGTAATTATTTTGTCTTTAGAAAAAAAGATAATTGTCTCTAAATTATTATGATTGAAAAGAATAAAGTCAAGGTGTTTTTGTAATTGGTAGAGAAGAGCAAGTAGTCCCTTTTGGAGTATTTTAACACTTTGCTTTTGTCTGATTAGATACAAATTTTATAAAATGAGGCCACAAAGAACTATCACCCAAAAAGGTAAGGTAATCATAATCTCACTATCTAGAGATAACTATCATTAACATTTTGCCTTATAAGAATGTATACATATACATGTAATATACAAGTAAGTGCATGCAAGTGTTTTTATACATACACACACATTATATATGTGTACACACACACACACACACAACCTTTTTTAAAGGATTCGTACTACACAGGTTCTTTTGAATCCAGCCTTCTTTTCTTAGAAATACAGGCATTTTTTCAAATTAAGAGGTAAGGATCTATGTTATCATTTTTAATGTCTTCATAGTATTGCATTTATGTCTTATTTATCTAACTTACCATATACTGAGTATACACATTGTTTTCAACCTTTCACCATTATAAACAGGCTGTATCTTTTCTTTTTATTATGTTCAGTTAGCCGACATATAGTACATCGTTATTTTTTGATGTACTGTTCAACAATTCACTAGTTGCGTGTAACACCCAGTGCTCATCACAACACGTGCCCTCCTTAATACCCGTCACCTGGCTACCCATCCCCTCACCCTCCTCCCCTCTGTAACTTTCAGTTTGTTCCCCGGAGTCCAGGGTCTCACGGTTTGTCTCCCTCTCTGATTTCTTCCAGGCTATATCTTTGAACTAATATCTGAAGTCATACACAGATATGAAAAATTTTATTTCCACTGCTGCATACTGTGAATCACAAATCCTAGGTAAATGTTCCCGTATGTAATGGAACTTTATAAACCGTTGAAACTGCAATTCCGCTTGGCACTATGTTCTTCTATTAGCTCAGAATATCTCATATTTCCCTTCCTATATTCCTTTGGAGTAGCTAAGAGGTAGATACTACTATCTACATTTAACACACTGATTTTTGAGTTGAAGCATCCGAGGTTGTAAGTGGGGGAGGAGTGACACTAACACTAAGTCTACAGAACAAACATAAGTTGCTGGAATCTACTCTGTGCTCTTTCCAACGGACCAGTGCTTTCCCCTCGCTTCCTGGTGTGGGAGGATACCGGGGACTTCCACCCAGCGTGATCTTGCATTCCTGCCTCTTTCCCTTCAACTATAGTGGTTTTTGCTCTCTTCATCTGATACCTCCTTTACATTATGCTGAAAGTGCCAGAATACCTATTAGTCTTACTTTGATTATAATCACCTCCTATTCTAAAACTCAGCAATTCAACAGTTTTCACTGAGAGTTCATTTTGTGATCTTGAAGTTTATGTGGGTATCTCTGTTCTTCTCTATACTGTAAACTTTGATAATCAGAGATCCTCGACACTCTTTATTTGGAATCCCCTAAAGACAACTCATACTTCAAATAACACACATACTGAAAACAGTATTTTAAACTATTTTAGCTTTTGGACACTACCAATATTTTTTCATTGCATTATGTAAAACTTTTATTGTATTAATTAACTTAAAAAAAGACTACTTCAGATTTTTGTCAATCCTATTTCTTAATGTATTTTGAGTCTGTTTTGGAGAAGAGCTTTGAAAAATAAAATCCATGATTTTTGAATGTTAAAAACCATTAAATTAGAATGAAAAATGGAGTTTTATTATATATAAATATTATATCATGGTTTTAAAAATGCTTGAGAGTTAAAGTCAATCTCATTTGATTTTTTAAAATGTTTTTAATATACTTTTTGAAGTACTTCTTAGCAAAAATGCATACCTTTAGATAATTTGTCCAGCCTTTGAATATAATTTTCCATACTTTGAGAAGAGATCAAATGATGGTAATACAGTTTGGAAATCCTGGGAAGAAAAAGATCAAAGATTACCACAGAGATCTTATTGACTTTGTATTGTTATTATTATTTTATAACTTATATCATATTAAATTTATAGACAGATATTTAACCGCACTTCAAATTTCCCATCATATCCTCAAATAAGACAAAATTGGCAGTTAATTTTTATCAGTTGAAAGCCAGACATACCGAAGCTTCCTTAGACACATGGCTTACCATAGCTATGGGTGGTACTATTAAAAACCTCTGAGAATGCAAAGACCAGACGCACTTACCTGTCTTCAAGGAACTCACAAATCTGTATTTTTTACCTTGACCTATAAGGTCCCCGCATAGTTGTGCTTTTGGGTCCTTCTCTGATGTGGCTTATTTGCCTCTGCATTTCCCCTCATTTACCGTTCTTCAGTAACACTTCTGTTTACTGGACACATTTCCTCTCAGTCTTTATACTTATAGATGCTTCCACCTAGACAGCCCTATCTCCAGTTATTTTCATGGCTCATTCCCTCCTTTTATGACATCTCTGTTCAAAGAGGCCCTCCTAGACTACCTGTATATACAAAATAGCACTCCTGAAACTTTCTATCACCTCAACTGGCCTCTATCTTCTTAATTACCACTCCTTGATATTACATGTCTATTTATTTTGTGTCCCACATGAACATATAAGCTTCATAGGAGTAGGCACTTTGTTTTGTAAAAAATAAAGATTTGTTGACTGAATGAATGAAATGAGAAAGGTGATATACTGTGCTAAGTACTACAGTGTTGTTTCAAAGAAATGCTACAGAAGTTTAGAGGGCAAAAGCATTCTTTTACTCAGTAGCCAGAGAAGCCACATTTGATTGAGGACAGAAATGAATGCTCTTCATGCATGGTAAAAAGGCAAATAAATTAAAGAAGTAAAGTACTAAATCAACAGTGAATACTGTAAATAAATGGTCAGACTAGATAAAAGCATATGTGTCTCCTCCTATGGGAGGCCTATCCATAATGGAGATGATTTGGGACAGTTTTTGTTTTTTTCCCTTTAAGAAAACCTTGGAAAGCAGGACCTCCACCCTGAGCCCACCTCTTTTAGAGAGTTTGTACATTACAAACACGCAAAACATAAATGTATTGAAGAACACACAAGTGTCTCTGCCATCGGCTCTCTACTCTGGCCCAGCAGCGCTCTTAACCCTAAATACCTGCTTTTATGACTGACGCTGTTCAGGCCCCAGGGAGAAGCTCACATCTGTTGCTCTGTGTTAGTGAAATAAAAGTGACTAAGCCCAAGTGACATGAAGGACAGTTATGCTGTAACAGACACTGCTTTCAAGGATGAAAAGAATTTAAGTGACAAAGATGCTTAGATAAAAAAACTAATTTAATTAATTTGAATAAAATCCTTCCTCTTGGATAGCATAAATGCAATAGAACTTCATATGATGAAGGATTATTTTTCTGTGGCTCCGAACATCCATACTTTTGCTTTCTTTTTAGTCCAAATTGTGATTCTAGAGGTACTCAGGAATTGATACCGTATTTACGAGAGTTGTCCTTGACATAGCAGGAATATTTTGCAATAGTAAATAATTCAAATTACTCTTAAATTTGAATGTATGAAGTTTAGGCATATGCGTGAAGCATGGTAGTGATTTTTTATGTAGGTACTTGATGAACTCAGATACCTAGAACTGTGAATAGTTTTAGTTTTATAAATACACACAATTTAAATTTCAAAAAAGTAAATGAAAAGGTTAATTTTTATCTAAATGATCTTAGTTTAAACTTTTGATATTTATTAATTATATTTATTCCTCATTTTGACATAATAGATAATTCTGAATAAAATAACTCATTTTTAAGACATGTAAATAAGTTTAAATTTGTTTTTTACAGTAATTTACACTTGCTAAAAATGTATTCAAACTGTATATGCTTTAGATTTATATTTTCTTTTAAAATCCAGCTTATATCATTATTGATAATGTAATAAATCAAAATCTTGATTCTAAAAATATAATTAAATAAAAACTTAAAAAATAAAAATATAATCAATGATTCTGCTGAAATAAATGCAAGAAAATAAATTATATGGAATACATATTATGCATAATTTATGTGTGTCTTTATTTTATTACTCAACCAAACATTATAGACCCACCAACAGGTAACCTAGTCATGGGAACAATTAGTAAATTCTGTTGTCTTTGATATCTTGCCAACTTTCAGTCTTAATTTTACATGTAGTTCTTGATGTTGTTATAAAAGTATTTTTATTATGGTAAATGACAGAACATATTTATTTAACAGTTAACCTGATCTGTAACTTTTCAATCTGTCATATGATGCGTGGCTTCCATTGTTCTGGCCTTGTGCTCTGTAAATGGTAGAGGTGGGCCTGCTCTTCATATGCTTGGAGGCCTATTCAACGGACCCCCAGCTTCTTCTTCTCTAGACACAGAGTGCTCTTCCTCCAAAGGCCTCACTTTCCAAATCCCCTTTGCATCTGTCTTGTAAACCACTTTCATATTCTGAACACCTGTCTAGAAGTAGTTTACTAAACTGATAAAAATGGAAATGGGGTAGTCTGAGCTTTCTTTCCCTCTAACATCTCAGTTAGTTGTCCACATTTGACCAAAGTATTCTAGTGCTGATTAGGCTTACTTTATAGTAATTCTTTCCCTTGTTATGTAAGTAATTTTTTGTTTCCTTCACTAATATCCTTAAGAATGTTCCATTCTTTTATTTTTTTTATTGAGGGAAGTTTTCATTTGGTTATTTTATTTTTTTTATTCTCTGAACCCTAGACGTCATCTAATCACTGTACTTTTGACAATGGTAGTATGATATAGTGGAAAGGGCTCTGGCCTGGCCTTGGGGCCATTGATTCATTTGTCAAACATGTGCTGGGCCCTACTCCAAGGTCTAGTCTACCCAGAACCAGGTGGGAATCCCTGGACTACCACTTACTAGTGTTTTTAGCTTGGTTGAGGTATTTAATCTACCTGAATTTGTTTACTCATCTGGACTCTAGTTTCCAGTTCAATATGTAAAGAGTTTGGAAGTCATCACTCCCATCATCACAACAGGTAAAAGCTGAACAGATTTCAAATCAACTCTTCTTAAATCCATCAGAAAACCGAGGTCACAGGGCAAACTTCTGCTCTGAAAATGGGAGAGATAGGCAGAGAGTGAGGATCACAACTTCCTGGGAGCAGAAGCTCAGGAAGAGAAGTGCACTGAAGACAATCTCAGAGGAATACCTTCAACTATAATTGACAAATTGCTGGTGGCTCAGTGTGGGCCCGTTGAGAGTTAAGAACTCTGAGGGGCCCCATCACAGAGGGGCTCCCATGCTATCCTGAGTTTTACTAGTAGGAGGCCTACCAGGTTCTCACTGTGAACCTCACTCTTACTTCCCGCAGAGGGGGGGGAAAAGTAGCCATTTGGGAATATTCCCAGAGCCTCTGTTCTTCTTAATAAGGCGTGTCCTCAGTGAAACTATTTTACCAGCCTGGGGGATCACAAAGCCTGACCGATTTGAGGGAAGAGAAATAAGGCTCACTAAAAGACTGAGACCTAATCAGAAGACTATGGAACATTTCCCCTCCCCACAATTTACCACCACATCATTAGGCTCCTGTGTAATAACAGGAGATCACAGCCAAAATAACTGCAAGCCTGAGACCCCATTTAAGAGTCTCTAGGGACACTCAAAGAAAACAAGGGAGAGAAGAAAAAGGACACTAAAGAAAATTTTAGCTCTGACACCACAGCTATAGTCAACAGGGAATAGCCTAATTCCTTGGCAGAAAACATAAAAGCTCACACTAAAGGCCTAGGTACTTTAGTTTTTTCCACTTGATATATCATGTCTAGTGTCCAACAAAAAATTACAACTCATGCTAAAAGGCAAACAACAACCACCACCACAAACCCCAAAAAACTCAAATCTGAAGAGGCAAGTCAGACATCAGAAACAGACTCCGATACGCAGAAATTTTGGAATTATCAGACCAGGGATTCAACTATGATTAATATGCTAAAGGTGCTAATGTAAAAAAGTGGGCAACTTGCAAGAACACATGGGTAATGTAAGCAGAGAGATGAAAACTAAAAAAGAACCCAAGGAAATACTACAAATAAAAAACACTATAAGAGAAATAAAGAATGGCTTTGATGGATTCAGAAGGAAATGACACGGCTGAAGAAAAAATCAGAGAGCTTGAAGATATGTCAGGAGAAACTTCCAAAGCTGAAATTCAAAAAGAAAAGAGAATGAAAAAGATGGACTAGCATATGCAAGATATGGAATAGATATGCAAGAACTGTTAGATAATCACACTAGGTATAACTTAGGCATACTGGGAATATCAGAAGGAGAAGACATAAAAAAGGAACAGAATATTAGAAGCTTTTTCCTAAATTAATGACAGACATGAAACCAGATTCAGAAAGCTCAGAGAACATCAAAAATTTACACCCAAGCATGTCATATTCAAACTGCAGAAAACCATACGAAGAAAAAAATATTGAAAAAAGGCAAAGGGCAAAAAACCCACCTTCCAGATAGAGGGACAAGGATAAGAATTACATTGGACTTCTCTGCAGAAACCATGCAAGTGAGAATGGAGTAAGAAAGTGTTAAAAGAAAAAAATCACCAACCTACCATTCTGTATCCAGAGAAATTATCCTTCAAAAGTAAAGGAGAAACAAAGACTTGCAGACAAACAAATATTTTGATAACAAATGAAGAAATGTCACAGGTAGCCCTACTATGCAAGAAATGCAATTTCTTTTCTAAAGAAAGAAAACGTTTAAGTTATCAGAGAGAAGGAAAACAAAATAGGTTAGAAATGAGGAGCATTAGAGAAGAAATAAATGAAGGTAAAATAAAACCTTTTATTTTCATTTTTCTTAATTACCTTTCAGATAACCATTTTCTTCAAAATAATATTATACATATATAATACATAATAAATACATAATATGTACAATATACATAATAAAACATAATCAGTGACTACAGCTTATGGATGAGGTAAATGAATGACTGCAATGTTTTAAGGGATGGGGGAGTTGTGAATAATCTGTTATAAGGTAGTCGAACTACTTACGAAGCAGTACAGTGTTATTTGAAAGTGGACTTCAATGAGTCATATGTATATTCCAAACTGCAGAGCAAAAACACACAAAATTTTTTTAAAGAAGTATAACTGATAGGCCAAGAGAGGAGAGAAAATGGAATCATATAAAATGCTGAATAAAACTAGAGAAGCCTGAAAGAGTGGAAAGCAAAAACAAAACAGAAAGAAAAGACCAACAGAGAACAACATAATTGATGGAAAACAGCTACAAGTAGAGTAGATATTAATCCGACTATATTGGGGCGCCTGGGTGGCTCAGTCATTAAGCGTCTGCCTTCGGCTCAGGTCCTGATCCCAGGGTCCTGGGATCGAGCCCCGCATCAGGCTCCCTGCTCCGTGGGAAGCCTGCTTCTCCTTCTCCCACTCCCCCTGCTTGTGTTCCCTCTCTCACTGTGTGTCTCTCTGTCAAATAAATAAAATCTTTAAAAAAAATTAATCTGACTATATTAACAATCACTTTAAATGTGAAAAGTCTCAATACATGAGTAAGAGGCAAAGACTGTGGACAAAAACAAGATTCAATTATATGCTGGCTCCATGACACCTGCTTTAAATAAAAATAAAAATATAAGCAGATTAAAAGTAAAGGGATGGAGAAGATATACCATGCTAACATTAACTAAAAGAATGCTGGAGTAACTATATTAATTTCAGACAAAATAGACTTCAGAGTAAATAAATTAGCAGGGATAAAGATGGGTATTTCACAATAAAGGGGTCAATTCTCAAAGAAGACATAACAATCCTCAATATGTATGTGCCTAGCTACAGAGCATCAAAATACATGAAGCAAAACTGATAGAACTGCAATGAGAAAAAGTCACTGTAGTAGTTAGAGATCTCAACATCCCTTTCTAAGTAACTGACAGATCCAGCAGGCAGGAAATCAGTAAGTATACAGTTGAAAAGAACAGCTATCAATCAACTCTGACATTTATAGACAACAATAGCCGACACATTCTTCTCAAGCTCACATGGAACATTCACCAAGACAGAACACATTCGGGGCCATAAAATACACCTCAACAAATTCAAAAGAATAAACATCATACAAAGTATACTCTTAGATCACAATGGAGTTAAACTAGAAATCAGTAACAGAAAGGTAGTTGAAAAATCCCCAAATATTTGGAGGTTAAACAAAATACCTCTAGATACACTTGGGTCAAAGAGGAAGCATTAAGAAAAATAAGAAAATATTTCTAACTAAATGAAAATTAAAATACGACTTATCAAAATTTGTGGGATGCAGCAAAAGGAGTGCCTAGAGGGAAATTTATAGCATTGAATGCATATAGCAGAAACCACTAATTTAAATTTTCACTTTAGGAAACTGGAGAAAGAATAAATCAAATCTGAAGTAAGCAGAAGAAAATAAAATCAGAGCAGAAATCAGTGAAATTGAATACAGGAATTCAATAAAGAAAATCAACAAAACCAAAAGCCAGTTCTTTGAAAAGACCAGTAAAATTGATAAACAGCTAGCCAGGCTAAAAAAAAAGAGGGAAGACACAAATTACTAATACCAGAGATCAGAAATGGACCATCATTACTGATCCCGCGGATATTAAAAGGACGATAAAGGAATATTATGAACAACTCTATGATCATAAATTCGATAACTTAGGTGAAATAGACCAATTCCTTGAAAGATACAACCTACTAAAATTCACACAAGGAGAAATAGATAACCTGAATAGGCCTATATCTATTTAAAAAATTGAACCAATAATTGTTAATCTTCCCAAACAGGCCCAGATGATTTCACTGATGAATTCTACCAAATATGGAAGAAATGATACCAATTCTGTTTAAATTATTCCAGAAAATAATAGCACAGGAAGCACTTCCTAACTCATTGTTTCATCTTCTATAAAATGGAGATATTTGTCTCACAGGGTTGTTGTAAAGATTAACCAGGAAGTCTATTCATATTCTACCTATTGTGTTCTTTAAAAATCAAATTAAATAAATTCCACTGGCACCCATGAGAGACAAATTATGGAGCAGTAACGAAGTAAAGCAGGACTCAAAAGATTTTGATCATAACCCCCATCAGTGAAGATATTTTGAGCAAGCACTCTTAATATATGTCTAGTTATTTGTTTTAAATTTTACATGTATAATACTATGATAGCAAAATGACATGTTAAACAGGTATACAAATGAGGTAAAACTCAATATAAGTAGAAATTCTAACATGTTCTTCCTTCATTCCTGTGGATCTTCTTGTGTACTTAATTTTGGACTCCTCTAATACAACGAATGAAGCGTGACTTAATCCTGCATTATAGTCTCACCGTGCCTTCCACTAATGTCTGAACATCTACAGTGTGTAGGTCCTGTGCTAGTCAGCTTCCAATTGATGGTGACCAAAACTTAGTGTCTTCCCAGGGGCACTCACAGGCGAGTGGAAGTCAGACAATAGGCATTTACAGTTGTGTAGATAAACAGGCATTGACTCTTCAAGTACCTACACTTTCTATCCCCAAAAGAAAAATTTTCATAAATTCTTTATCATTCTTTTTTTTTTCATTTAAAACCCCAGATTCTTACTTGGCCCTCGCTAACCAGTAACTGTTACCTCTGGTATAGGAAAAGATGAATATGCCATTAATACAGCTTTGGTTTTGGAGAAAATCTGGTGCTGGTTCTCATTTGTTTAAAATTTGCCTCTGATACATAAAACAGGCCACCCTGCCATGGGAAGCTCTTTATGAGCTCAAGAAAACCACCTGCACAATACTCACGCAGTGTCACTTTTTAAATGGGGGGTGGGGAATTGCTTTTCTGAAAAAATAACCTCATCAAGAAAAACACTAGGGACAGTAATTCTAAATCCTGCCATAGCCTTTGCTTGCCAAAGCAGACAGCTTTTGCTATTAGGATGCCCAGCCAAACACAAATAATCCACTGCTAAAATGAGCTCCTTGGGACAATTTAGGAGTCTTTGGAAGTGAACGGCTCTTTGAGCTGGAATGCAGCCCAGGTCCATTTTCAAACCCAAGTCAAAATGACAAAGAGCAAATTTCCTGGGCCACTCACCCACTAAGTGTAAGATTACTTTAGGTTGGCAGCTGGGTTGTTTATCTAGTTATTTAAGGTTTTTCACCAGATACTCACAACTGAATACTTAAACAACCAGCTTCAATGTTGGTAAGCAGGACAGGGCCAATAACACTACAGCAAACAAAACCTCCGGAGAGATTGGAAGGACAAGACAGAAATCAAAGGTTACGCACATACTGTTCAGCTTAAATTTACTTAAAAAATATTCAAAAAAATAGCTCTAAAGCATTGCAAAGATTTTTCTCTTAGAACTTAAAAAAAAAAAAAAAGAGAGAGCGTGTGGCAAGAACTTTTAGCTGAATACTAAATACTATTTTAACTGAAAATACTTCCTGAATGAGATCACAGTTAAGTCTAGTTTGCACTTGGCATTTTCTATAGTCTTCAAACGAGAGTTCATAGGCAGGTTTAAAAGACAGCCTGGCATTATTCCCGTACAATCAAACTGTGCTCTCATTACATGTGGAAGATGCTCTGAAGGCATGAGCAGTTCTATAGTTTTGACAAAAGAATATGGTTAAAGGTTGTAGGAGTTAGTGTCTTCTCCCTGTTCACTCTGTGTTTTTGGGAAAACATCCTAAAGTGTTCTCTATTTGTGTTCTTCTCAATCCCACAGCTTTAGGATTTATCATGTTACTCTTTCAATTAACCATTTGTGTATTTTCCCAAAGAAACCATTTTTAGCTGATACCGAGTTCATGATGCATCCTCAGTCTGAACGTGGAAAGGAAACCAAATTCATTTGCATATTACATTATGCTTAGCATGTCACTGATGGTATTTACCAGAGTGGTTTGAAAACTTACCACTTCTACTCTGAAGTAGTATTGCTTTGGAGCCAAGCTGCCTGGGTTTGAAATCCAGCTTTATTCTTTTTTTTTTTTTTTTTTAAGATTTTATTTATTTATTCGTGACAGACAGAGAGAGAGAGAGAGCGGCAGAGGGAGAAGCAGGCTCCCTGCAGAGCAGGGAGCCCGATGCGGGACTCGATCCCGGGACCCTGGGATCATGACCTGAGCCGAAGGCAGACGCTTAACCATCTGAGCCACCCAGGCGCCCCTCCAGCTTTATTCTTAAGAGTTCTGTGATCCTGGACAACTAATTTAACCTCTGCAATTCTTGTTTTTTCATTTGAAAAAGATGAAATAACACGAAAATAATAACACTTTACTCATAGGATTGTTACAATGATTATGAGTTCATACACATAAAGCATTTAAAACAGTGCCTGGCATATAGCAAGGACTTCATAAGTGTTAGCTATTTCCAAACTAAGAAATTCTTAGATACCCTTAGATGGGGGTGGGAGGGCGGAAGGAATAGTTGTGAATGAATAATCCTAAATAGCTACTTATTCAAAGGTCATTTATATTTGACTTTGGTATACACATTCCTACTTTTATTTTAATGTGGGTACATCTGAAATCTAATATTATATATTTGAGTTTCTATTGAATCTTTTTCCATTTTTATATATCTTTCTTCTTAACAGATTTATCTGCTATAGTTTTAATAGTTTTATCTGTTTTCTTTTATTAGAAGGAGAAGGGGAAAGAGAAGGAGGAGAAGGAGAAGAAGAAGAAGAAGAGGAAGGAGAGACGAGGAAGAAAGAGGAGGAAGAGAAGAAAAGGAGACAATAAAGTAGAGAAAAAGTGATAACAGATACTCCTCCTCCATCTTTATAGCCTTGGTTATAAATGCACAGGTGGGAAATGGCAAGCCAGATATGTAAAAGTGAAGGATAAATAATGGAGTTTCTTGTTTGACCAGTTCATTTCATTATGGTGTATATGTATTATGGCCACAATCAAAGAGATATAGGATATAAAGATATATCAGAAGGAATAGATCTAGATATAGAAATATATTTATACATATAAAATGTGGCCTTATCTATTTAATTTCAACTAAAAACAGTAAAAATGTCATCTAAATAAAAGTCACTAAAATGGAACATCCAACTAGATACAATGTTGTAGTTAGAATGATCTGTAGCCTTTTAGTTGGTTTGGTAACAAAGCTAATGATATCAGGGTAAGAGGTTCCAGGAACATTATTTTCATATAGAAAGAGAGTCCATTTTAAATAGAGGGGAATGCTATATGAACCTAGCATTAAAGGGAAAGTTCGGGCTTGCCTATGGTTAGTGTACTGGAAAATGGGCTGCAAAAGTGTTCAGAGAGAATATCGAAATGGCTTAAGGAAAACCACTTACAGGGGAGCCTGGCGGTGCAGTTGGCTGAATGTCAGACTCTTGGTTTCAGCTCAGGTCCTGATTTCAGGGTTGTGAGATCAAGCCCCGTGTCGGCTCTGTGTTCTGCATGGATTGGGATTCTCTCTCCCTCTCCCTCTGTGAACCGCACGCCCCCTGCGCCCCACCCCCATGCACTCACACTCTCTCTCAAATAAATAAATCTTAAAAAAAAAAAAAAAGAAAGAAAGAAAACCACTTAGAGTGGAGAATAACAACTGAAACCAGGATTGTGACATTCTTAAATACTGCGTGTTTCTTAGCAGGAAAGAAACTGAATGCCTTTAGGTAATTTGGTACTTTAAGACCACTCTCAAGAGGGGAAATAACTACTAAAAGACTGGCCACACTATTTTCACAATTGTATTCCCAAGGTTTAGCACAGTGTATGGTAGGGGCTTGGTAAATATTACTTGGCTGAAGGAATGACTGAATGATAATAAACAGACATGGCCTTGGGGAAACCACAAATCTGCTCAAAGTGTGAGCCTTCTGGAATAGCACCTCCTTATCCTCTCATTCAACCCTGTCACTCTAGAAACTAAGAGGAGATGTAAACTGTGTGCCCGGTTCTCCATCATCAAGAGGGTCCTCCTAAAGTCTGCTACACACTCTGAAATGTTCCATTTTCCAGTTAGTTCCATTTTCCAGCCCAGCTCCCTCAGTACCTTCAGTAATCTGAGTCTAAAAGTATTTGGGGGAGAGACAGAAATCAGGAGGGCAGGGAGAAGGAGAGAGAGAGTGAGAGAGAAGAAGGAGGAGAAGGGGAAAGAGAAGGAGGAGAAGGAGGAGAAGAAGAAGAAGAGGAAGGAGAGAAGAGGAAGAAAGAGGAGGAAGAGAAGGAGAAGAAAAGGAGACAATAGAGAAAAAGTGGTAACTGATACTCATCTATGAGCTCTACGGCAAATGAACAGGAGGGTGTATTTGTCTTCTATGTTATATTACCAGCCATTACAGTGCCTGACCCATCAGGACTCAATAAATCATGACTGAATGGAAATACAGGATTTCTCATTGTGACTCTGTTTTGCAAAGATGATAATGCCCAGATTCACCAGTAAATACCCAGAGCAATGTGTTCAATGATCTTCTTTATAAGAACACTAAACATTGATCCTCACTATTCAGATTCCTTATTTGCAAATTTAGTAAAATTCATTTGTAACCTCCAAATCAATACCCACAGTGCTTTCATACTCACTCACAGATATAAGCAGAGTAGCAAAAAAGCTGAGTCACCTGATGTACACATTGCAGCTGAGGCCTGCTTTGTAATTTCAGCTCTTACGCTGTAAACAAGTGTCCCTTTGTGTTCTAATTTTAGTACTACCTTTTTCATCTTTTTGTGCTTGTTGCTGGGTGATTTCACTGTTCAAAATGGACCCCAAGCACAGAGCCGGATTGCTGTCTAGTGTTCCTAGATGCAAGAAGGCTACTATGTTCCTTGAGGAGAAAAGATGTTTGTTAGATAATCGGCTTTCAGGCAGCAGTTACAGTGCTGTTAGCCAGGAGTTAGATGTTAATGAATCAATAATATATATTTAATGAATTTAAACAGAAACACACATAAAACAATGTTATGTATTGGTTAGTTGATAAAAATGTGGACCACAGGCTCTCAGGGACCTAACCCTATACTCCCCTTAGGAGCAGTGGTTCTGTATTTGCTGACACAGTGTTCATGCTGACCTTACAGATCATGACCAGCTCAAATATGAGAATCCACCCTATGCCTACTCCACAGTCAAGCTCTATCATGATGCCCTCACTGTTGTGTGGGCTTGTATATTCTATAGAATACTATAGATACCATGCCTCTTAGGGCACAAACTATGCTGAATGAAAAAAATGAATGAACGAGAATACGAATAAAAATATGAACTAAGGGATTCACAGTACTGTTTACTATTCTTTATAGAATGTGTTGCAAATGACTTTTTGAGACTACTAACTGTATAACAATTATAATCTAACATTTTAGTTTTTTTTTTTTTTAAAGATTTTATTTATTTATTTGCCAGACAGAGAAAGAGACAGCAAGCACAAGCAGAGGGAGCAGCAGGGAGAGGGAGAGGGAGAAGCAGGCTCCCTGCTGAGCAAGGAGCCTGATGTGGCACTCGATCCCAGGACCCTGTGATCATGACCTGAGCTGAAGGCAGATGCCCAACCAAGCCACCCAGGTGTCCCCTGATATTTTAGTTTTAGTTTTATGAAGAGGTTTTCATTTCAGTATAATTTCTCTGAGATTAAAATAAAGTATAAATGAAGCTTTCAATGAACAGAATTCTCATAACCCTCTACTGAACCTAGATTTTCATATTATCACCAGGAGTTATCATATTTATTTAATTTCTTTCTGCTCCTTTTAAATAATTGGTTTCACTCTTTCTTTCTTTCTTTCTTCCTTTCTTTCAAAAAAAAAAAGTGTTAAATGACTACTTAGGCCAAGCACTACTCTAGGCTATGAGGATACAACAATGAATCAGTCAGGCAAAAATTCCTATCTTCATGAAACTTAAATTTCTAGTAACTACAGACAGACAATAAGCAAATAAATCAGTCAGATAATAAGTGCTATTGAGTAAGGGGCAGGCAAGGCTAGGTAGGGAGAGATAAGATAGGGGGCTATGTCATCAGGCTCAGAAATCCCAAAAATGTGGAGGTGTGGGGAAACCAGAGAAAAGAGAACAAACTGGACCACCCTGCCCTAGGGGTGTGGGGTGGGTGTCTTTTTTTATGATAATCACCTAAGACCAACAGGGAATAACCGGACCCTAAAAAGGAAGTAAGCCATTGAAGGTGTTATCACTAGTCCTTGCTCAATGGTGATTATCAGTAGAAATGTTAAAAGGATTTAAGTTCCCTGGTTAGCTTCCTATAAAAGACCAACCCTAAAGGCCCTCATTGGCAACCCTGTCTGGACCCCTCTCGCTCTTGAGAGCTTTTTCTGTATCTTCACTTAATAAACTTCTATCACTTTACTCGATCTCCGTTATCCGCAAGATTCATTCTTCAACTCAGTGAGACAGTTCTTCCCCATCACTATGAAGGAAAATGAAACAGGGGAGGGAGAAGGGCCGAGGTAAGGGCCTGCAATTTCAAATCACGTGGTCAGGAAAGCCTGCTCTCGGATGACATTTGAGAACGAACTTGAAGGAGATGAGAATGTAACCATGCAAACTAAAAGCATCACTGCAACCACCAAATTTGTCACTACAACATTAGTGTCATTTCAAGTAACCCAAATCCACAAGCTATCCTAAAAAGATCGATTTATCTGCCCTAAGACTTTTGGAGGGCAAAATTTCCTGATGTCTGACACCTGTTTGTGCATTTGGCATTAGCAGTGCCTAATGTTGGTAAGCATCAAGCAAGTTTTTTGATGGGATTTATTAGTATTTCTTGGTTAGCTGGAGTGGAGGCCTTTGCCTAACCTATCTCGTTCATTCCCTCTTCTCTGTAGGCAGTGCGAAAGGGGCCCTGTGGCCTTGTCGTCTATGAACAGAGCTCCACTCATCACATCTTCAATGGGCACTGCCAAGGCTAATGCTGTCCTCATGCAACATGCATTGACACCTTTCCGGCTCCCCAGGAAGGGGTAGGTGTGCACCAGTCAGCCAGAGCTGGGGCCTAGCCCATAGCTTCTAATTCCCACTGGTGCACTGGCATTCCTTAAGGTAGCACGGCCCAAGACAGGCATTTGGGGGAATAAAGAGGACTATTAATGGCTACTTCTTTCTTTCATTCAACCATAAATGGTGTCAATGTCAAAATGTAATTAGCCAGAAAAATATTCACATAGAAATAATACTTGATGCATTATCTGGATAAGTGGCAACTGCAGAATTTTTTTTTTTTAATAGCAATAACTAACTTTAGTCAAGGTTAGATTTTTTTTTTTTTTGATTGTGGGCTCCAATGAGAAAAAGTGAACCCCCTACAAAAGAAGTAAAGATGTGTCTTCCTCCACTTTCCTTGAAAGTGTTCACATCTAAGTTTTTGTGATGGGATTTATTATTGTTTCTTGGTTAGCTGGAGGGGAGGCCTCTGCATAACATATCTTGTTCCTTTTCTAATTACCTGCTGAAAATGCAAACACCCCCTAAACAATAAACTGGCTAATTTAAAAGGCATAGCTAACTAAAGTGAAGGGCAATTTTCTACTTATTTTAATGGCTTTAAAAGTACAAATCTTACCCTTGGAATCAACTAGTCATCGGATTTTTGCCTTCATAAAAGCCAGTCTATCTCCTCCTGTATACCATTTTCATCAAACAGTGTTTTTTTACTTGTTGGTTTACTCTTTTACTGTGAGAATGTCTGTGATAACGTGTGGTATAAAAATCAAGAAATTAGTCTCGCAGCAGGGAGTCTACTAACAACACCATTTTCATCTTACCCTTCAAGCACTGGCAGAAAACATATTAATTGCCGTTTAATTTGTGCAACAAATATTTCATTTTAATTATGTTTAATTTTTGTCAAGCTATAAAAATGTCAATAGTTCTGACACCGTTTTTTTCTTACAAGTTTTTTTAAATGAAAGAATTAAAATCAAGTGCTGTTTCTGAGAGAAATTATGAAAGATTTCTAATTACTGCTTATGTTTTTGAAAAACTGTTAATCTAGAAGCCCCAAAATAACATCTGGGAACATGTGAACTTGAAGCTTTATTACTCAATGTTTATAATTCTTAATAATATACACGCATCATTAATATAATGGAATTCTCACAGGAAGGATTTTTTTTTTTTTTTTGTAATTATAGGCTATATCAATAACTGTCATTGAATGGTACATTTTCTCTACAAAAACACTTTTGTTAATTCCTCTCAGGAAAACTAAGACAAGAATAAGTGAAACTGATTGCAGTTGCTATACCAGGCTGAAGAATATTTACCATTAACAGAAGTAGAAAGAAAAATGTCAAACCACCAAAGTTGAACAGTATTATATTCGGAAAATATTTATTAAGCTCTCACTAGGTGTAAATTCTACCCAAACATTAAGTTCCATGCAAAAAGGCTACCTCCTCCTGGAAATCCTTCTCTCTCCAGATGTAAGTTAGATCTCCCTGCATGCCTATGGTGCATAATTATACCCTTCTCACTCTCACTGCCCTTATTATGTTTTCTGGTTGGCATAACAGTAATTCCTACACGTTTCATGTCCCCCACTAGATGATAAGGTTCCTGGGGGCAGGATCCAGCCTTCTGTATTCATATCCTCCATCTATCACGTTCAAGTATACTTCAAAATGAAAACCTACTGGTATGAATAAAATGTTCTGGGTGTTCTGTTTTGGGAAATAACACTATTATTTCAAAAGCTTTTATAGACCTGTACTTCAAAATTACTCATTTAGAAGACTTCCAGTTTTAAGATGGCAGAGCAATAAATTTCTTGCCCTATCTTATCCTCTTAGAAATCTGCCCCCAAACATGGAGGCTTACAAACATCTGCAAAACTACATCTTCAATGAAACTGGGAGATGGCAGTGACCCCATGTTCAGAAACAGATAAGGAGTGGTACCAGCCCTAAAAGGAACAGAAAACAGAGATACCTTTATGTCTGGATACAAATGAAATTCCATCCTATTCTTCCTTCCAATACCCGCATCTGGATTTTGGAACCTTCAGATATCTCAGAAGCCAAAAGTGAGACACAGGGTTTGGCTGAAAGTCTCTATGAGGAACAGTTCTAAGCTCCCTTCCCAAGTGTCCCCCAGGAACTTCCCTGCTTTTCTCTCCCAGGGTTAGGGAGTCTGTTTTCTGAGGGGAAATAAAACAAAAACAAAAACTGGAGACATTAGGCATAGTAGACGTTGAGGGTTAAGGCACTAATTAAGTGAAAGTCTTCACACTGAATGGTGAGAACACCATACTGTTCATACCCCAGCTCCATTCCCAACTCCCAGAACACTAGCACATTTGGCAGATAAGGGAATTTTGTTGCGAAACTGAATGGCTATGAGTAGTGGCCCCTCTATAGAAAGTTACCTTTGAGGTGAAAGCTATCAAATAAGCCTTACTCAGGGACATAATGAGTTCAACTAGCATTTTAGTGTCTCATTTTTAATAATGAACAGCCCAAGATTAACAGATGTTTGAGAAAAACCTCCAACCTAAAAGACAAGAGACAGTTATAAATAAGCAAAAAAAAAAAAAAAAAAAAAAAAAAAAAAAAAATTAGATGACTATGAAGCAGAACAAAGTATCATTAAAATCTAAAATATTCTAAGAGACATTAAAATATATATTGCATATATATTGCATCCATTAAGCAAGTATAGGTTGTTATTTAAAAAAATTAAAAATAAGAAAGAGCTTTACTGAATTAATAATACAGAAGCAGAAAAAAACAACCTGATAGAAAAACTGGAATTTAACACTAAAGAATGCTCCAAGGAAGTAAAACAAAGAGACAATGAAATGGAACTAGGAGAAAGAAGATTTAAAAAACCAAAAAAACATAAAACAACAACAACTTGAGGATCAATGTAGAGAATTTGATCTCTTACTATAGAAACTCCAGAATCTCAGAAAACAAGAATTAGGAAATAATGGAAGAAAATTACCCCCAAACAAAATGACAGATACCAGTGGCTTAAAACAGAGTAGAAATAACTTTGAACTTAAAATTCTAGATCTGATCAGTATCAATTACATGTGGGATGGAATTTTCAGAGATAATAATTATACTGAAAGCCTCTTACAGAGTACAGGGAAACTTGACAAGAAGTGTGAAGAAAATCAAGCAAATGGGGATAAATGCAATTATTAATTCCAGGAAAGAAATTATACTTTCTTGTATAAAAAGTTATACAAGAAAGAAATATCATCATAGAACACTTCATGGCTTAGTAAGAAACAATCTTTCACAGTTTAAAAAAAAAAAAAAAACCCAATACAGAAAGGCTGAATATTTGTTGACTCAACTTAGAATTACTTCAAGAAAACACAGAGAGGATGTCATAAAAGAGCTAAATTCATATCTTCCATAGCTGAAAGTCAATAGCTAACATCTAAAACTGATAAATTAAGAGAGAGCATATTCTTTAGGTAGAATATATAAGAATTGAAAATGTTGATTTCTGGAAAGGAGGATTGGACATGAAGGATGGGGGAGGAATGGGTCACAACTATGCCACTTTACATTCTAAGTCTTTGAACATATTTACTTTATTTTTACTATGTACATGTTTTACTTTGATATAAACAAAGTAAATAATTTTAGTGCATCAAAAAGTTTACTATTCTTAGAATTAAATTTCCTTTCTACTTGGATTATTTGTCAACTACATTCTTCTCAGTAACTGATGTCCTACTTTTAAAATCATTTATATAAAATACCCAGTTACATTTATCCTAAATACCTAAATGTATGGTTTTCCATATGCTATTTTTAAAGGCCATATTCCCTTTCCGACTATTTTTAACAATGCTTCCCATAAGCAAGTCTATATAATATTATGATACAGAGAAGACAGTCAATGGGAATTAATGTATTTTATAATGCCAACTCCTTTCATAAACTTTTGGAAAATTATATATACACATGTACTAGTCCATGTACAATACTTAATGTCTATATTTAAACCAAAATTATTAAAGACAATGTTCTATTTTCTGAACTAGTGTCCTTTTCTCCAACTAAATCAAATTAAGAAAGCAATATGAATTTCCTCACAAGCTATTTCATACTTGGATGCCCTTGAACTTTACTGAGTCTGAACTAAAAACATGTGTAGGTAAAATACTTTGATATTCAAAATACTAAGGAATGTTTATTTGCTGTTGCCATTCAAAGCACAATTTATTGCAGAACATTTATATATAACTTGTAATTCACTTAAACTTTAAAAATAAAAGGCTGTCAAATTCAAGAACTTATGATACATATAAAAATTTAATCTCAATATTTAATACATTATTTCATTATTATTTTTGAGTAATACAAAAATTATTTAAAGATTGAGAGGATATAAAAATGGAACAATTTAAATAATTACAGCCTCTTGAAACTCTATGGTTAGCATGGTCACATAATATGGGAGAAAAATTCTTTTGAATAAAGTTAAATTCAACTGTGTATGTATTGACTTATATCTCTTCTGTTCTGCAAATAAGAACTTATCAGAAACAAAGTAAAAAATAAATATGTCTCACTGTGGTCAATATACAATAACTACTGACCAGTTGATATCTTTTTTTAAATTGCACTTTTGAAACTAAACCGCTAATATAAGTTATATTCTTAGTAAATAAATGATATGAAGTTGATATTTATAAACTTGACAAATTTTGAACTGTTAAGTAGGTTAACCACTTGTATAATTAGCTTAAATTATTATTCTATTTAATAAGACCCTTTTTTATAAGAAATATAAAGTAGATTCAATATAAAAAAATAAAACAAGTAACAAGCATATATAACATTAAGTTGTAAGTAGTTCAGAGTTGGCACTGAGGTGAGCAGGCTAAATAGTTTACAGCAGTATTAAAACATCTTGTAGCCATCAGCAACCTGAAGGTCAATATGAATTATTTGTAGAAAACAGCTCTGGGGGCACCTGGGTGGCTCAGTCGGTTAAGCCGCTGCCTTCGGCTCGGGTCATGATCCCAGGGTCCTGGGATCGAGCACCGCATTGGGCTCCCTGCTCAGCGGGAAGTCTGCTTCTCCAGTTCCCTCTGCCTGCCTCTCTGCCTACTTGTTCTCTCTCTCTCTGTCAAATAAATAAATAAAATCTTTAAAAAAAAAAAAAAAAGAAAACAGCTCTGAATTTAAGCTTGATAGGTTAAAAGCATTCCAAACAAATCAAAATCTTCCAGAGGTAATTCATAGGGTCTTTTTAACAAATAAGAACCAGAATGTTCTTCACTTTATTCAGTAAAATTTTGACATGTATATATTCACTTTACTTAAGAAAGGAAAAGTTTAAGAATTATTTTATATTGAAAAGCTACATTAAAACTCTGCTTTATCATGAACATAATATAAATACGGTAGACTGAAATAATTATGAGTTGTAGATTTATTTTATGCAAACATTATTTAGCAATGTAGTTTAGGATATTAATGCATAACACTTGTATATATTTCTCATGTGGACAGATGTTTAGCTAATATAGATCATGATGTAGGTGTTAGTCATCATTAATGCTATTTCTAGAAACCTATTAGTTTCCAAGAGCCTGGAAATTAATGGTAGAATATTTCAATTGGTTTTGTTTGCTCTACAACTAAGGTTAGAGCTTATCCAAATTTTCAAAAAACTGTTAATATGATTTAATGGATATTAACCTCACAATGTTCGATAAAGTTCTTATCTATTGTGGGGGTTAGTTAATTAGCTCGAGGAGGAATTTCCTCTCTATGAAATCTTATATTTAGAGCTCTAAGAAAACTCTTGTCCATCTCCATCATCAATAACACATAAAAGAACTGGCTAAGGATGTGGTGGGGGGGCGTATATCAAACAACTAGTAATGTCTATGTCTTCATGGGTGGAACTGAAAAAGTCATCAAAGAATTATCTCCAACAAACAATCTGGCTCTCAGTTATACCAGTAAGTTTTTTGAAGCTTTCAAATAACAGATCTAATTCTCAATCTAAGTAAATTATTCTGGATCTCCTCCTTACCTATGACCTAATCACAAGTTTTAAAGTTGGATTTCTTTGGGGGTTATTTTTTTTCAAAAAAAAAAAATTCTCTCTCTCCAAGAGATTCAGGGTAATAAGTGGAAAACATAAACTTGCTGCACTACAGAAACCAAGCTGTGGGCTGGGCTCTACAGAGGTTCTACATAGACTCAGTGCATGCAAGGCCCTTGTGCTAGGCACAGAAGAGTTGCAAGTAAGAGGCAGGACCAGGTTAGAAGTATAAGTTTTCATCTCTTCCACCAATTATCAGTGCTGGAGAACTACAAAATGAGGGCAAGTGAATTGGGTTGCCTTCGAACTGGAGCCTGGAAAGAGGCCTTGATCTAAAGAGATAGAAGACCCAAATTCATAGGCTCTCTGTGTTGGTAAACAGTGAATGTGTCTAGTGCTCTTCAGATAGGATAGGAGGGAAAAAATTATACAGGCCCATGGACGAAAAATCAATTCACACGTTAAAGACATGACAGCAGGCATCTGAAAGTTATCATTTTCAGGAACCTGAAGAAAATGTAAGTGTTAGAGAGTATTTGCCAACTTTAATCAACTCCTAAAAATATGGATTCTATAAAACAGAGCCCATAAAAACAAGGTCAGAGATATTTGGTGAAATAAGTAAATAAACTAAGATCACAGTAGCAGAATTAAAATTCCCTGTAGAGGCAACAGTTGGCTATTCAAAGTTGAATGGATGGTAAAGGTTATATTTTAGAATAAAGAAAATAATTCAAAAAAGCAGTCACAGCACCCCAACACACACATACAAAATCAGTCAGCTGAAATATTTCTTTCCTAACAGTAATTGATAGAAAGTCACAAAGTAGTATCTATAAAGTTAAGAGGAAAAGGTTTTGAGCCCAGTACTTTATACACACTCCAGTTGTCACTTACATTTGAAAACAGCAGAAAGGTACTCTTAGATATTGTATTAATTGGGATTAGAATCAGCTGCAACTGATAGAAAGCCCAAATTAATGGTGATTTAAGAAAGAAGTCTATTTCTCTTTTACACAAAAGTCCATGGTTGGTGTGATACTTACAGGGTAAAGGACCCAGGATTCTTTTACATTATTGCTCTACCTTTTGTGGCCTGCATTGATCTAAGGATTACAATGATTGAAGATGTCAATCAATCTCTAGCTATGAAATCCCCCATTCTAGACATCCAGAAGGAAGAAATGGGAAGAATGATGTTCATTTTTCTTTAGAAACACCATGGGAGGCTGTCCACCACGGGGCTCTTGAGTTCCTACATATCTTGCTGAGTGTGTCAAAATCACAAAGTCTTGATCGTTCTTTTACTTGGAATAAGGGTCATTTCTCAGTATTGTTTACACAACTGGCCATCCTGAGAAGTGATGTAACACCGCACAGTATGCATCACACAGTCCCGCAAAGCACCTGGTCTTCCTCTGGGCAGAGCTGGCTTGCTTACTGCTTCCTACAAACATGGTGAATTTCCTATATTCAGGGATTCAGAGCTCTCCTCCTAAGACACATCTGCAAATGCAGGCCCTCCCTGACTCTCTGTATCCCCTTGTGAGATTTGAAGGGAACTGGTACAACTAAACTCCTACTGCTTTTGTTCTGAGGAATAGTCTCTGACCTAGAGGCTTATGTCTTTTACCAGCATCTATGGCCCTGCGTCAGACTAACTTACTAGCTTGTACAGTTCTTTTAATGAGAGTTCTGCTTTTAACTGTCCTTCACACCATAAGACTTATTTATGTAGGGAAAAATTCTGATAAATAATTCTTGGGAGTTGAACCCACAGTTTTGCTTACATTCCATTTTACAGCACATAGCCACAGGACTATACCTAGCTTTAAAAGGTAGCTGATAAATGCAGTTTTTATTTCAGGTAGCCAGGTACCCAGGTTCTACTGGAATAGAAATCCAGTAGATTTCTATGGCCCAAGGGCCCAAGCCAGCCAACTGCCTAATTTGTAAATGAAGTTTCACTGGAACACAGTCATGCCCATTCTTTTACGTATTGTCTGTGACTGCTTTGGTGGTATAATGGCCTACTTGACTAGGTTAACATAGGCCATATGGCCCTCAAGTCCTAAAATATTTATTATCTGGCCCTTTAAGAGAGAGTTTGCTGACCCCCTAGTATAGAAGGGGAAAACCAATATGGAGAGACAATGAACTCTCTGCTATAGATATTCAAGGCCTCAGAAAATGTACTCTCCATGCCCTCCTTTAAATAAAGCCTTCATGTATATCCTATGCATCAAAGAAATGATTCATTTTAGTATCTCAGGAGAAGAATCAATAATATTAATAAATCTTGAACAAAATAGAAGATTGGAACACTATTAACAAATTTCAAGATATTGGTAAATATTATAACCTAAAACTGCAGAAAATATATTCTTTTTTAATGTACTTGGAACATTTACCATAATGACCAGATCCTGGGCCATAAATCAACTCTCAATTTAACGAGATTAAAATCACAGAATTTGTTCTTTGACCACAGAAGAATTGGAACTAGTAAATTAATAAAAATATAACTTGGGACTCTCCAAATATTAGAAAATCCAGTAATATACTTCTAAACAAAACATGATTTAAAACAGAAACATTTTAAGATTTATGATGAAACCTTATGGAATGTCATTAATCCATGTTTTGAAACTTATAGCCTTATATACACATATTAGAAACAGAGATTGAAAATCAATTATTTAATTATCTATCTCAAGAAGTAACAAAAAAGAACAACAAATTAAACCCAATAAAGGTGAAGGAAGAAAAAAGTAAAGAGTATATATTAATAAGTAGAAAATAACCACTCAACTGAGAAAATCAATAGTCAAAAGTTAGTTTTATGAATTGACTGATGAAACTGAAAAGTCGTAGCAAGATAATAAAACATTTATCAATATCATGAATAAAACAGGTATCATCACTACATACACCACAGGCATTAAGTATATAATAAAGGAGATCATGAAAAGTCTTTGCCAGGGGCGCCCGGGTGGCTCAATCGTTAAGCGTCTGCCTTCGGCTCAGGTCATGGTCCCAGAGTCCTGGGATCGAGCCCTGCATCGGGCTCCCTGCTCCGCGGGAAGCCTGCTTCTCCCTCTCCCACTCCCCCTGCTTGTGGTCCCTCTCTCGCTGTGTCCCTCTCTGTCAAATAAATAAATAAAATCTTAAAAAAAAAAGAAAAGTCTTTGCCAGGAAACACAAAAATTTAGAATAATAGGTCAAACTTAAAAAAACACAACCCAGTAGACAAAAAAATAGAAATGTAAATAGTCCTATATAAATTATAAGCATTGAATAAATAAAAACCTACCCAGAAAGAACATCCCAAAACCCAGTGGGCTCACTAGTAAATTCTCCCAAGTATTTATGGAAGAAATAACACAATTTTATACAAATTCTTCCAAAAATAGATATAGAGGGAACACTATCCAAATATGTTTATGAGGCCAGCAAAACCTTGACACTAAAATCTGACAAAGACTGTATAAGGGAAAAAAAGGAGAGATAAATCTATTTCACAAACATAAGTGTAAAAAAATTAAAGTATTAGCAAATTGAATGTGGTGACACATAAAAATGGTCACATTTCAAGATCAATTGAGTTTATGCCAGGAATAGAAGATTGGGTTAACAAACTATGGAAAGAGCCAAGATGTCCATCAACAGATGAATGGATAAAGAAGATGTGGTATATATACACATACACAGTGGAATATTATGCAGCCATCAAAAGGAATGAAATCTTGCCATTTGCCACGACGTGGATGGGACTGGAGGGTATTATGCTGAGTGAAATAAGTCAATCAGAGAAAGACATGTATCATATGACCTCACTGATATGAGGAATTCTTAATCTCAGGAAACAAACTGAGGGTTGTTAGAGTGGTGGGCGGTGGGAGGGATGCGGTGGCTGGGTGATAAGACATTGGGGAGGGTATGTGCAATGGTGAGCGCTGTGAATTGTGTAAAACTGTTGAATCACAGACCTGTACCTCTGAAACAAATAATACATTATATGTTAAAAAAAAAAAAGAAGAAGAAGATAGCAGGAGGGGAAGAATGAAGGGAGGGGAAATCGGAGGGGGAGACGAACCATGAGAGACTATGGACTCTGAGAAACAAAATGAGGGTTCTAGAGGGGAGGGGGGTGGGGGGATGGGTTAGCCTGGTGATGGGTATTAAAGCGGGCTCATTCTGCATGGAGCACTGGGTGTTATACGCAAACAATGAATCATGGAACACTACATCAAAAACTAATGATGTAATGTATGATGATTAACATAAAAAAAGAAGATTGGGTTAACATTAAAAAAACTAACAATATAATTGACTACAATAATAAAGAAATCATGTGATCATCTTATAGATGGAGAAGACACCTATGATAAAGTTTAGTATCTATTATGATTTTTTTTTTTTTAAAGATTTTATTTACTTATTTGACAGAGAGAGACAAAGCAAGAGAAGAACACAAGCAAGGGCAGTGGGAGAGGGAGAAGCAGACTTCCCGCTGAGCAGGGAGGCCGATGCCGGGCTCGATCCCAGGACCCCAGGATCATGACCTGAGCCGAAGACAGTCACTTAACCTGAGCCACCCAGGTGCCCCTCTATTATGATTTTAAAAAGTCATCTCCTAAAACAGCAATAAAATGTCTTTAATATGATAAAGTATGATAAGGCATCATGATTATTGAAAAAATAATGTAAGTATTCATTTGATATCAGAAATGACTGAGAAGAAATAAAATTTTATTTTACAGAAAACATGAATTTACATGTAGAGAAATATCTACAGATGTTATTATTGATAAACTTAACAAAATCACTGAATATAAAGTCAGAAGTGGGAAAAAATAGAGTTTCAAAAGAATACATAAAGTAAAAAAAAAACAAACAAAAACAAACAAACAAAAAAACCCCACAGAGATCCCTAGCCCCTTCCAACATGTGAGTGCACAGCAAGAAGGCACCAGCTATGAACCAGGCAAATGGCCCTCACCAGAAGGCAAACATGCCGGAGCCTTGATCTTAGACTTGCAGCCTCCAGAACTATGAGAAATAAATGTCTACTGTTTATAAGTAAAAAAAAAATAATACATAAAATATGGTATCATTTATGTATATTTTAGCTATAAATAATATATATCATGTACCTACCATCAAACTTTAACCAGTATTTTTTGCTGTACTTTATATACCTATGTACTATATGTATATAGATAGACATATGTAAAATTCTTCATAACTAAGGATTTTATATGATCCTTAGTGAGAAAATAAACACCAAAATTTATCAAATGTAGTCAAAACTCTTCTCAGAGGCACATTATCATAAATGTTTTCACCATTTCCTCTTGATATCCCCAAAGCTTTCCCTTCTTTATGCCTGAAAATAAGAAAGGTAAGTAACCAAATATATGTAGAAACTTTATATTGCACATTATTTCACTTCTGCATATTGTTTAGTAGATGCTTCATAATAAAAATTGTATGGTTAAGTGCAAAATTCTATCACTTAAACATAAAACAAGTATTCTGTTGTAAAAGAATCATGAAAATGCAATGAAAATTTACTTTAAAAATTAACAGATTTTAGGGCACCTGGGTGGCTCAGTTGGTTAAGCGACTACCTTTGGCTCAGGTCATGATCCTGGAGTCCCAGGATCGAGTCCCGCATCGGGCTCCCTGCTCAGCGGGAAGCCTGCTTCTCCCTCTCCCACTCCCCCTGCTTGTGTTCCCTCTCTTGCTGTCTCTCTATCTGTAAATAAGTAAGTAAAATCGTTAAAAAAAAAATGAACACATTTTAATATTGTATGAATACATGTGACTCTGTATGTGTATACAATATGCATGTCTCTCTATTTATATTATTATATATTTTTCCCTTAATTCGTAAAGCAGAGCTAAATAATCTTTAACATTACTTCCAGCTATAATATTTCTATTATATTATGATTACTGGTAAGTCTTCTAAACATCGGCAAAGAATTTATAAAATCTTAGAATCTGGCATACGATAGGAGAAAGTAAGTTTAAAGAGCTAGTATAGTGTCATGGCCAATAGCCCAGACTTTGGCAATGATTAACATTACTTATTCTCAGTCTGTAATCTAGAAAATGAGAAGAAATGATAGTGATAGAAATGGTAATATCTAGGTTAGTTCTGGGGATTAAAAGTGATAATACACCTAAAGCCCTTCTTAATGCATGTTTGTTTACTAAGAAAAACTTTATCACTAAAAAGGGAAGAATTGAAACATGGACAGACTTTGTTGCTCATATAGCCTGGCTCCAAAGGAAACAATAAGAGACAACATCCAAAAGTGGTTTCTTTTCTTTTCTTTCTTTCTTTTCGTTTATGTTTCTTTGTTTTGTTTTGTGTTTTTTTTTTTTTTTACCATTTTAAAGGACATAACCTATGCAAGTAGAATTTCATACATCTTTTATTGAATTGTCCTACAAATCGAAGCAGTACCCTGCACATAGTGGGTGCTCAATAGTTGCTAGTGATGAATCAACATTAAAAAATGAGATTTAATTGTTAACAGAAATTGCAGTCATGCCTGCAAAATGACTGATTCCCTTTTTTAGAGAAGATAAAAACCTTTATATAGTTGAACTCCAGGTTTATGCAGAGTGATTTAAATGGGAATATACTTCAATATAATTTAATGCTTCAAAATGTTTGGCTCAATGCAAAATGGAGACATCTTATAAAATGGCATTGTAATGATAAAAGGAGAGCTATCCTTCTCTGACAATAAACTACCATCTATGTATTAATTTCACAGAAACTCTTAGTGGAATTTTAGTCACCTAACCACCACCTATGATTCTCCTACGTTACACTGTACACACATATGAAAAAATTGATATACATGCATATGCTTTATTGTTACCTTTAGCAGGATTGAAACAGTATATCAAATTTTATTTTGGTGGTCTTTTATTAGCTTTCTACCACTTGATCAGCTGATATCACTAATAATAAATTTTTTTTTTATAAACTAGAGTTTTCAAGTTCTGTCCCGAGACTGTAATATTTCAAACAACAGTCTAAGCTTTAGGGAAAAAACCAATTACAGAAACAGCATTAAAAATGCCAAGCACCGGGCAGAAGCAATTCTGGATCAGTTTAAAAAAGTGATTGATGAAACTCTAATCCAAGCTGAAGGAACAGTTTCACGACAAGCTGTGACCATTCCACACACTTCATTAGCTGCCATAATTAGCCTGGTGTTTCAATTTGTTAGAACTGGTGGGGACAATTTTCCTCAGAATGCAAACATCAAAAAACAGGGTCCCTCAGACTTCAGAAGAGGCTGATGAGAGGCTTTTCTAGTCTCTGTTAACTAAAAGATTAATTATTGCTGATGGGAGCCTGTGTTGTGATTGTCACTCTGTCTATGTGCATTACTTTTAGCATTAGAAGAAAGATATGGTTGACACTGCACTACTCAATCAGGCAGCTTCACATTAGTGCACAAAGTCGGTTTTAATATCCGGGCTATTTTTGATTGATTTTTCTTCTTGTTTTCACACCTATTTATTTATATCAGAATTTTAAAACAGTTTCTAACATATTGAGAAGTTTGGCTAATGCACTTTAACTTTATCAAGTTATAGCTTCCCTTTGTAAAGATCATCAAACGAGTGAGTTCATGTATTTCTACGATCATATAGTGGCATCTTCCAAATATGTTTATAAATCTTGTAAGACTATAAATGTTTAAGCAACCTATAAAGCTACATTAATTTTAACTATATTTATAAATATAGCACAATAATCTTATCCCTAGATTAAGGGAATATACTCTGATTTCCCACAATGTAAATTCATGAAATCTAATTAGAAGGGACGGTAGGAAGGAAAATCCTATGCCATTTCCTTAGAACAAAAGGAATTTCTTTTAGTCCTTTGGCCACCAGCAAAGCTGATCCAAAATTGATAGTATATACCCATAGACAGTGATACTAAAAATTTCACTGAAGCCTTAATTTTTAATTCCCTTGGAGTTATTACTTATTTGCATTAGGATAGTTATTTTTAAACCCAAAATTTCCACTTTACATATTTTTAAAAAACTTATCTCTTTGACCTATAATGAATAAACTGAAAGTAGTTTAGTGAGATATTAATTGTAGTGAAAAAGTTTTAAAATAAAAAAACATAACTACATCAGAGAAAAATGGTTATCTGAATTTCCAGAGGGAATTTTCCATAGGTTCGATTAAAATCAAATCTTTGTTATCTCAAACAATTGGGAAAATATATAATATGGAGCAGTAGTAATAGAAAATAAGTAATTCTAATTTTTTAGTAACCATATTAGAAATAGTGACAAGGAATAGGTGAAATTAATTGTATGGCAATACGATATTTTAAGTCAATACATCTAAAACATTGTCAATGCAATGTCATTAACATGAAAATATGAATATGTTACCTGTTTTTTTGTACTACATCTTTGAAATCCAGTGTGTATTTTACACTTAATAGCACATCTCAGTTCAGACTAGCCACATTTCAAGAGCTCAACAGCTACATAGGTATCACACCAAACAACACAAATTTAGAGAATGTAGAACTTTCTTTCCCAAAGAGTAGTTTTTCTGCTACTTAGTGAACAGAACAATTCTGGGGTTCTATGGAGTTACATACATAAGATCATAATACAAACATACACACTAGCAGTTAAATCAACGTTTACAATCTTAATTAATGGACACTGATGAAATCCAAATAGATCATAAGAATCACACACACACACACACAAAAAGAATCACAACAGGGGCGCCTGGGTGGCTCAGATGGTTAAGCATCTGCCTTCGGCTCAGGTCATGATCCCAGGGTCCTGGGATCAAGCCCCACATCAGGCTCCTGGCTCAGCGAGGAGCCTGCTTCTCCCTCTCCCTCTGCCTCTCTCCCTGCTCATGCTTTCTCTCTCTCTCTCTCTCTCTGTATCTCTGTGTCTCAAATGAATAAATAAAATCTAAAAAAAAAAAAAAAAAAGAATCACAACAATCAGTTAAGATAATGTAAGACAAGAAATCAACAGGTCGTGCATGCCACTGAGACTGAATATAGCCACACATAGGGCCAGAAAGATAGTGCCCATTCCTTGGGCAGGAATGAATGGTTAAAACAAAATCCAGCATGCTTCGGTATGGTCCTGTCATTAACACATGGAAATGCTTTTACTATTACTGTCCGTAAACAGCAACCCAAGCATTATTTCTACCACCCCTCACAATCCAGTGGTTAAACAGTTACTAAATATCCCAGAAAGGAGCTCTGGGATTATTGTCCATTTTGATTGTTTAGTACCTGTGAAGTAGTTAGTAAATAATGTTATCATGCCTATAATATATACGTAATTAGCTGGCCATATTACCACAGTTTGTTATCTGGTAAATCTGTGGTCAATTTTGCCACATTGTTGTTTTTGATCTTTTCATCAAACTGCTTCTTCCTAAAATCTCAGAAAACATGTTCAGAGCCAAGATAGCTAGATTTAGCAGCTCTAAACAGCCATACGAAAGGCATATAGAAACTAATCTCAATTGAGTCTGCCAAGCCATTTGCTATTCAGAAGACATTACAGAGATTATTTCTGTTTGGGTATTGCAGTATGGGTAAGGTTTTACTTCCACAATTTATCTCTACCATTTATCCTTGATTTAATTTTTAAACAGTGGAGGATATACCCAAAGTAACTCTTAGAGTTCATACATAATATTCAATGTTGTGTTGAATCATTCATCTTAATAATGTCATAGACAGAGAGAGAATCTTGAGATATAGATTACAAAATAGCACAGAATTTGAATAACTTCTTCAGTAATGAAGACTTTGCAATTAAAAAATGAAGTAAATAGAGCTGGAACATTTCTGTCCTTTGTGAAAATACTTCATAGAATGTGGCTTTTTGTCATAAAAAGTGGGTTGATTTGAGAAGGCTAGAAATTAACCAAACTCTGATTTGCCCCATCCAAGGACTTCTGTCTGGAATCATCTCATAATGCAAATGGAAGAAGCCAGATACCACAGAGGAGAAATCACAAGGCGTAAGATATAAATGTTGATTTGTGACTTAGAACAAAAGAATACTATAGAAGAAATACTTCCTTTTCTCCCAAATAATAGGTATTTCCTAACATGTCATAGGGTAAATGACAGAGCCAACATTTTCCTTCAGCATCTGAGAGCAACCAAGTTAAGGATTTGGTCTGGTATATTCCCACTGACAGCATGATAGAAAAAAATCCTATTTTGTGAGCCCCTTTTGGAAACTACACAGATTCTCTCTTACTGTCTTCAAAATGGTTTAACAGTTTTACTGTTGAGCATAACTTCAGCTGGAAGGAAACTCTTCAAATTTTATGACTAGGTGTAGTATCTGCAATCTTTGGGAAAACATCTGGTTTTGCTGTTTGATGAAAAAACAGTTCCACATACCATCCTGACCACGTCTTTCAACATAAGCATGAATTACTGCCAAAGATGCTGCCCCCAAATCCTGAATCCTGATGCATGCATATTCCTGTAGTCAACTTTACAGCCAGAGCCTTACAGGACATTTTTATGAGAAGAAGAGAACAGAATGTGAAATGAAAAGTCTTGAAGATAAGGATTCAACTTTAAGTAGAGGTTTAAAAATACTTGAAAGAAATAGGACGTCATGGTCAGAACGATATGATAAGGAGTTCACTCATGGGTTGGATTACTTAGGTAATTTTATTATTATTCTTCAACTCACTACAGCTATATTATACATGGGGCTGAAAAGTCATGCATTCTTTTGAGAAAGCTTTCACTCTGGAAAATAAGATTAGAAGAAGATAATTATGCCAACTCTCTAATTCTGGAGGAAATGCTTTTGCAAGCTGAAGTGGAAAATGACAATTTGTTTATTTCTGTATAGACAAATCTCTGAACACCTAGGAAACATCACAAATCTCTGTTCAAATTCATTTCTACTTCAATGTCCCTAAAATGGATACATGGATTCATAGTTTTCAGCTGTCACAGACTCTATAATGATGCTGACTCCAAAACACAGAACCTTAAAGGCTTAAGGACAAAAGAAATGAAATGACATGACTTCAATCTACAGATTTCTTAAAAAACTTTTTTATTCCTTTACTCCAACCTTTGCTCTCTGACAAAGCGAGTTGCTGGAGTTTTGGTTCCATCTGACACTACATACCTAGGTAAGTTATTATTTTTAACATTTGTTGTCATTAGAAAAATTGAAATAAAATTAATGTCAGAGAAGTGCATTGCCACATTAAAAGGCTACCCCAACATTTCAACTTTTTATTCAAGTGAAACCATGGTAGTGTTTTCATTGAAATTCATTTTTATACAATTTTATTTCTTTACTTGCAAAATTTGGATTCATTTCCACATTTTTATAAAGTAGTCATTTGAGAGTAATAATTGTAAACAAATACTAAAAAACATATTGTTTTATTTGTTTGGTGAAGGAAATTAGTTTCCAATAAAATTAAATTGATGGCATATAAATTTTGTGTGCTTTTTTGTATTTGCACTTTATTTTTAGACAGAAGGCCCATAGCTTCAATTATATATCTAAAGAGTCAGATGTCAAAAAAAAGTATCAAAGTATTAATGTAAAGTCTTAACATTATTTCTAAAGAAAATAGTCATCTCCTGATTTAAACCAAAAACCCACTTTGCCTGCCTTTAAATCAAACTTCCCATATAAAATAAGTAGAAGAAAAGAGGTAGGTAAAATGATTTCCTACAAAGGGAAATATGGTTAAGTGGAAGAAAGCTAGTGACTTGATTTATATTAGTCATCTAGTGAGTCTACATAAGTGGACAGCTCTTGTATACCGAAGTCCAAGTCCACACCAGGTAACATGCACTTGTAATGGAAGTATACTTAACAATTATACTTCCATAGAGAAAACAGTCATAGTGTGGAATATCACTTTTAAGAGTCTCATGCTCTACCGACTGAGCTAGCCGGGCGCTGGAATATCACTTTTATGTGTAAGGTTCAACATGAGAAAGCTGGTTCTTCAGTTACTTCCCCTTTCCTCCCCACCCAGGGATGTCTTTCCTGTATGTGGGTGTGTGTTCATAGTTGTGAAGGAAAGGAATTGTGCACTTAATGGGGCAAAGACAGACAAACTCTGAGTACATGTAGCATACATACTTCAGGCAGCATGTTCTGGAGGTAACAAACTTTTTGACTATAATATTTAAAAACAAAACCAAGAAGACACACAAATAGCCAACAGACACATGAAAAGATGCTCAACATCACCCATCATCAGGGAAATGTAAACTAAAACCACAATGAGCTATCACCTTATACCTGTCAGAATAGCTAGAATCAAAAAGATAAGAAATAACAAGGGTTGGTGAGGATGTGGAGAAAAAGGGACCCTCACGCACTCTTGGTGGGAATGCAAATTGGTGCAACCACTGTGGAAAACAGTATGGAGATTCCTCAAAAAAATAAAAATAGAATTACCATATTACCCAGTAATTCCACTACTGGGTATTTACCTAAAGAAAACAAAACACTAATTCTAAAAGATATGCGCCTCTTTGTTTATTGCAGCATTATTTACAATAGTCAAGATATGGAAGCAATCCACGTGTCCATCTGCATATATACACAATGCAATATTACTCAGCCATAAAAAAGAAAAAGAGATCTTGCCACTTGCAACAACATGGATGGTCCTGGAGGGTATAATGCTAAGTGAAATAAGTTAGAGAAGACAAATACCGTATCATTTCATATGTGGAATTTAAGGAACAAAACGAATGCACAAAGAGAAAAAGGAGACAAATCAAAAACAGACTCTTAAATATAGAGAACAAACTGCTGGTTGCAGAGGGGCGGTGAGTGGGGGGATGGGTGAAATAGACGAAGTGCCTATCCTGGGGAGCACGGAGTAATGCATAGAACTGTTGAATCATTATACTGTACACCTGAAACTAATACAACACTGTATGTTAATTATATTTTAATAAAAAACCAATTAAAAAATAAAACTAAGTACACTGTCATCCCCTCTGAGGTCACGATATATAACAATAATAATGATTATTTATACCAAAAAATATTTAACATTTGAAAAAAAAAATGGCTTTCTTTGCTTTGGCACAGCAGACTCTACTGAGGCTGTACCATAAGTCATACTGCACTTTAGAAAGAAGTTTTTTTGAAAGTGAACTTTATTTTTATGTTACCATGGTATCAAAAATCAACCTTAAAGCTACCATTGATTATTTTAATGCTACTAAGCTGTAACTTTATACTAATATAATAGCTATATTCTGAGATGAATTTCTTCATAGAATACCAAATACTTAACATTTGATACCTGAAAATCTCCCAATCTGACAGATTCATGCAACTTGAGACCCTTTTTTATTGTAAGCATTTATGTCTATTATAGATAAGTAAGATGAGAGTCAAAAGTTAAAGCAAGGAAATTTTATCAGTAATGTTTTGGGGTAAAAAGAAAAAGTATATGTTAACTGTGAATATATCTAATACATTCTATCATCTTTTTTTTTTCTTATATATTTTTAGCATTTTCACTATACCTTGATATTTAGGAAATGCTAGCCACAAATATGGAAACATATTTTAAAAACAAAACATACACTTTACATATAGTATTTTATAACTCAATTAATGCTATTAGAATTACAAAGTATATTAATACTTGCAAATTAGATTGCTTCTATCTTTTGGACACTATTTATGTATATTACATGTCAAAACTAAAATGACAGATGATTTCTGAATTCAGTTAGAAAAACAATATGCATGTCTCAAAAATCAGAGATAAAGTAAGCAAAGCTTCATATTCAAACAGTATGGTTTCAAATTCCATGTATTTCTTTTAAAAAATAGCCTTTTTTTAATGGTTTATTATAGGTGTTACCAATATAAATGAATTTCTACTGAAAATGTTGACAAATAAAATGGAAGTAATTTTCTTAATACAAGCATGACATAAAAGTGAAGGAAAAAAGTATATGGCAAATGCTATTTGCCATTCATTATTGCTATAATAAATGTCATCCTGATATATGGCATCAGGCTGGTAAGCTGCAAAGAAATTTGGGCAGACAGGCTCAGTCTTCTAATGACAAATAATTAGATGCATTAACAAAAAATACTCTGAAAAATGTACAATAAAAAACTGAATAAATGCACAGAAATTATATTTACCATGAGAAAATTTAATTTTGGCCTAGAATGGGGTTTTTATATTAATTTTTAAAATACTACACTTGCCAGTCATACAGAACTTCACGTGGGAGAGGGAGGAAAGTAGTATGTCTCCCTAGGATTTGGCACAAGTGAGGGTGTGGGTGGAAGGGATTCGGAAGACAACAGGGGTCGGGGAGTACCTGAAGTGTTCTGTCTTGGGCGTAAGTGTGAGCTGTCTCTGGGATAAGCAAAGACAAAAAACAGTTGAAGGAGTAATAGAGCAACTTTTTTTTCTAATGCTGCTTACAGGCAAGTTACATGATTAAATGAAGAAGGTAAGGAAAGCAAGACATTTATAATACAACAGACAAATGACAATGCACTGCTAGTTAGACAGCATAATAAGTACCATCTAATTTTCTCTTCGAAATCCATTTATTCTTCAAAGCCTTAGATCATCATCAAGGGACCACATTTTCCAACTGAGGAATTACAGAGGAAGAAAATTAGATTTTATTAAATATTCCAATTGTGAGCAAAATCTTTGCAAATAGCTCTTGGAATAGATTTAATAAGAAAGTAAGGTCAACACTTGTATCTTTCCAGCAACAGCATGAAATATTTTCACTATTTTTGTACCTTAATATTATTTAATAAATATCCTTAAAGTCAGTTGCTGTCCAGACTAGCAAGTTACCACTCTTTAGTCATCTGATATTTCACATTTGTTACCCTTTGAACATGCTAGCAGATTTAAGTTTTTCCCTAAGAGTTGATAACCTTTTAATAGCCACCTAAAAAATAGCTTGTAGATTAATCCAGAGTTAATGACACTATTTTCAATACGCCACCAGTATAATGCAAATTACTAACTACAGAATTCTCAAAATCAGGCCAGTAGTATGGCTTCCAGCATCCTTTTAGAATATGAAGATTAGTTAAATAACTCTGTGAATAACATATTCGGGAGAAAATATATCTGATCAGGCATAATTTGGAAAATACTGTGTTAAGTATGTTAAGAGAAATTAAATTAAACAATAATTTTTATAATTTCATTAAATGAATTCTCAAGTAAGAAGCCCAGTGTATGAAACAGATTAAGTGGAGTTCTGAGCTTGTCTGCATATTATATAAAGTGATATGAAACAATAAGGTAACATAAAATGAAAAGAAGTGTTTGACTTGTCCTTTATTTTTATGGTCTGTATCACTGCTGGTTTCCTTTTCTTTTTTTGTAAGGGTTAAAAACAATATTAAGTACCAACTTGGAGATTTACCAAAAATGATTTTTAAAGTACTGCTTTTTATATTCTGACATAAAAATCAACTGAAGACACAAAAGGATAGGAAATGTTATCTGTAAGTAAAATTCAGCTTGATAGCAAGCTTTCACATATTTGTCTTAGAAGTAGCACAAGTTAGACATCTAATATATTTACATTTCAATATTTAATTTTTGTAATAGTAAAACATGAAATATATATAGTATGGAAAATACACATATTAATACAAGGCAAATTAATCTTTTAATCATCTAGGACTTGGTCAATTTATTAATGTTATTTTATTATTACTTTCTAAATAGCTTTTACAATGTTAACACATGAAAATGGGGCTAATGATGGAGAAACTTTAAATGATACAGAGAGCTGCAGAGATTTAGGATATCATTACAACATTAGCGATCAAAATATACTAATGGAAAAACAGAATAGGAAAAGAAACCAAAAGGGTCATATATATAAAAATAACTAAAATGTATGGTGTTTACCATGTTGGTTAGTCCAAATCACTTACACGATTCCCTAATTCTGTCATCAAAGCAAACTGTAAGGTAAAATATTTTCCCTTTCCACAGATGAGAAAACAGATATAGAGAATTCAAATAACTTGCTCAAAAGCAAGGAGTAGGAATTTGAAACAAGAGATTCTGACTCCAGAATGTAATCAATAGGACTGGTATCACAAGAAGGGAAGAGATTTATTTCTCTATCAATCTCCCTCTCTCTCATCCTCTCTCTCTCTCTCTCCATGCACGCCCAGAGAAGAGGCCATGTGAGGACACAGTGGCAAGAAGGCTGCTGTCTACAAGCTGGAGTCCTCACCAGAAACCAACCCTGGCAGCACCTTGATCTTGGCTCTTCCAGCTCCAGAACTGCGAGAAAGTAAATATCTGCTGTTTAAGCCACCCAGTCTGTGGTACTTTATGGCAACCTGAATAAACTAATACACTAACAAAAACACATACGCACAACAAAAATGACTATATAACAAGAGCAAGTTAGAAAATAAATGAGAAAAGAACTTTTTCACAATAACAGTAAAATATAATTTGTTTAGGAATAAACCTGGTAACAAATGTGAAGAATCTGTGTGAAAAAACCCCTCTAATTTTTATTGAGAGACACAGTGTGCTCTTACAGAAAAAAAGCACAACTTCTTTAAATTCAAGAAAATGCTACTTAAAACTGTAATGTTACACCTATCTGATCTGGCAAAAAAATGTTAAAGTTAACAATAATACATGTTGGCAGGAATACTGAATATCCCTGCTGTACACCCAAAATGTAAAACATTTGGAAAAATATGTTCTTATGAACAAATTTAAGGATGTACATATACAATCAGCAATACCTTTCTTTCATATAGGAACCAAAAGGTATGTAAAAGAACCAATATAACATTCAGATCAGCATGGTTTATTAGAGCAAAAAGGCTACCAAAAGACCCACATTCATCTCCGGTAAAATGGATAAATTGTGGCAAATTCATGTGTGAAATACTTTACATCAGTGAAAATGAAATGCAGCTAGATGCAGTGAGTATCTTGTATAGACTGTTGTTAAAAAAAACACATAGTATAATTCACACACTTATAAAAAGACATTTATATAAAGTGCCTAATTATGTAAATTTAACTACTGCTTGGGAATATAAATATACGTAATAAAAGTATAGATAAAAGCAAAGACATTACTAAAAATTCAAGATAGTAGATACCTCTAGTTAGCAACAGAAAGGATAGAATCATTAAGAGTGCCACATAAGACTTCAAAATAACAGGAATATTTTTTCCCTAAGTCAGGTTAGAGTTCACTGTACCATTATATTTATAAATAATATTCTGATATTCTATATTTGCCTGACATATAATTGAGATAAATTTTTTAAAATATATAATATATAAAGCTAAGTCTGGTGCATACAATAGAAGAGTTAATATAAAATAATATAAAGTCTACAAAAATCCCAAAGTAAATAAAACAGTAACTAAGTGAAGTGAATAATAAAAATAATAGAATTGCTAACCATAAGAAACAGTAGAGTAAATGGTATTAAGGAAACTCAGCAACTATTTGTAAAAAGTGTAAAACCGAATCATCCTTATACAAGAATAAATTTTAAATCATTTTATAGTATATTAAAGGTAGGAAGAGAAACATAAGTGATCATTTAATATTTAGAAAAACTTCACAAGTGTATCTTAGGCAAGAACCATTCCCCTCTAAAGTAACTGCACAAAATTAATAGACAGTTTGTTACCTAGCAGAAGTTATTCCAACACCTGAGATAGAGAAAGTGTCAGTACTTTAATCTCTGGCACTACAACAAACTAGACGTTCAGGAGGCTTCTTTCACTTAAAATTTCTGGATACAAGATTTTAAGATCTTTTCAATGCACAGATGACCTGGAAAAAAATAAGGGGATTCTTCGGAAGAAAGAATCGACAAAAAAAAAAAAAAGCAAATCTAGTGAGGGCTAAACAGTCGTGTCTGTTCCAAGATATATATTTATTTATAGTCCTAGTGTCTGGGCATAACATGGTACATGGTCAAGAAATTGACAACTGGGCTGCAGCAGAGTGGGGGAGTTATACTGGAGATCTCTGTATGAATCCAGCACTCCTAACAAAACAACATTCCTAGTAGGTGAACTAGAAAAAGAAAAAGACCCTATTAGGGAGACTTTGACATATGTCCCTGTCTCACTCTTGGCTCTGGGTTGAGTGGAGAGAAAAAAAAAAAGTCTTTCCTGAGAGTTCCTAAGAATGAACTTGAACTCGCAGAGGTTTGGATGTCAAATCAAAATTTATTCTTTCCATTAAGCTCTTGGCAGAAACAAACAACAACCTTTTCTGAAGAAATGTACCTTAAATCGGGGATCAAAGAATATCCATACATAAAGTTGCAAGGAACAAAAGTTCACAAGCAAAAAAATAAATAAAATTTAATTCACAAGCAAAAAAATAAAATTAATGATGATAAAATAATAGAGTTGATGAGATGCAGAGAAATGGAAATTCACATAAATTGCCAGTTGGACATGTAAATTAGTTCACCCTTTCTGTTTAGACATTTGGGAAGATGAATCAAAAGTCTTAAAAACATGCATACTCTTTAACCCAAGATTTCTCAACAGTGGCACTACTGACCTTTTAGGCAAATAATTCTTTGTTGTGGGGAGCTGGCTTGTGCATTATAGGAAATTCAGCAATCCAAAGCCTCAAGGTGGGTGCTAAATGCCTGTAGCACCGACCCCCACCTACTTCTACCCAGTTGTGATAGCCAAAATGTGTTTATACATTGCCCAAACTGCAAAATCACCTCTGGCAGAGAACAAGTGCTTTAAACATATTTGTAGGCAAAGGTTGAGCTGCAGGAGCACTGGCCCTTAGCATTGTTTCTAAATATGAAAATTCAAAAACACAAATTTAAAAGATAAATTAATATAAATCATAGGAAATTGGTTAAATAATAATATCCACACAGCACAGTAAAATTTATTCAGGCTAGACTTCTTCCATCTTTAAAAAAAAAGGATACTTCACTATTTTCTCCCTATAGCCCTTGCCCTACCAATCACTCTTCTCCCTTTCCAGCCAAATTTATTCAAATTACTATCTAACTTGATGGATCTCTCCCTTCCCCCCATCCTCCCCACCCCCCACTGTTTTTTACTCCCTCTTCAAATTATTCCATTCTGGCTTAGTTCCCCATATTGTCACTGAGTCAGCTCTTGCTAAGTAACCAATGACTTTGATTTTGCTAAATCTAGGGGGCTTTTCCAGTCCTCACCTTCTTTAACTTCACAGTATCATTTGCCATGGCTCATCACTCCTTTCTTACTGCATTATCTTTCCTTGACTTCTTTGATAAGCATATTCTTTTGGTTTTCTTCACATTTATCTACCTCCTTTACAGCTCGTCCAACTCCAAAATGGTTATTAAATGTTGGCATTCCTCAAAACTTCTAGTTCCCCTCTCATTATCCTATGTTTTATTTTAGGCTATTTCATTCACTGTCAGGATTTCAATTATTATCTATGAACTGAATATACAAAATTTAATTTATGAATGAGATACACTCAATTTTGTGACTCTGGTCCAAGTTGTTTCAAGCAACAAACATGGATATTTAGCTATTTATTTAACATCTCTTCTTGGACGAATCAAAGTCATCTCAATCTCAAACGTGTATAAGATTGAGCTCAAGATTTCTTCCCTGAAATTACCCCCAAAATTCTGATTCTTTTCTTTTCCCAATCTCAGTGAATAGTATCACTATAAATTCAGTATGTCCCTTGCAGAAACTTAGGAGTAATCAGCAGACTTCCTGTTTTCTTACTTTAGCACATCTAATTAATTTTCAATTTTAACACTATTTGTATTCTTAACAATTCTAAAATTAATTCACATCTCTACAAATTTACTGCCACTCTTCTAGAACTATACATTTCTTTAGGGCAGTTTGACAATATATAACAAAAGCTATAATAATACGCTAGCCTATTATCAAAAAGACAAGGGATAAGTGTTGGTGAGGACATAGAGAAAAGGGAATCCTTACGTATTGTTTGTGGGAATGCAAATTGTGACAGCCATTATGGAAAACAGTATGAAGTTCCTCAAAAAATTAAAAATAGAACTACTGTATGGCCCAGCAATCCCACTTATGGACACATAGTTAAAGGAAAGGAAATTACTATCTCAAAGATATATACACCCTCGTGTTCACTGCAGTTAACTCACAATATTCAAGACATGGAACTAACCTATGTGTCCACTGATGGATGAATGGATAAAGAGAATGTGATAATGTAACACACTCACTCCCGCCACGCACAGGAATATTATTCAGCAATAAAAAAGGAAATTCTGCCATTTGAGACAACAGGGATGAAATAAGTCAGAGAAAGACAAATATTATATGATTTCATTTATATATGAAATCTAAAATAGTCAAACTCATAGAAACAGTAGATTAGTACCCAGGGATTGAGGGGGGGGGATGAAGAGATATTGGTCAAAGGGAGAAAATTTCAGTTATAAGATGAAAAAGTTCTGAAAAACCAACAATGCTAAGAGTGTATATTTTAAATATTCTCACCACACACATACACATAGAAAGGTAATTCTATGAACTGACAGATGTATTAACTAATCCTGTTGTGGTAATCATTTAATAAGGTATATGTGTATCAAATCATTATATTGTACACCTTAACCTGAAACAATATTACACATCAATTATATCTCTATAAAGCTGGAAAAATCCAAAAAATTAGAAAAAAAAAATTAATGTGCTAGCCCTCTATATCAGTCATGGTTCTCCAGGGAAAGAGAACTAATGATGAAAGATGACAGATAGACAGACAAACCGACAAGAGTTTTTTAAGGAATTAGACTATGCAGTTATGGAGACAGGCAAGTCCAAATCTGCAGGGTAACCTGGCAGGCTAAAAATGCAGGCAGGAATTAATATTATAGGCTTGTGGCAGGATTTCTTTTCCAAGAAACCTCAATTTTTGCTCTTAAGGCTTTCAACTGATTGGATCAGACCCACCTACACTAGTGAGGGTCATCTGCTTTGCTTACAGTCAACTTATGGTAGATATTAACCACATCTGCAAAATACCTTCATAGCATCACTTAGATTACTGTTTGATTAAATAATGGTACTAATGCCTAGTCAAACTGACACATAAAAGAAACCATCACAGCCCTGACTCAGAAATTTCACTTTCCAGATTGCCTGGGTCACTCAGTTGGTTAAATGGCTGACTCCTGATTTCAGCTCAGGGCATGATCTCAGGGTCCTGGGATCGAGCCCCATGTGGGGCTCCATGCTCAGTGGGGAGTCTGCTTGAGATTCTCTCTCCCTCTGCTCCTCTCTCTTGTGCTTGTGCACGTGCGTGCTCTCTCTCTCCAAAATAAATAAATAAATCTTAAAAAAAAAAAATTCACTTTTGGGAATTCATTAGGGCACAGATGTATGTGTAAGAATGTTCATTGCAGTGGAAACGCTCAAAGATTATTATTTAGTGTGGTTTGATAGGGGCCCACCTAGAAGGACAAATAAATATCCCCTTGACTTCTTCATGCCAAACCTGCAGGCATAGCCAAATGACACTTGAGTAAGTACTGTTAATGCTAACTCTCATGTTCATATAATCCTTCAAACACTTCCATGATTTCTAAGATCAAAGTCAGCCTCTTTCTAAGACATCAAGAATATTTACTAGCTATATTTCTATTCATTTTGGGGCTCTTGATTCTGGGAAACCTCCTCTTTTGCCAAGTCAGATAAAGACATCACCAGGGTGGTCACAGAAATAAATTAAAGTTATGATCCTATACCTAGGAATGACGGCAAAAGGTCTAGAAGCCTAAAATTTTCACTGATATGTTAACTCAGTTTCCAACAACTACAACAAAATAAATTGAGGCATTTAACGTTTTGTTCTTTTTTTCTTAAATTAAGGTTAAGAGCTTAATTGCAGAGAAGTGCAGATAACATATTCCAAGATTTTTGTCAGATGAAGAATTTAATTCTTGTTATCTTAGATTAGTAATTATGCAGAGAAGACTGGCATATGTTGAATTTTTAGAGGCAAACTTAAAGAGGAACTCTCAATAAAGTTCAAGAATCATATTGGGATCAAAAACTTCCAAAAGGAGAATTTTATAGACAAGCTGTTAAACCTCTGGCTGTCAAAGACTCTGTCCTACATCTACAGCTGTACATCTAGGGTGCGCACCTTACCAGGGGTGATGGAAATCTTACAGATCTCAGAAGGAAATGTTTGCCATAGTCTCTTTAGCGCCCTACAGTTACTAATAATCTGGTGGAGAGATCTCTCAATCTCAGACTTCACTGCAGTTACAAAATAAGTTTTTCTTTTTAATGGCTTACCAGGCTTTATGAAAATGTGTTCCATTATATTTGTTCATCACTCAAATGTAATATTTTAGACTCAAATGCAAATTAAGCCCTTAGGTTAATAATCATAAACTAATACAGTCAGATCTAATCTACTGAAAATCTTGGATACATCACTGCACATATTATTTTCATCCACAAGTTAAAATTCAAATCAGAAATCCTTTGTAAAAGTATAACTGAAAATTACTACACAATATAATAAATCTATCAGAAACAAGGAGGTGGTTAAAAAGCAAAGGTAGGGCAAATATACGTATCTTAACATTATTCTATAGGTTTAATATTATTTTGATAAATAATATTTGGCTCCATCCAGTTTTCTAAAGTACGTAATAGATATATATAAATACACACATATGCAAATGCATCTATAGATCTATAATAAAAATTATTTAAACTTATTATTTTCCCTGAAGCGTAGTGACCTCAAGAAGACTGATACAAGGGTAATCATAGAAAAAAAATTGAAGAATTTCAGTCCCTGGTGTACTGTGAGAGAGAAAGAGAAAAAAAAAAACCAAAACACTTAAACTGAATACTTGATTATTGAAGGCCATCCTCATAAGCAAAATATTTTCCCTCAATTACACCTAATTATTTAATTGTTTACATTTACTAATGAAACGAAACAACACAAAACAAACAACTGTAAGGGGCTGTTTTTCAGCAAGTGCATAATCATCAATCAACATGTACAGAAAGATTCTTAAAATCATATGAAGCTGGTCTGTTTATAGAAAGGCATATTTTATCCCAATCAATGCATAAAAGTAAAATTATCCATAACTGAGGCATGTTTCTCTGCTGTACAGTTCAGCTGTAATGATCCCCACACACTGCACTTGCACATCAATTATGATAATCATAATCACGGTCGTTAAGCTGAATGTTCATTATTATCAGGATGCTGGTGACAGCAGATTCAATCACCGGGTGCCATGGGCAAGCAGTCCCAGTCCCACCCAAGCTTCTGCAGACAGCGATGTGCCACATTAAATCTATGATGTGCTCCACATCCCACTCCATTCCAAAAGCCGTAGACGGTAAAGGTCAACTTTATGTTCTGTGCAATATGCTTAGGTTCTCTAAATTAATTCTTTGGAGTACTAGATATTTTTATGCTTTGTGGCTTATGAAATCCTGTTTAGGACCAAAATGCACGTGAAAATAACAAAAAAGGGCTGCCTTAATGTTGTAATTCACCTACAATAAGCAGATGAAGAAAGGCTGTAGCAACATGAACCATCTTAAAAGCCTCTTCCTGAATTCTGCAAACGTGGGAAAACACGAAATAGTTCCAGTAAAATCAGTTGTCTAAAATGCACATGAGAACTCATTCCAATTCAGATAAAGGCCTTAGACTATTATTTCTGCTTCAGTAAATATGAACATATGTGAATGTTTTGACAACCAAAAGGATGTTTTTACTATACTGAATTTTTGTATTGTCCAACTCATTTAAATTTACCCAAATAGATTAAATTAATAGTGAATGACTGGTATATGCTCCTTATTGAATTTCACTTCTATTTTAAATATTGATATCAGCACAGTAAAGAGTTTATAAATATAAATTATTTACCTGAACTTAAAAAGTTTATCATTTAAGACACAGGCCTACAATCTAACAACTTGGGGCATTTTATGAACAGATTAAAGAAATGTGAGTAAGGAAGGGAAGGAAAAATAAAATAAGATGAAAACAGAGAGGGAGACAAACCATAAGAGACTCTTAACTCTAGGAAACAAACTGAGGGTTGCTGCACGGGAATTGGGTAGGGGGGTGGGTAACTGGGTGATGGACATTAAGGAGGGCACTTGATGCAATGAACACTGGGGGTTATATGCAACTGATGAATTACTGACCTCTACCTCTGAAACTAATAGTATAGCATATGTGAACTAAATTGAATTTCAATAAAAAATTTTAAAAAAGATATAACTTAAGTTGATTAAAAGTTATCATCACTAATTACATAAAAAAAGAAATGTGATATGTTTTATTACATTTTTTATTACAGATTTCCATGCTTTTAAGAAAAATCGTATGTTATTTTTCATTACTGATTTTCATACTACGAAGAAAAAACTGTACTATTGGCTCTCCCTTTGTTGACTTTCTGATGTCTTTGTACAGTGTTTTTCGAGTCAATACATTAAAAATAAAACAAAAATATTTAAATAATATTTGATATTTAACTGATTTGATGTGAATGTGATCAGAGAAAGAGTATCTAACATTTGATTTTCTCTCAACTGATACCCTTTATCACTGTGTAACAAATGATTTGAAAATTATAACCTCCAGGCTTATAGATGATAGAAGAAAAGGAAATTCTCCATGTAGATAATCTTAAAACATGATGGAAAAGGTGGAGAATAGGAACCAACTATATTTAATGGAGCTGTTTCTTGGCTGAAATCAATTTATTGCTTTCAACTAAATGTTATATATAATTTAAATGTTTGTAAACAGTCCATCTTCCCACAGAAGAAGCATAAAACCAGGTCAGCCTTTCTTCTTCAATATTTTGATCTTAATAACTCTAGCCTCCCTAAAACTATCCTTACTCCACTAATAATGAACAAATTGTGGCCTCCAACTTCAGTAATCAAGAAACTAAGTTTTTATTGGACCCAATTCTCACCCAAATGACTTAACATCAAATCAAAATATAAATTATGTCTAATCGTTGTAAGATTTAACATATAAACAATAAAATGGCTACCTCTCTATCGTGCGGATTACATTAGCCACACAGAAGGATAATTCGTTTATTTAATACGTTTATTTGAAGAGATCAGGAAGTAGGAAGAAATAAGAAAGAAGGGAGGGAAGGTGGGGAAAAAAGGAATTTCAATTTGCATTTAGTATTTTTCTACATGTTTTTATGTAGGGTTAAGTGGATTCATGATTTATTAAGACTTAAAGAATCCATGATTTATTAAGACACCTGGGTGGCTCAGTCAGTTAAGCATCTGCCTTCGGCTCAGCTCATAATCCCAGAGTCCTGGGATGGAGTCCCACATCGGGCTTGCTTCTCCCTCTGCCTGCCGCTCCCCCCTGCTTGTGCTCTCTCTCTCTGTTAAATAAATAAATAAAATCTTTAAAAAAAAAAAAAAAGACTTAAAAAAATCCCTATACTTTTCTCTCTTAATTTTCGGGGTCTACAAGAACAACTATTTGTCATTAACTTGTTAGGTATGTATACTTTCTAAAAGCATGGAGGGGCACACGATTCTTCAAAAGAACAAAATAAACTTTATTTCTCTTTAGTGAGTATCCAAAAGTCCCTATATTTCCATGAACTTGCTTACTTCTGTGAGATAGATGCATATTCTAAAATATGCTAGAATGCATGAGGTGCATCTGTCATATAAAACCAAAAAGTAGGGCGCCTGGGTGGCTCAGTTGGTTAAGTGACTGCCTTCAGCTCAGGTCATGACCCTGGAGTTCCGGGATCGAGTCCCGCATCAGGTTCCCTGCTCAGCAGGGCGTCTGCTTCTCCCTCTGACCCTCCCCCCTCTCATGCTCTATCCCATTCTCTCTTTCAAATAAATAAATAAAATCTTTAAAAATAAATAAATAAATAAATAAAAATAAAATAAAACCAAAAAGTACTGTGTTATTCTAGGAAAGAAACATTTGCACAAGGATCTTATTTACTCGGAAATACCTTAGTGTCCTGAGGTAAATTATTTATATTTAAAGAAACAAACACTTCCTTGAATTAAATAAAATGGTGAGGGGGCATAAAAGCAAAAAATGTTTATGTCAAATAGCAAATGAGATGTAGATCACATTATGCACATTCAAAATATGAAATTAAATAGTTTAAAAATTATATTTAGCTTATATTCTGAATGGTTGCATATCAGGTAAAAACAAATGCCAAGAATAACATCGTCACCAGTATTTAGGTTTGTCAATCAGTGAGCCAAATTGAACTACCCACTGTACCTATTCCTTATGATGTGGAATTATTATTTAGTATTTTAGATCATTTTTTTAAGAAAGAGGACTTAGCAGGTGGAAAAGAAAAAGGTACTTTCTAAAGTATCTGTATTACTCCCCAGTGACTAACCTTCGGTAATCCCCTATTTACAATGTCCTAAAAAAAAGACTTTTTCTTAGAGTTTGGTAAAATAAAGATATCATTTTTCTTAAGGGTCTAACATGTGTCTTCCTCTTGAGTAATGAGGATATGTCTGCAACTTTTGTTTTCCTCTTCATCTTTGCCATCCACAAGCTGAAATTCCTACCACTTACCATTGCTGTAATGGTTTCCTTTATTTTGTGAGTACAGACACTGTTCTCATCTAAGATCACTTCCCCTTATTTTTATTTCTAAAATATAACCTTTACTGTATTTACCTTTTAGTAACGTGTCTTAAATCCTTTTGGAAGGAGGCTGTGTGTAAATGAGTAAATCCTCACTGACAGACTATTAATAGAACCAATACATCTGGTATACCCTATGGAACTCAGTGGCTTTAACCCCTTTCCAGAATGTCACTTACAACATCATTTTATCTGCATAATTATTTCTATAAATAAGTTATAGTTTCTGTTAGATAACAGGCTTAACATGTAGTAAGAACTTTCCTTTTACATCACATTGGTGTAAGACACTTTGGTGTTTTCCCTATTCAGAAAATTTTCTCTAAATGCTAATAAATGTAACTCTGGAATCAATAAATATTTGCTTTCTTCTTTTCTATATCATTCATATATATATACACATCACATATATCTCTATCTATTCCTATCTATATATCTACCTACCTACTTACTTATTTACTGTCTATCTATCCACAAACACAGAGATTGAGAGAAAGCAATCAAGTGCCGATCTCCATGTCTTGAGAGCTTGACTATTCTGTGACCACAGATTCAAGTTTTGGCCCTGGTTGGCTTTGGCAAAGCCATGATGCATGCCATAGGTCATTGGGTAGCTGAGTCATTACACATAAAAACATATAACACTAAAAAACAAAAACATAAATCTCTTACTGCCTAGAGAAGTCAGCAGGGCCATCTTTACATGAAATAGCTATAAATAATTTTATAACCACGAAGGTGTTAACTGTAATGAGAATATTTATATTTGTTGTAATCAGTGTATATGTTTAGCCTTTCCAAAGGAACATTATTTTTTTAGTATTGCATTAACTTACCTTGTCACAGATCCACTTCTTAGGATTTTCATCTCTAAAATGTTGACTTCCATAAGAATTGGGACCATACTTGCTTGATGAATGCATTAATGGGATGTACTTTTTATTTTTATGGTAGGAAGAAAATGGCAAAAACCTGAAAGAACATTTAAGTGATGTTAATTTTATTTCTGTAGACATTTGATTAAAGGCATTAGAATTTAGAGAAGTAGTAAAGCGTAGTGAAAATAAAACATGGCTTGGAATCAGAATACCTGGATTCAACTCTAACCTCTGCCACTATCTCTGTTACTAACTTTTATGAATTTCATTTCTTATTCAGCAAAAGGAGATACTAAGACTTTTTTTAACAGAATTTTTATAAGTCTCAAATAGTTTGGAAATATATAAAATTTTAAAGAATAAATTTATCAATTAATGATGCCAAATAATTCAAAATTTACTGTGTAAATAAAAATGTTAATTTAAAAATCGCATCCAAAAATGAAAAGGAGGCCCAGTATAGGAAATTCTCATTGAAATGAGTTTTCTTCAAAGTTGTTTTCTTTTTTTTATTGCGGTATAATGGACATACAAGATTATATTAGTTTCAGGTATACAACATAATTTGATATTTGTATATATTGTGAAATGATCATCACAAGTCTAGTTAACATCCATCACTATATATAGTTATCTTTTTTCTTGTGATGAGAAGTTTTAAAGATTTACTCTCTTAGCAACTTTAAAATATGCAATACAGTATTATAAATTATAGTCTCCATTATACATTACATCTCCATCTGTACATTATGTCCGAATTATTTACTGATTTTATAACTTGAATTTTTACCTTTTGACTCCCTTCCCCATTTCACCTACCCACCACCCCATGTCTCTGGCAACCACCAATCTGTTCTCTGTATCTATCAGCATTTTTTCTTGATTCCACATATAAGTCAGATCTTATGGTATTTGTCTTTCTCTGTCTAACTTATTTCACTTGGCATAATGCCTTCGAGATCCATCCATGTTGTTGCAAATGGCAAGATTTTTGTTTATGGCTGAATTATATTCCATTGTATACAACACTTTTTCTTAATCATCCACTGATGGACATGTAGTTTACTTCAACCCATATCTCGGCTGTTGTAAATAATGTTGCAATGAACATGGGGGTGCATATGTCTTTCTGAGTTAGTGCTTTTGCTTTCTTCAAATAAATATCTATAGGAGGAACTGCTAGATCATATGGTAGTTCTAGTTTTAATTATCTGAGGAACCTCCATACTATTTTCCATAGTGGTGGCACCAATTTACATTCCCACCAACAGTGCATAAGGGTCTCCTTTAGTCCATATCCTTGTCAACACTTGTTATTTCTTTCTGATACCAGCCGTTCAGACTGGTGTAGTAGGGTGATACCTCACTGTGGTTTTGATTTGCATTTCCCTGATGAGTGATGTTGAGCATCTACTCATACACCTGTTGGCCATCTGTATGTCTTTTTTGTAAAAATGTCTAAGTCCTCTATCCATTTTAAAATTAAACTGTTTTTCTTTTTGCTATTGAATTGTATGGGTTCTTTATATACTTAAATATTAACCCCTTAACAAATATATGATTTGCAAATATTGTCTCCCATCCAGTAGACTTTTCACTTTGTTGATGGTTTCCCTTGCTGTGCAGCTTTTTATTTTGATGTGGTCCCACTTGTTTATTTTTGCTTTTGTTGCCTTTGCTTTTGGTGTCAAACCCAAAAAACTCATCACTAAGACTGACGTCAAGGAGCTTACTGCCTATGATTTTCTTCTAAGATTTTTATGGTTTCAGGTCTTACATTAAAGTCTTTAATCCATTTTGAGTTAATTTTTGTGTATACAATAAGATAGTGGTTCAGCTTCATTCTTTAACTCACCGAAATAATGAAAGCATTTTTGGTAGGGGTTATGAATAATGGGGTTTTTGAGTCAAACAGACTAGTATTCACATCTTAGCTTTGCCCTTGCTACCTCTCTTCCCTTACAGAAGTTACTTGACCTCTATGAGATTTCACTTCCACATGGGGTTGTTGTAAGGAATGAATAATTTAGTATATGTAAAGCTTAACATGGAGGCTGAAAGAGCAAATGCCCAATAAATAATGGGGGTGCTAAAAGTAGAAGTAAATGTAGAAGTAGCTTGTTGCCATAGCCATCATTATCATTATCATTAGCATTATTATCTTAATGTGTTATCATGATCAACATAAAAGATAAAAATTTTAAGACCCATATAATCGTTCACGGACCAGCTAAGATTGTGATAATACTTTCAGTGTAATGTGGTGAGATGCTTAAATTCCTCACCAGAACCCTCTGAAATAAGAGTAAAGAAATTTAAAAAAAAAAAGTTATAAACCTATAAGAAGAAAGTGGAAAAGAGAGGAGAAACAGCAGGTGAAAATACCAACAAATTTTTGCCAGGTGAAAAGCAGATAAGAGATTCAAAAAACTGAAATCTCAGTTCCAGAAAAGGGAGAGGCCAAAGGGGAAGGGCCATTTTGCAGAACTCCAGTGAAGCTCAGTAACAAAAGCTACAGTTATTGCACAAAGTGAGAGTGAGGGATAGAACTGGAAACAGATTAAAAGTCTGTGCAAGAAGTAAAGAAATATTCACATTCCTCTCCTAGGCCATGCATCCATGAGAAGAGCCTCTTCTCAGAAACTTTACACCAGAGAGCTCTGGTCTCAGGGGAAGCAGGCATAGGCCAATGGGAGGCACCAAATGGGATATATGATTTTATTTTATTTTTTTTATTATGTTCAGTTAGCCACTGTATAGTACATCATTAGTTTTTGATGTAGTGTTCAATGATTCATTAGTTAGGTATCTACTCATTGAACTCTTCCCTCGCTCATATCTATGTGAACTGGCAACTGGACTTAAATATTTCATTCACATGAATGCATCTTCTCAAAAAGATACTGGGAGTGCCCAGAGAAACAACTTCACTATTGACATTTGAAGAATTCTTAATTAAAAGTTGATCAAAAAGCCACTCTCACATACAAATATATTTCTAGTCTGATTTTTAGAGTCTCCTTTAATATGAATCTAAGAAACTACCAACATGAAAGAAAGACACAGATCCAAACGCAAAAGATAATCTGGAGGAAAGAGATTTAATGAAGGAAACAGGAGTAAACCTCAAAAATTTTAATTAATATAATCAAAGAGGATATGGTGCTAATGAAGTTGGAGTTAGATGCTGTTTTAAATAAAAGAAACTAGAATAAGAGATCTGGGCAATAAAAAATATATATCTAGTGAAATGAAATGAAATACTCTGCTGAGAAGAATATTCTGAAATTCAGGCTTTGAAAAAATAAAGTTGAGGTTCAACAGATTTATTGACCCCATAACCGTATGTCAATATTTTCACATATATTATCTCATTTAATTAAGACAAGGAAGGTTTTTTTTTTTAATTATCTCAGTTGAACTGAAAATTTGATTCTTTGTCATGATATTCATAAATTTGTTTAAAAAATAATAAAGGAAAGCAGCATTATTTCATTAGTTTTAATGCTTCTCTACAATTACTTTTTAGTTTTTTTCCTTTCTAATGTTTATTAATAAACTTCTTTTTAATATTTTTCCTAAGAAAACATCTCTAATACTATTTAAAATATAAAAACAAACATAACACAGAGCTTTGAATTACACAAAATTACACAAGCATGTATTACACACGCTCCTGGGAAAAGAGCTCTCATATAAGACAGATTATGGTCCTTCCAGTGCTAATTTGCACATGGGATGGACATCACACACACACAAATTAATGTGGCCCCAATGTCCCTGAGTATACAAAGGGGGTGCTGTGAACCGGCTGCTGAACTTACAGTTTTTATCACTTCTGAATTGCATTTTAATAGTACATTTTTCTTTTGTGTCTGAACAAAATTTGCTTTCTCAAGGGAACGGATGGCTGAGGAGACAAGGCTGAAAAACTAAGTATTTTCCTGTCCATGAGTTAATTTTACTTTCATTCAGCCATAATGTTTCACTGAAGTAACATGTATATGTACGTATGTGCATATATAAGTATATATATTAAAAAATATTTAGATGTTTTATAAATAATTTTCAAATATTTATCTTCAGATTAGGAAGAACTCATTTAATTCTCAAATAGGATTTGCTCTATAAAAGTATAAATAGCTATGAAAGCCCTATAAAACCAATTTAGTTTATAAGCAAACTTTTAGATAAATACCATTTACTTTTTTAAATGTTATCTTTTAAGTTTTTTTTTTTAATATTTTATTTATTTTTTTTTTGACAGAGAGAGACACAGTGAGAGAGGGAACACAAGCAGGGGAAGTGGGAGGGGGAGTGGGAGAGGGAGAAGCAGGCTTCCCACAGAGCAGAGAGGCTGATTTGGGGCTCAATCCCAGGACCATGGGATCATGACCTGAGCTGAAGGCAGACGCTCAACAACTGAGCCACCCAGGCGCCCCTCTTTTAACAGTTTTAAATATATTTTCAGATTCACCTCATACTTGCAGTAATTTCTTTTCAGTTAGCTGGATACCATATTAAAGAAGATATGGGTTAGCTTATTATTTTATAATCTCATCAAAGATTCATATCTGGAAGAAATTCTAAAATATAATGTGGAGATACAGTGGCTTCATGAACACATCATTACACGAATGTGTGGGCAGCTAGGGAAGAATTTGTAGAGGCCTCAGGAAGCAAAAATTGAAAATAGTCAATTAGCTTCAGGGAAAATGGGTTCACTGCAAATACAAAGTCTTTATACTTTGAGTATTAATATACTTAATACTATTTTCCAAATAAGAAGACTAATGAATTTTACTTACATTTTTTTCCTCTTATAACTCCCTTTTATCCCCCCTTTTTATAGTCTAATTATTGCCACTCATAATTCTAGGTTTTCCTCCAGTCTGTTTATTTCACTGCCAAATAACTGAAATCTGCAAATTATGAAACCCTCTTGCCTACTGATCCAAGCCTATCTTCTTCAGCCCAGCTATCAGGCTTCTTAGAATGCACTTGGATCTGTTCAGTCTCCTACCACTCCCTGTCTGCCATTCCACTGATGCCATTCTCCTGTCTTTCTTTCTGTCTTTCCATCCTACCTCTGCCTTTGTCCATGCTCCTCTCTTCCTGATATGCTGATCCATCTTTCAAAATCCAGCTTAACACCCAGTTTTCCTAGGCAGCTTAATTATCCCACTCCAGTCCACACTGATTTCTACTGTCTTAATAATATTCATTCATTAAACAAACATTGAATTAAGTGCTTTTATATATTAAGCATTTTGAAAAACACTGAGAATGATGGAAGATCCCTAAAAGCAATTCACCTTAAAGTAGGGAGTGGAGATGAGATAACACAGTAGAATGTGTTAAGTTTTCTGACAGATGTACACACAAGAGGCTACTAAGGCACAGAGGAAGGTTTATGTTTGTATATGCATATGTGTTCATAATATGCATATGTTTTGGGGGGTTATTGGCAAGGAGTTGGGAGATGGGACATAGAAAAGTTATCTTTTCAGACTGTGTATGCAGAACTCAAAGACAAGTAGTCAAGTTAAGAAGCTGGTAGAGGCTATTTTAGACAAAAAATATATACAAAGATATGGAGGTGAGTTAAAGCATAAAAAGGAATGCTGAAAGAACTGAAAGGGGTTCAACACAGCTAGAAACTGGATTCTTTATATAGGAAACAAAGTAGATCATGTAGATCTTATGGTGAAGACGACTGCATGGTAAATAAGGAGAATATATATATATATATATATAGTTTTATATTACAGATCTTTATACACTACAAAACACCTGTCTTTATGTTTACATTTATATAAATTTTGACTGCTCAGGAGGATAGTTATGCAAGCCATGATGGATTCTAGCTAGGTAAATCATCCCAAAATGGACATGGTGATAACAATTTAGAGATGCCAAGATACATGCCTATGGGAACACATCTCAAACACCAAACTTGCCCTAGATCAGCTCTCTCTCTATTAAATGGCTCCTAGTAAAATATATGCATTAACACAAGGCAAGATAAAGGGACACTTTATTCAGGATAAAGGCACACTTTATTACAAGTTAGGAATTCGGTTCCAGACCACAATAAATTTTCCAATGAGCTATGTAAAAGAATGCAAATAAGTTTTTTTGCTTAGGCCAAAGGCAAGAGAAATAGTAAACCAGAGCAAGACAATATCTAACTTGAGCTGTAACAAATGGGTCAGACCTCATTAGACATATATGGAAATTGAAGAAGAGCATGCAAGTCAGGGACTGGTATGAGTAGATACCTCTTGCAGAGGTAAGAGCTTGGAACACACATGTGGGGTCTTTTAAGTGTGTAGCTAATTTGCTTGGAAAATAGAAAGAATGCTTTTCATAGGGTGCATTCTGGTTCCTATCAGAACAGGCTAAGCTTCAACAGTTTTATCTTAGTTAACATCTGTAGGAAATATTGTCCCAGTGACTTTATTCTTTCCTTGCAAATACTATTGCCAAAAGGGGGCTCATCATTTGGGCTCTAAGCTGACCCTCTCCCTGAGAGGCAGACTTGACCATAGCATTACAAAGGCTAATAAATCCTGGGGACCAAGGTAAGGTGGCCGATTACCACACTGCTCTCTTTAAACTATGCTGTTAAATCAGATGCTTTGTGATCCTTTGATACCAAGACATGTCTGACATTTTCCACCTGCTATTGAAAAAAGATATTTTTCTTATATATGAATTATAAAATAAATACAGGACTCTTACATAATAAGTGACTATCAGATCTAATTTTTCATGTGGAAAAGGGAAACAAAAATACTTCTCCATCATCCCAGATTGGTTATAAAATAATTTAGTCTTCAAGTTTTTAAAACCTCCTACACTTTATACACAAGAAAAGTAAAATGATGAGATGATGGCATAGCAAATAAGGTCTTATGAATTTTAGTGTCTTATTTGAGTAATTGAACTTCATATGTGCAAGTCGTAGTTTACTTATAACTTTATTAAGAGTTATTCTAGTATCTTGATCATGCACTACTGAGGTAATAAATGACCAAAGAATCTCTCAGCAAATCAATTACAGTTTTATCTTATGTACAACACAGAGTGGGAATCATGCCATTATTTTTTCTTATAGCAATAATGGTTGCTCTAATGTTTTATTTTATTTTTAATTTTGGGGGGGTTGGTAGCAGAAGCATAGATATGCTCAAAAGATCATAAGCTGCATTAATAAAGATCTTAGTGTATGAGCAGCCCCTCCCAATCATTAACAACACTGGAAGGACAGACACTCCCTAATGGGGATACAGGAGTGAGTGCTAGAATTCATCCCAGGATCTTTGCTTAAAAGGCATGTATTTAAAATACTTGCCAAAAAAAAAAAAAAAAAGGGAGCAAGGGTTCAGAGCTTTGTAATGTTCAAAACAGAACAGTTATTTAGTTGTAGGTAAATAAAGTAAAATAGGAGGGAAAAAAATCCACTATGGGCTAATTAAGGGAAGGCGTTTTCCTTTAATTCCAGAGGGAATTCTCTCTAGTCTACAAAACTTAATTTGACAAGCAAAGACATCTATGTGTAAAAGTTTGGAAAGAGTGATGAAAGAACTGAAAGATTAAACATGAATCAAGCAAGTTGATTTAATCTAATAAACCAATCAACAAATAATTTTCATGTTATCTTAAAAATACACCTGCTCAAAAATGAATCTGTTAGACTTTAATATTACAATTGTTATTATAAAATAGAAAATAGTAAATTTAATGTTTTGAGGGCTGAGTTATAACCAGTTCATTTCTGGTCTCATCAGGTGACTCAGTTCTCATTAACCAATCAGAGCTTTTTTTAAAAAAAAGATAAAGCACTTTGATAAAACACATAATTGGAAATATGCAAATTATATTGTCAATTACATTTTGAGACATGTTTTAGATTTGTAGTGTGTATAATTAATAATGAATATTGAATTAATATAATGAATGCATATCATTTTGCAATATATGTACGTGAAATCACTATGCTGTACATTTTAGGCTTATACAGAACTATACGTCAATTATGTCTCAATATTGAATAATTTTAGCTCTACTAAAACACTAATCAGGTTAAGTGACTCAGGTCTGATTCATAAAAAAGTGCCATTAAAAAGCTGAATATTTTTCCTTTAAATACAGAATAATCTAAATTTTAGAATAACTTTAGCAAATAAGACTTTTTTACTACATTCAATATGAGAAATAAAGTATTTTCATTGTAAGTATGAAGAATCCAAATTTCCAGACAAACCTAACATATAACTCATTAATATCGATAGAGAGCTCTCAAAACATAGTCCACTGCTCTATTAAGATGTTTTAGTCTACTAGAATTTTGGTTGAAGAGACGTTAATGAAATAAGCAACAGACTGGGACAGGAAATAGATGGGCTTCATTTGTGGAAGAAGACAGCTTTCACTGAGATTTTAATGTAACCATAGCTCTAAGTGTTTAATACATAAAGTATTTTATACTTAGAGTGGAATTCATAGCAGAAATTTAAAACTCATGAACTATTTAAGCAGCAATATCAATAACACAGGTCTTTCCCCCAGGGTAGAGACAGAAATGTAATATTTAAGGAACGCAAATGGCAAGACTATCTGTTCAACTAGACAGTAAGCTTATATTGCAAGCTTCTAAATTTAAATGGAAAGACATATTTTGCCCTTCTTCTTACATTTTTCTTAGCTTAAGAAGAATAGAACTCCCAGATATATTATTATTATTATTATTATTATTATTATTATTAACAATCTCAAGGCATGCTGACTCAGTAATTTCATTACGGCTATGCAACAACTTTCTGACATATGGTTTGCAGAGTTAACCTTTCTCTAGTTAATTGTGAAAAACCTTTAAAAAAATATCTCTGCTAAAAGATACTAAATTTAAATGTTCCAGCTAAGTAACAGTTACACAGGCTCTTCTTTTAGGCCATTTATATCAGATGTTTTAAACTAACAAAGATGCCAGTATAGCTAAAACGGATGAGCTCAGATATTTTTAGGACTTGTATAATTGATATAAAGAACATATAATTATGCATGTTAACTATACTAGAATTAAAATGAAAAACTTAATAAAAAAGAACATATAATTAAGAAGGAAAATAAGGCTGTGGGAAAACACTTGTACAAATTATTGTTAAGAAGGTCTAAGGAAAAAATAAGCTGAAACTAAAAAAAAAAAAAATCGTTAAGGAAAATCAATTATTCTTTGTTAAGTAATATTCCAGAGTAGCATATTCCAAAGTATGGTCTGTGGATGAGGAGATTTCATGGCCAACTATATTACAACTATATTATTAGATCTACAAAGCCAGGAGATCTCTGTCTATCTTGTTTATTGCTCTGTCCCCAATGCCAAATATAGTGCCTGGCGCATGATGTAGTAATATTTGTTGAATGAATAAGTAAATAAGTTTGCAAAATACTGTAGATTATATGTTCCTTCTTTGAAGTTCACACTAAATAAAAGTCTATTTAAGACTGAGACTATAAGACTACTTAAGACTGTAAATGCCACAAAAAAACAGTTTAACTGTTTTAAATATAACTTTTCCCAAATTTATTTGACAGAAAACCCATGAACATTTTCCAGACTAGCATTTTAAGAGATACAGTTTGGAAAATAATATTGAAAGTAAGAGAAAGAAAAACAGAAGCATAAGACCACCTATTACTGGGACTAATAGGGTAATGTTAATAAAGATCAAAGAGAAATCACAATGGAACTCATTTTCTTTTCCTTGATTTTTCTTTCAATGAGAATAATTTTGGTGGGTGATCAGATAGATTAGGACAAAACAAATCAGACTTAGTTTAAGCTCAAGCTCAGTATGTAAAAAAAAAAAAAAAAATTTGATACCTACCATTTGTCAAGCATTATACTCAGTATACTGCATAAGTCATGGGCTACTCTCTTGAGGAGTTTATCACCTAGAACGAGGGTCTCCAATATTTTAATCTAGAAGGGCTAGGTAGGTAACACCAGTGAGTTAGATGTAAAAACTAAGAATGTAAACTTCAATTATTGCCATTAAGAGTGTGGGCCCACTATTTCTAGATCACCTAGCATTTAATATAAGCTGGAAAATCTGGATTTTCAAAAGATTTAATTACCATTTTTATTTACTTTTCAATTAATTTAATTTTTAGAAAATTGTAGGATCCAAATATAACAGACCTGGACTGTATGCAACTCAGAAGCCACTAGTTTGTAACCTCTAATTTAAAATTTACATGGAGCATCTAGCACTTTCAATGACTTCAAGGTCTCTAGCCAAAATATATCTCAAGTTACTGAGTAGACCTATGGATGAAATGCAAATCACAATCAGTTATTCTTAAGAAACTGTGACTGTACCAAAGATGTTCCAAAATGTATTTAAAAGCAGAAGAATATAGATTCTACAATATATAGGTGGCTTAATTTGATGTTAATTATCAGCACAATTCTAAAGTGGAATATTCAAATAAAATTTTAGAAAAGTGGTGATATATATATATATATTATATATATATATAGGCATGGACATATATATGATACTGGCACCATTTTATTTTATTAACTTTAATATGCCCATATTGTCATATTTAAAATATATTTTAAAATTTTAATTTTATATTAAAATTTAAATGTCTGAATATTTTAATGTGTATATGCATATATACACACATATATAAATATAGAAAGAGATGTATATGCATATAGACATAAATATCACCATGGGTAAGAGTAAAATTTTAGATATATGCCTGAAGTTTGGCAAAGAATTGGAAAGTTCTTTTATGATATCCTGAAGAATATGGGAGAAGAAAGAACTAGCTGATATTTAAAGAAGAAAGCAAAGCTATCAATGAATGACTTCCCAATGGCCAAATCTAATATATTCTTTTAGTTCTCACATGACTTAACCTCTGCATCATGCTGTTCATCCAGTCCTTGCAGTGAAATTTCTTTTCTCTACATCTGCACAATATCTCCTGGTTCTCTTCCTTGCTTTCTTGATTTCTTGACAGGCTTACCATTTTCTGCCAATACATTGAGTTAATGATGCTTATCTTAACCAGAACTGTGAATTAGAATCACTGTGGCATATATCTCAAACACATCTGCCTACTGAGTCAAAATATCTGTGACTTAGGAAGGCAATTGTATATAATATTAAGCCTCAAGGTGATGGAGATGAGCAACCTAATAAAGAACCATGGTCCTAACATTAAAGCAACTCCCAGAAATCTGTACTTAATCTTCTCGCTATATAGTTTCGCCCTAGGAGATTTTTCCACCACCAAGGTTTTAACTATTTCCTCTACAGTGATGATTTCTAAATCTTTATCTCTATATACAGTGTTTTTATTTGACTCAAGACTAATATTTTCAAATGTTCACTAGGAATATCTACCTAGATGCACAATAGGAAAATTAAACAGAGCTGCCCCCAAATTAAACTTATATCCAAAACCTCCATCCTATCAAACCTATAATTCTTCTTATATAGACATACTTCATTTTATTACACTTTATTTTATTGATCTTTTCAGATATTGTGCTTTTTACAAATTGAAGGTTTGTGGTAACCCTGTTCTGAGCACGTCTATCAGTGCCATTTTCCTAATAGCATTTGCTCATTTTCTATCTCTGTGAAACTTAGGTAGTTATCACAATACATCAAACTTTTTCATTATTTTCATTATTCATTATTTTCATTTTTCATTATTATATTTGTTACAGTCATCTGTGATCAGTGGTCTTTGATATTACTATTATAATTGCTTTTGGGGAACCATGAACTATGCCCATCCATATAAGACAGGGAACTTAATAAATGTTCCGTGTGTTCTGACAGCTCTGCCAAACTGGCGTTCCTCCATCTTTCCCTCTCCCTCTCCTCAGGCCTCCCCTTCCCTAAGACACAAAAATATTGCAGTTAGTCCAACTAACAATCCTACAATGGCATCTAAGTAGTCAAGTGAAAGTTAGAGTCACCTGTCTCTAAGCTTTAGAAATGATAAAGCTTAATGAGGAAGGCATGTCAACAGACAAGACAGGCCAAATGCTAACCTCTTGCTCCAATAAGCTAAGTTGTGAAGGCAAAGGAAAAGTCCTTGAAGGAAACTGAAAGTGCTTCTCCAGTGAACACACAAATGATAAACACATGAAACAGCCTTATTGCTGATATGGAGAAAGTTTGAGTGGTCTGGATAGAATTATCAAACCAGCCACAGCATTCCTTTAAGCCAAAGCCTAATCCAGAGCAAGGCCCTAACTCTATTCAATTCTGTGAAGGCAGAGAGAGGTGAGGAAGCTGCAGAAAAAAAGTATGAATCTAGCAGAGGTTGGTACGTGAGGTTATGGAAAGAAGCCATCTCCATAATATAAAAGTGTAAGGTGAAGCAGCAAGTGCTGATACAGAAGTGATAGCAAGTTATCCAAAAGATCTAGCTAAGATAATTAAGGAAGGTGGCTGCATTAAACAACAGATTGTCAATATAAACAAAATAGCCTTCTATTGGAAGAAGATGCCATCTGAGGCTTTCATAGCTGGAGAGAAGTCAATGCCTGGCTTCAAAGCTTCAAAGGACAGGCTGACTCTCTTGTTAGGAGCTAACGCAGCTGGTGGCTTTAAGTTAAAGCCAGTGCTCATTTACCATTCCAAAAATCCTAGGGCCCTTAAGAATTATGCTAAATCTACTCTGCCTGTGTTCTGTAAATGAAACAAAAAAGCCTGGACAGCACATCTGTTCACAACATTAAAGCCCACTGAATATTTAAGCCCACTGTTTAGACCTACTGCAAAGAAAAAAAAGATTCCTTTCAAAATATGACCACTCACTGACAATGTATCTGGCCACCCAAGAGTTCTGATGGAGATGTACAAGACTAATGTTTTCATGCCTGCTAACACAACATCCATTCTGAAGCCATGGATCAGTGAGTAATTCTGAATTTCAAGTCTTATTTAAGAAATACAATTTCGTAAGGCTGCCTGAGATAGTGAGTCTTCTGATGGATGTGGGCAAAGTAAACTGAAAACCTCCTGGAAAGGATTCACATTCTAGATGCCACTAAGAACATGCATGATTCATGGAAAGAGATCAAAATATCAACATTAACAGGAGTTTGGAAGAAGTTGATTCCAATCTTCATGGAAGACTTTGAAGGGTTTGAGATTTCAATAGAGGAAGTACCTACGGATGGAGTAGAAATAGCAGGAGAACTAGAATTACAAGTGGAATCTGAAGATGTGACTGAATTGTGCAATCTCATGATCAAACTTGAACAGATGAGGAGTTGCTTCTTATGGATGAGTAAAGAAAGTGGTTTCTTGAGGTGGAATCTACTCCCGGTAAAGATGCTGTGAAGACTGTTGAAATGACAACAAAGGATTTAGAATACTACAAAAAGGTAGTTGATAAAACAGTGGCAGAGTTTGAGAGGACTAACTCCAATCTCTCAAGAAGTTCTACTGTAGGTAAAATTCTATCAAACAGCATCGCATGCTACAGAGAAATCGTTCCTGAGAGGTAGAGGTAATTGATAGGGCAAATTTCACTTTTGTCTTAAGATATTGCCACAGCCACCCAACCTTCAGTAACCGCCCTGATCAGTCAGCAGCCATTAACACTGAGGCAAGACCCCGTAACCAGCAGAAAGATTACACCTTGCTGGAAGCTCAGATGAGGGCTAGCATTGTTCAGTAATAAAGTATTTTTATTTTTTATTAGAAAAGAATGCTTTATTAATTATCCTTATAGATTTAAATTTTTAGAGCCTTTAGAGTATTTGTTTGTCTCCAATTTTTATTTAAATCCTAGTTAGTTAACATGTAGTGTAATATTGGTTTCAGGAATAGAATTTAGTGATTCATCACTTACATATAGTAATAAAGTATTTTTAAATTAAAGTATGGACATTTTTAGGAATAATGCTGTTGTATACACTTGACAGACAACTTACAGTGTCAAAATAACTTTCATATGCATTGGGAAAACAAAAAATTCATTTGACTTGCATTATTGCGATACTCACTTTATTGCATGGTCTGGAACCAAACCTGCAATATTTCTGAGGTATGCCTGTATTTTTCCCTTAGTCAAGTAAGGACATCACCATCTGGCCAATTCAACTCAGCCAGAAGCCATCAAGTCAAGGCACTAAAAGGACTGGCAGCCTGGCAGCCCTCAATCTGAAGAAATACTTGCTCATGGCCCTGTTCCCATAAAACACTGCATTTGATATAGTGTAACACACCCTCCCCAAGATCACAACTGTGATTTATTTATATACATTTGTATGTTATGTTTTATGTTTATATATGTTAGTTTTATTTATATGTTAATTTAACATATCCATTACATTAACACATATTTACTATTTATTGTGTTCCAATCCTACCACTTAACGTGGGCTAGTTCGATTTTATAAATTGAGCAAAACAGATTCTCTTTCAGGAATCTGAACTGAAAAATAGAACTAGCTGTGGGTTCTAGAGCTGGAAGGTTATACTACATCAGGCCTGGAACAGCCATGATAACTAACTGTAAGCTGAAGATTTATGAGAAATAAACTACTAGCAGATAAAGCTAATCAGCAGAAAGAGGATAAGAGGCAGAAATGCAGAGAAAAGCAGAGATGACACTAGAGAGAGAAACCATGCCCCTGCAGCCCCCAAGGTCACTTTAGCCCAATTTCTCTTTGGTTCCTCATATTTCTATAAGAGTCCTTACTCTATCTTTTCAAACACACCCTTACCCTTTTCAGTTACCTTGAATGGATCTTTGTCCTTTGCAGTTAAGGAAGCTCTAAGACAGTGATTCTAAATGTATCTGTGCCCTTGACCACACCATCCACACCCTATCAGACTATTCCCTAAATTTGGTTTAGGGTTTATAGGATTCTACCTATAAAGCTGTCTGTCAACCTTTCTCTTCCCCTCCACTACCAACGTCCCTGTTCTACTACAAGTCCTCTTTATCGCAGACTTGGGACTATGGTAACTTAGGTCCCCTAACTGGTCTTTGTCACCACTGACACCCAAATCTTAACCATGGACAGAGCTAGTATAGAGTGATATTTTTAATCTATCTGACCCCCTCACTCCAGTGATGGTTTTATACCACCTTTTATATGGTAAAGTCCAAATACTTTATCATCGTTCACATGGCCCTTTAGACTCTGGCTCCACCTGGACTTTCCAACTCGTCTCTGCCCCATTTCATGAGGTACCAAAGCCATGAGCTGAGCTTCACAAGATACCTCAGGAGGCAAGCTGAAATCCTCATAAGCTATGCACTTTGTAACACAGAGATGGCTTTATCCAGGCTACCTCCTCTCGCCACTCTCCTTGCTCTGTCTGGCAAACTTCTGTTTAGGCTTCAAGTGTCTTCCGAACCCAACACACTTTTTAAACACTAAACTGAAACAGGAAAATCCAGGCTGTATAAATGCCATACCAATATAAGAATGTTGAATATGGCACAAAATGACTCGACTTATTTCAAAAGAGTAATTCCATGTACCTCATCAACTGACCTAAAGTCGACTGGCAAAACTTTATCTAGCATATATTAAGGCGTTGTATTAGGAAGAGTGCATAGAATCTGATAATACCAAACTAAAAGACTACAAGTGTCTTTTTATGTCTTGTTCAATTACATACACCAAAAGTGTATTTAATATTCTCAGGATATCACTAAAAGTATTCCAAATTATCACTGTTATGTTGATGTTATAAATATTAAACTTCTTTAGCCTTAGATGTCTGTAGAAACAGAATTCTAGTATTCTGTGGTCATTTATTTAAAAAATCTTTTTTTTTTTTTTTTTTTTTTTTTAGGGAAATAGTGAACAAAACAAGAGCACAGTTCTCACTGTAGAGCCAAAGTAATAAAGGGCTCTTTTGTAGACAAATTCTAGAACTTCTTAATTATACACAGGCTTATTATCTGTATCTCCAGTGTTATAAAGTACCAGAACTTCATTAGAAAAATTAAGCTGGAAAAATGAAGGCAGCACTTTGTAAATTTCCAGTGGAAATTAGCTGGGAGAGGCAGAGGAATACTGGATCAAAAGAGGGTAATCATGCTTAACTGTGCCCTAGAGCACCCGCATGTTTAATACGATTTGCACAGTAACTACCTCTCCTATTACTGCTTGTTTGGAGTAGTCTGTGTTAATGGGGTTAGCTAATTTAGTATTTTAACTTAAAAAGGCTCTGCTGATTAATAAATGTTGCACACTGTGCTAGTAATTAAAATAAATGGAAGAGTTACAAATAAAAGTTGAATTGTTAAGAAAACATTATCTGAAAATACATGATAATCCCTATTTATCATAATACAATAACAGTTCAGAAAATATGCAAATTATAAAGGTCTAAAGTGTTTGAAAATCCCAAAAGTCAAAAAAGTTTTGAGATGTGTTAAATTTCTTTATCACTACTCTTTAGTGAAAAATATAACCAGATCTTATGTCTATATACATTTTTTAATGTAAAAACTATTTAGATCTAGTTTCTGAACCTTTCCCATAACATTTTTCCAATGGTAACTGTCTATAAAATGATACTGATACTTAATTAGAAGCAATATTTAAAAGGTTTAAAAATGACTAATCTATTTACCAAGCCTTCTGTCTAAGATAGGTTGCAAATCTGAGGGAATGAAGGCAGATACATAAGATTCATAGGTGCTGAAAGTTTTTCACCAGTGCCAACAAATGGCAGAGCTAGTTCTGCTTTGCTACTAAATATGTATAGGATGTCTCCCATTTCACCTAATCTGAATAACAGAGGGTGACAGAACATGTCATCCCAAATAATGCCACTTTGGGAAAGGATTATTTTGAACTAAAAGCACTTGAAAATAATAGGTACATGAAACATGATCTGAACTCCCCCACCCCTTTTTTTCCCCTAAAATCAGGAGGTAACACGCCCATAGGATAGCTGACTTTCCTATATCAGGAGAAAAGAAATGTTCTTGTCACCAGAGATGAGGAGTCGAAGCCGAGAGAATTTTGTAAAACAGAACTTGTTAAATAACTTTTATCTTCCTTTGGTCTCCCCACATTTTATTTTCCTACAACTGTTTCTCATTGTTCAAGCTAATGTATAAGCACTTAGGACTTGCCACTGGTGGGTGTTCATTTCCTTATGGGGCTCCTGTGTCATGTAATACTTATATTTAATAAATGTGTGTGCTTTTTTCCTATTAATCTGTCTTATGTCAATATAATTCTCAGGCCCAGCTGAAGACCCTAAGGGGGTAGAGGGAAAGTTTTGCCTCTCCTACAATAACTATCAGAAACTTAACACCTTTTATTTTTCAAAAAAGATGTAGAGACAGCTTTTGAGTGGTCTGTACGCAGGTTCTTATGAAAGCCTATACAAGTTTAAAATATAATATCCTTACACTATGATTCAGTCATGAACTTCTCTTCATAGGGAGGCTCAAGCCACAATCATATTTTTTTAATCCTCTAAGTGACCATACCTTAAACCTGCAGAAGAATCTCAAATCTTTAGGAATCCAAGGATTTCCCTCAAGTTTAGCTCAGGTTTATAATTAAACACCAAAGTCTGATCTAGCAAGGTAGTTCCTTAATTTGAAGAACAAGTTGATTAGTTTTTTATTGCTGCTACACCACCACCACAAACTTAGTGGCTTAAAGAATACAAATTTATTATCTTAGAGTGCTGGAGGTCAGAAGTCTGAAATGGGTCTCGCTGGGCTAAAATCAGGGTGTTGGCAGGGCTGCATTCCTTCCGGAGTTTTTTTTTTTTTTTTTTTTAAGATTTTATTTACTTATTTGAGGGAGAGAGAGAGAACATGAGCAGGGGGAGAGGCAGAGGGAGTAGCAGACTCCTCGCTGTGCAGGGAGCCTGATGTGGGGCTCGATCCCAGGACCCCAAGACCATGACCTGAGCCAAAAGCAGGTGCTTAACCGACTGAGCCACCCAGGTGCCCCTCCTTCTGGAGAGTCTATGGGAGAATTCATTTCTTTACCTTTCCCAGCTGCTGGAGACTGACAGCATTCCTGGGTTGTAGCTGCTTACTCTGTACTCAAAGGCAACAAAGACGAGTTGTCTTTCCCACATCACATCACTCTGACCTTCGATGTAGTCAAATCTCTGCCTCCCTCTTTCACTTTAAAGGACCCTTGTGATTACAGTGGGCCCACCCAGATCATCTAGGATAATCTCCCTCAGCTTTAAATTCTTAATGATATCTGCAAAGTCCTCTTCATCATGGAAGGTAACAACATATTCACAGGTTCCTGAGATGAGGTTGTAGACTCTGGGGTGGGGGCTGGGGGGAGCATTATTTTGCCTCCCAGAACACAGACTGGCACTGACTTCTACTGCAATGTCTTAAGTCCATTCCATTTTGGATCCAGTTATAGTCTGCATAATTATATTCTCTATACTAAGTCAGAATGTTTACAATTAACAGAAGGTATTAACATAGAGGACCTCAGCCCCTCTCGTGAGACTTTAAGTGAAGCCCAAATCAGCTATACCACCTGACTTATCATCACTCACTCCATTCCATCTCTGCCACCTGATGGGTAAGTTAGACATTTACTTGGATAGCTCTTGGATGGCATGGCCTTCCACTTCTTCCACCTCTTAATAACAATGATTTCTTTCTCCACTTCATCTGGGCAACTCGCATGGTTCCATTTTACATCTAAAAATATTCTTTGAAATGCTCTCTGAAAAAATCTAAAACAAATATGTGTTGTTGTTTCCATTTTGTTAAAAAGTAAAAATAATCCTTTTTTATGTTTTTAAGTGAATTTCAGATCGAGTAAATCATGGGAGTTAGACAATTCCTCAATGGAAGCAGAAGAGAACATGGGCTACAAAGAGGATGAAAGCACCTCAGTACCTCTGGAGCACAGAGTTTCTGTAAAGATATAAAACCTAAATTTCTGACATTTCTTCTGCCTCACAAGATACAATTACATTACACAGTATATGAAAACCAAATGGTTTTAGAAGAAGCTACAAAATATCACTGTTTCAATTCTCAAAAAAACTGAATTATCCATAGGCTAGTTGCTAAAACCAATTGTTTAGCCCCCTTGCCAAAAACATGGTAGATTCAAATCTATAAGTAATTTCTTGAGTATTCCCAGCTGGATTTGTTCCTGATTGGTTGATAATCTTAGAAGCATTTCCCATCTGAAAGCTTCAGGGTAAAAGGTCATCCGCATGGTATCCATAGAGGTTGAAGATATTTACAAGTATTCCATGGAAAGTACAAATGGAGCACCTTTCTTTGAGGATAATATTGATATCTCATCCTTCCAGGCTTATCAAGGAAGATACTACGAAAAGATACTTCAGTATATTTGATAACAGTCATTTCCATAGAAATATTAATGTGGTCAATTATTTGAGCAATTAATCTTGTTATTTCATAAATAACAAGATTTGCATCTTTGAAAACAAAAATAATTCTGAGTAATATAACTCTTTAGATATTCATCACTAAATTGCATATTTTGCTTGACTAAGTCTGAGCAGCATTAATCTTCTATAATCTCTTTGGTAAAACAAATCTACCTCCCCAAAACCAACTGGAAATAAATGTTTTTTGTTTTCTTATTCATCATACATTGGGTGACTGTTAATTATTGAAAGAAGGTAAGGAATACTCTATAGCTAATTATTTCATATCAAGTAATTGCTATGAAATAAAAAATTTCTAAAAATTACTTGAGATGCATGCCAATTTTATCTTTCATCTGAGTTTGTGTGAAAATTTTTATTTTTAAAGAGACTTTTCAGAAATGCATGATTAAAATAAGGCACATTATATATCCCTCTTGACTTGTCAAATGATCCAAAATCCACTGTGCTGGATGAGAGGTAATTCTAGTTTCTTTATATAACAAAACATACTTTGCAATGTATTTTGGAATTATCATTATGTAACATTTATAATATGATGAGTAGTTCATATTATAAATTATGTAAAAATAAGTTTATATGTTGACTATTATATAATAATTTATAACAATATTTTATATTATAATTATTATAAAATTATAGTAATTTATATTAGAATATAATTATCTTGTTATTATTTAGAATATTTATAATATTAAATAATTATTATAAGACACAAGACAAAGATAATTACAGGATATATATATATATATTTTGGGGTTTTTATTGTTATGTTAATCACCATACATTACATCATTAGTTTTAGATGTAGTGTTCCATGATTCATTATTTGTGCATAACACCCAGTGCTCCATGCAGAATGTGCCCTCTTTAATACCCATCACCAGGCTAACCCATCCTCCCACCCCCCTCCCCTCTAGAACCCTCAGTTTGTTTTTCAGAGTCCATTGTCTCTCATGGTTCGTCTCCCCCTCTGATTTCCCCCCCTTCATTCTTCCCCTCCTGCTATCTTCTTCTTTTTTTTTTTTCTTAACATATATTGCATTATTTGTTTCAGAGGTACAGATCTGAGATTCAAAAGTCTTGCACAATTCACAACACTTACCAGAGCACATACCCTCCCCAGTGTCTATCACCCAGTCACCCCATCCCTCCCACCTCACCCCCCACTCCAGTAACCCTCAGTTTGTTTCCTGAGACTAAGAATTCCTCATATCAGTGAGGTCATATGATACATGTCTTTCTCTTTTTGACTTATTTCGCTCAGCATAATACCCTCCAGTTCCATCCACGTCGTTGCAAATGGCAAGATCTCATTCCTTTTGATGGCTGCATAATATTCCATTGTATATATATACCACATCTTTATCCATTCATCTGTCGATGGACATCTTGGCTCTTTCCACAGTTTGGCTACTGTGGACATTGCTAATTACAGGATATATTATAGGACAATAATAATAACTTTTAAAAAGCCATTCTAGAATTTAAGTGGTCTGTTTACAAATTACATACAACTATATTGATGACAAATGCCTTAAGAGAGAGGAAGTGCTTTGGAGAAAGATGTATGAATTGAGACCCAAATCAATGAGGCTAACAAAATAATTTTAAATTGCATATGCTCTTAGAATTTCCTTTATCTTTTTCAGTCATCTTCCTCAGTAGTAAAGACACTAACCTCCTACATTGCACCTGATTTATTAAATGTATATCAATGTTTCCAATTAAATATAGTCCACATTAAGAGAAATGTTTTTGTTCTACTGGATCTTATTTTAGAATCATTATAGGCTTTCACCAGGTAATTAAGGTAATTATTTTCATATATGCATGGACAGTAGTCACTCATCCCCTTGAAATGCCATTCATTTTCTTTTACTTTGAGTAGTTACATACACACACATATATATACACATTTATATATATTTATATGCATATATAAATATGTATTACACATAATTGCACATCTATATATAAATATATACACATTTATATTTATATAATATATACACATTTATATAAATTTATATATTAATATAATTTATAATATATACACATTTATATAAATGTAAAACATTCTAAATGTGTATATATTATATAAATACATCTATATTATAATATATTATACATTATAATATATCATAAATAATATAACATTTATTTATATAATATAAAATTATATAAATTTATATATTATATAATATAAATGTATATATTTATATAAATGTGTACATGTCTGTGTATTATATATAAATGTGTATATAATAATATATAATAAATATATATATATAAGTATGCAGCATATTTGCATATTGAAAAATGGTTGCTTCTCAATAGGTTGCTTCTGAATACCTTTTCTCACAAATAAAAGATTCTCCACAATATCAGGAAATACAAAATGTTCAGTCACTTAAGGCACCACACATACTACAGCTATTTTTTTTTTAAGCTAAGAACTCACATATTGTCATTTACATTTCGCATCCATGCCTGTCTTCTGACTTCCTCTCTGGCCGCCTTTAACTCACTGGTTGGATCTGCTACCCACAGTGTTGGCTCGAAGGGCTTGTAGCGCTGTTCTAACACTTCAGTGATATCACGGAATGGTCCCTGACAAGAAAGAACGAGGGGATATTTTATCATGGAAGACTTTTTGTCATATTATTGATGATTAAGGATGCTGAATATCTACAAAGTATACCAAGTTTACCAAATTATTTTTAAAGAACAAGCTGTTCTCTTAATTAGAAAATACACAGAATGCCACATCTTCAAAAAATGCTCACACAAGTTGAAGTGATTATATTAAAATATTTTAAATCAGCCAAAATTTTCCCTACTTACATCAAAAGATTTTTTACGCTAAAACTGTTAAATTTGTAGTTATGTTACTTTGTTTTCTAGTTTTAAAAAAAACATATTTCTTCTGATATAACTTAAAAAGAATTCTCTCCCTTTTTAAGTAAAGATATTAGAAAAGGTTCTGAGCATTGCTTTCAAAAGTCTTCCTATCAATAGAAATAGGATGGCAAGCTTTTTTTCATTAAAATAAAGCTTTTAAGTGAATGCCACATCCTATATTTAACTGGTAACCCTCCCAAAACAGAGAGCCATAATTGTAATTAATTTAAGTGTTCTTTAGTAAAAATTCTAAGTTCTATTGCATAATAACTCTGACACAAAAGCAACCATCTAATGACACAAATACATAGCCGAGGAAAGCCCATAAGCTGCAACAGGAAAAAGTGTTTTATAAGATATCCTACCTTTAAATTAGTAGTTACTTATACTAATTACTAGAATCCACTGGTTGTCTAATTAGTATCATATTAAACAATACAAATCAGAGGTGGCTCCGGATTTTACTATGTCATTAATTACATACTGCTTTTTTTCCCACCACTATTGTTGTATAAGACAGAAGTGATATAAAATGGACAAAGATTCCTAATCATATTCCTTATCCTTAAAGATCTCTTCTTTAAATAGGTTATCACTAACAAGACACAGCTGGGAGTTACTGCAAGCACTGACTGAAGACTGTGGGGCTAATAAAAAGAAATGATTCACGCCTCATTTATGTTCACTTATGTTTTACATTAATAGAAACCAATAATAGGAACCAGTTACCATAAAAGTCATGGACCGTAAATAACACAAATGGCAAATAAGTATCATCTAGTACTTTTCACAGCTGGACAGGAGGATTGCTATATTTGAAAGTAGTTAATGGATTTTTATTGGAACTTTACTTTTTAAAGATACAGTAACATGATTCCAAGTTCACTATTAAGAAATCAAATGGGGATTTATTATTTTTTTTCAGATTCTTAATGTTTTACTTCGAGAAATTTTATGGTTTAAAAATTAATGCATGGTTGTATTATCAGGGGAAAATTACTTCTTTAGACCTTTTTCCTTATATGTAAAATGGAATAATAATTATCTCACAAAAGTGCTCTTAAGATATATAAGACAGTGTAAGTAACACTCTTAGCATTGTACTGAGAACATACTAAACATTCACAAATGATACCCCTGGCTTTATTTTCATTATTAGTTTCAAGAGAAGTTTGGAGAAGGTTTTGAACAACAGCAGAATCAAATATATAAGGAAATGCACAAAGCTAGGACTTTGAAGAAACCAGCATTCACAAGGAGGAATGGTCTTCTAAGTGGCCAAACTCTACCTTCTAAACTTTGTTGGTGTATCAACATAAAACATACCCATTTGTAAGACTTAACCCACTACTTGTTCTGGAACTTACTATTTCCAAAGAGACTAGGAAATGAAAAAGGAGGAACCCAACTCAAGCAGCAAAATTTAGAATAAGAACAAACCCAGTCTTCCTAATGGGTTCAATATTTTTGTGACCCTAATCCTCCCGTAATCACATTCATCTCTCTATATCTATCAGTGCCTGGTCCATACATTTATATCTTAGACAAGTGTCCAAGACATTTCGGCAAGTGTCTTGCCTTTGAGCTCAACAGAACTTCTCCCTGGTTAGCAAACGACATATACTGTCAAACTTCTCCTATGCCAAAGCTTCTGTTAATTTGTATTTCTGTGGACAGACTGCCTTTCAGATCTCAAGTGATCACTAATACTGATCATATGTGGAGTGACATGGGGCCTCAGATTTTGGGCATAGCTTCAAACTTCGGAACTGCTCATTGTACTCATTTCCAAATATTAATCCCTATAATGCCTAGGCTCAACCTGAATCTATAAGTCTCCTTTGACTCTTAGCTATAGTTTTCCAAAGTCTGACTTTATTTGCATCCAAACAAATCCTAATTATGAGGGTCAAATATATTTACGTTCTTCTATATTTTTAACAACCCATGTTACTTTATAGTCATCTTGTATTTTTTAAAATTTTCTCAAAGCTGAAATAATAATGAAGTTATGTTTTAAACTCCCAGGATTGTCTCATACACTTGAGAAATTTACCTCCCAAGTACAGACAGACCATCAGAGTATAAATATTACCATCTGTAATATAGCATATATAATCTTAGATATCCCTAATGATGTATATACCTTTCATATTATTAGGTAACATATAGTAAATGCGGTTCAGTCCAATAAAACCACAACATTAAAAATCCATTCTGTGAAAACAAGAATGGAAAGAAGGAAAAAAAGAAGAAAAGGAAGTGAGAAAAGAGGAAGCCAAAGGAAGCTGAGAGAGAAGAAGATGGGATGAAACAATGGGTTGAAGAAGAATGGGAGGAGGACCAGGGATAGGAATGAAGGAGACAGGGAAAGAAGAAAAGAGAAAAAGAACAAGGGAAGAGAGAAAAAGGAAGAAAGGGAGAAGAAAAGGAAAAGAAAATTAACAAGGATCATTATTTTGTGGTATGCTAGATAAAGGTAATTTATGAGTGTATATGTGTATGTACACACATGTATGTATATCTATCTGCAAATATCTGCCTATGTACACACACATATACATATATAAAATCTTCCATATACACGTATATTCCATATATATATATATACACATGTATATCATTATATGAATGTATGTAATATTTTCTATGTGTCTTCATATATATATATATATATATATATATATATATACTATTGTGGTATAATAAGAAATACATATCTGATGGTTTTTGTCCCTGATTCCTGGCATAGAGCTCCTAAAATGCTTGGAATTTCCTGAGTGATGGGGTGACTTTGTTATCGATAAACAAGGTTACACCTGAGATTATGCTAATGAGGTGATTCAGGTTGGGTCCCTAGTAGCCTCTTGATCAAACTGGTCACCAGAAAGACCAAATGATTAGAAGGTTGAAATTTCCAGCCCCTGCTTCTGATCTCCAGGGAAAGGTAATGGAGTTCCAGACTGAGCTTTATAAAAACTCTTACACAAGGAGATTCGATGAGCTTCTCAACTGGCACACACATCTATGTGCTGGGAGAGAGGTGCATCCCAGCTCCATGAGAACAGAAGCCTGTGCACTCTGGACCCTTTCAGACCTCACTCTATGTTCCACTTCACCTGGCTGTTTATTTGTATCCTTTATAATAAAGCAGCAAATATAAATAAATTGTCTTCCTGAGTTCTGTGAACTGTTCTAGCAAATTATCAAGCCTTAGGATGGGGTCATGGGACCCCTCAATTTATAGCCAGCTCAGTAAGAAGTACAGGAGACCCAGAAATTGCTACCAGTATGTGAAGTGAAGAACAATTTTGTGGGCCTTGAGCTGCGGAGTCTGCACCAACTCCTGGTAGTTAGTGTTAGAACTGGCTTGAATCGTTGGACACCAAATAGTATTCAGAGAATCAGAGACTTAGCTGTTGGTGTTGGAAACACCTCGATCACATATATATATTTTCCCACATATATTTATATACTTACTGTATTTATTTACTATATTTATTATATAAATATATAGGTATACATCTTCCATACAAATACATATAACCATTTTTACATGTATATTATATATGTATAAAAATTGTCCACATATATTATTCACATATACCTTGTATATAGCTATATGTATGTCTTCCATATGTATTCCATAAATACTAAATACATATATGTATAAATAGAATGCTATGGGGGGGGAAGCCATGTAAGGTACTAAAAGGGTTATATTGAGAAAAGTACATTAATAAAGACGAAGAGTGAATACAAACTAGTTTAAAATAAGCCATATTATAAAAGCATAAAAAAGCAAAGCAAAGCAGTAAAGTTAATGTGAAATATAAGTATTATAAAACTCATATAAAATGGTATTAAATGTGTATGGTTAACGTTGTGAATATTATACAGTGTGGCAGTTTGGTCTGGATGACTTCTAGAGTGTTTCCAATTCAGATACATTTACATACCTATATTTTATCAATACCATATCATTTTTACATTTCCTAAGAAGTTGCATTCAGAATTACTCTATGAATTCCATGTATTACCAATAACTATCTCATTGAATAGCATAAAATATGGATTATTAAGTATTCAAATATACAACGTTATATCTGACACCTTAGCAATCACTGAACACTTAATACACAAGCAATGGAGTTACTAGAATTATCTTCTTTATAGAATAATAAATTGAATTGCTCATTCTGATGGTATCATGTAAAAATCATTACTTGGATCAACTGAAATAGTAATATGCATAATTCAAATGGTAAAAATTCAGTTACTTAGAATATAAAATTTATTTTATATTTGTTTTAAAAACTATTTTAAATGCCTTTATTAGAATATTGGTATAACCTATATTTTGAAAAGATTAATGAAACCATACTCTGAAGATATGTTCCAAATTAAACTGAAAATTTTCCAAATTATCTCTTTTGTCCCCTTGCTCAACTCTCCCCTCCCTGCCACTTTATTTCAGAAAGAGGGAGCACTCTCAGCTTCTATGTTTTCTTGTATAGATTTTTTTTTACAGCTCTTTCTATAATATAGTATAAGCCATCAGTTAATAGTATTTTTTAAAAATAGTATTAATTATCAATTAGTAATTTTAAGAGAGCAAAAAAAAAGCACAAATAAAGGGAAGAGAAGACCCAATTACAGAAAGTGAATACATAACATCACAAATAATTACAGCAAAGTGGGAAAGTGCTTTATGGCACAGATGAGGTTGTCCTCTAGCAAGCTGATGAAATGGTTGGGGGTGTGAAAAGCAGTCTCTAAGATGACCTCCAACAATCCTACTTTCTGGGATTCAAACTCTTGTGTGGACTGGACTTACTCACTTGTAAAAAATGAAAAATGGCAGAATGGCAGGTCACTTGTGGCATGAGGTCATAAAAAGGCTGTGGCTTTGCTTTGAGGAGTCTCTCACTCTCTCTCAGATCACTCTCCTGCGGGAAGCCAGCTGCCAGTGAGGCAGCTCTACAGACGGCCACAGCGAGGGACTGAGATACGAAAACAAGCAACCAGATGAGTGACCCTAGAAGGGGATCTCCTCATCCTCCTGCTCTTCCCTACAGCTGAGTTTCCACATGAAATCACAGCATTGTCTGGCACCTTGCCCACAACTTCATGGCAGATCTTGAGTCAGAGGCACTCACTTAAGCTGGACCTGCAACACTGACCCACAGAAACTGTGAGAGAAGAAACGTGGGTTGGTTTAAGCCATCAGGTTTTCAAGTTATTTATTACATAGCAAAAGATATACAGAGGAAGGCCTGTGTAGGGAACTACTAGGTGGGAGTTCTGGGAATCTGGCCATGTGAACCCAAATCAACCCAATTCTAGGTTGATGCCCCTTGGTGGCAGTTGTCTACTCCAGATTAAATATCGATGGGGATGATCAATGGGGCCTTTGGGACAGTGATGATCTTCACCCAACACATTCCACTCCACCCCATAGCCTTAGGAAATCATTTGCCAGTCCAGGTCTATAGCAACCCACAGGGAAGACTTTTTTGTCTCTGCCCGAGTCTTGCATTGTTTTGGGTCCTCTGTAATTCTCTCAACTTATACTTTTAAATTATGTTTACAACTGTATATAGATATGAATCATCAGATGAGAAGTTAAATAAAGTTGATAACACATCATATTTTTCTAGCAATATGTTATAACAAGTACCATTATAACAATGTTTTTAAAGAAAAAGGCTAGATCCTAGCCAAAAATCTTAAGCGTTAACTTCATATTTGAAATAATAAAATTCAGTACCATAGAATTATTTGATTACTTCCCTCATACATATTTTAAACATACTTTATGTTTATTATTTAAAATTGGATTCCATAAAAAATAATTTTCCTTTCTTGTCACAAAGACAAAACAACAGTAACTTTTTTTAAAAAACAGCAAGAATACAATCATTGACAGAATTCTTATACAGGACTAATGAGTACCTGACATTGTTTCCTACCAATGGGTGGCAGAATTTCAGATCGAGGAAAGGAACGGGCACTCGTACAAGCTAGCCAATTGCTAAGGCTGATGCAGCGCTTCTGCTTAATCTTAGACCTTTGGTATGTTAAGGGCTTTGCCTTTTGTAACCGCAATTCCCAGGGATCAGGATCTTTTCTGAATGGTGAATTGTATATACCTGGAATCTAAAGAAAAAGAACATAATTTTTAACTTTAACTTTTCACATGAAATAAAAGGAAGACGAAGTTGTATCATAAAAATTTTCATATGTTTAAGGACTATTTTTAAGTAGAACTCTAGTTCTTAACTAGAGGCTGGCTTTAAATTCATCTAAGGAGATTACAAAATACTCACTTTGTCTATACTCCAGACCAACAATTTCAGAATCATTCATAGTTAAAGACCAAAAATGTTAAAAATCACTGAGCTATAGCTTCTACCTGGCATATATGGCATATTTTATATAACCCCATATTTTAGAAAAAATTACAGAAGGACCTTAAGTCATTCTTTCTGTTAACTATGCATATGTGTATTTAATCACATCCATAAGTCATACATTCACTCACACAAACTCAAATACGCAATGCTTGAACCAGTTTCAGGCACAAAATATGCACTCAATAAATACTTGATTGCTTTAACGATTATGCATTATTAAACCCATATATTTTTCCAAAAATGTGCTTTTCTCTTATGCCACCATTATATGCAGAAATTTTTCTGGTCACTATATTTATTGATGGAATCAGCAGTTCTAAAGTATTATGATTACCCAAGATCCTTGTCTTTGAAAAACTATCTTAGAAAATTTCATATTTTCTTGTGGCATGATCTCAGGGTCTTGGGATTGAGTCCCACATCGGGCTCCCTGCTCAGCAGGGAGTCTGATTCTCTCTCTCCCCCCCCACCCCTTCCCCCTTGCTCATGTTCTCTCTCGCTCTCGCTCTCTCTCAAATAAATAAATAAATAAATAAATAAATAAATAAAATCTTTAAAAAAGAGAGAAAGAAAATTTTATATATTCAGCCTAATATTTCAATTAAGTGTTAACCTTTTTCTAATACCAACTGAGGCTAGATTCGGTGTCCTATCCCTAATGCTACATTAAGAGCCTGGGGCCAACTCTGTCAGAGCTCCTACCTACCTACCACATTGTTTCATAATTACCTTTGTGTGTATCAATCTTCCCTAAACAAGCAGCTGGAGCACAGGGCCTCTGATTTAGGGACTTTTTTAGCCCCATGGCCTCCTGGAGTCCCGGGCACATAGTAGACACTCAGAAACAATGCACTCTGCAGAAGGACCTGTGAAGCCTCTATGTACTCTTGTTTTCCAAAGCCGCATCAAGATCTCAGGAAAATGTTTGAGGCTTATTTCAAAATCTTAACAACTTCTTTCAAAGAATTATAGATTATACCCTTTTTATCTTTCTTAATACATCAGTTTTGCTGTGCTTTCAAACACATTGTGATCTAGCACTAAATTATCAAAGATCCACTTGAGTTACCTTCAACTCAACTGTTCCTGTGTTATAACTGAATTTTATTAGAGAAAACAAAGCCAATGTAAATATACTTACATACCTTAAAAAAATATTTTTGAACTGGGTTTTCTTTGGGATTTTTTTCCCTATATAATTTATATAAGAAAAAGAAGTGTTGAAAATTGTATAAACCATATTTAATGTCATGCTGACCATTCTCTCACTATAATACTAAATACCAAACAACGTAGATTCATAAATAGCTTAAATGATGTTAATAAAAAACAGTATGGACACTTATTTAAAATAGTTTTTAGTGTAATTTTGAAGTGGGTGAGAATTTTTAAGATGATTTTTAGGGTGAATTTCTATGATGAGAATCTACCAACTGTAATGAGAAGAAAACCAACAAATATTACATTAAAAAGACTATCCTGACATAAATATAACTAAATCTCCATAGTCCATGAAAAAGATAGGAGTATGCCATTCTATTTAGTGATGATCTAGCTGACTTAAGTCTGTTAATCATTTCCACAACCTTGCAGATTAAAATAGTAAAATACATACAATTTAACTAGATTATAATTTATCAGTTAAATATATCTATCTACTTGAATAACTGTTACCAGCCATTAACTTTACCCCATTAGAAATCTTCTTTGGTCTCCTTCCACATTTGCATGCACATGTATACATAGGCTAGATGGGAAATGCAAATAGATCAGTAGACATGATAGCTTTCTTAAATTATATTTTGCAACCTATATGGAGACCTTCTCATGTGTATTCTCTTTGCAATTTAAATCAAATATAGGTAGAAAATATATTTTAATTGAATTTAAAATGTATCATTTAAAATCTTCAAGGTGTCAGTTATTTTAGAAATTAATTTAATACATTTGCTAACTTACGTCAATGAAAACAGTTCAGCCCTCTCTCAATCCCTACCGCAAGCAAATACCCTATTTATTTATATTGATACAGTATGCATTTAGCTAGTACTTCTTTAAGTAAACAAAACAACCTTAACTTACTATTGTCTCATGCTGCATTTTATAATTTGTAAGCCACTTGTGAATAATGGTTTGTTGTTGATTTTTAAAAATATTACTATGAGTCACAAAAGACAAAGTTAATCCTAAGGGACCATGACATATTTTTCAGTTTTCACATTTTTCACAACTTAGAAGGGCTACTGCCAAGCTAGCTTTTGGGACTTCATTTTCAGCAATAATTTTCTAGAGTGACCAACACTATGGGGAAATCTGTGCTAACTGTTTAAAAAAAAAAAAAGCCTACAACTGAGTTATTTGCAGTACTGTCATGCTAACATTCAACTCAATAAGACCCAGGAAATCTCGGGAGAGGACTCTGCTAATAGCTTCTTACTGACCTCCTTGCATCAGGCTGGGCTGCTGACTGGTGGCCCAGTGGTGAATACGGCAAATGAGGTGTGAAAGCACTGATTTTTTTTAAAGGCTATGATTCTGACTCGTCAAAAGGGAAAAGAAAAAAAAAAGGCAATGAGTTATATAATAGATATATATTTTTCTTGAATTCCCCCCTTCAGACTCTCCATCATGGGAACTTAAGCATGACCTGGAATATTAATTATGTCAGGTTGAGCAACGAGCAAATGTACCATTTGTTACCCAGTCACCCTTAGCATTACATTAATATTTTGAACCATTCCATATTTCTAACAATCTATCAGTTGCTCTTTTCTTCTCAGTTTTTATTCTTTGGACTTAGAAGTATTGTATGGGAAAGTACTTTAAAAATGCAATTGATTTAAAAACAAATCGATGATGGATTTGGAACATCTACTGTTTTATTTCATGGAGAATGTTTTTACGATCATTTTCCACTCATCCACAGATCTTCATTTTGTAATTGCCTGGGGGAAGCTATCTTCGAATTCTCCCCTCTTCTTTTTGTTATTGAGGTTTACTTCTAAAACAAGGTGCTGTAAAATAAAAAGAATCTGAAACATGATTTTGTACACCTATAATTCCCAAAGCACAATGATTAGTCTTTCCATTTCATATTTTACCATATGAGAAATAATAATCTCTCGTAATTTCAAAGTAACTGCTCACTCAGGGATGAGGAACTACTAAGTATACAGGATAGGTGGGAAAATTCAAGTTTTACTTTTGCAAATGACAATTACACAGCAAATGGGAGTTGACTGCCACATAAAGGAACAAAATCAGAAAGTATTTTCTTGCATCAGGATTCAGAATTTGTGACTACTGGGAGAGATACACAGTTCTAAAGAAGAGGGGATGCTGAGTAAAAGATCTAAGCTTTAATCAAAATTATTTTAAAAATTAGACACTAAGCCAGCACAGAAGGGCAGAAGATCTCTACTAACGAGGAAAATCAAAGTGGGCCAGAGAACTGTGAATGAAGTATTTGTGAGGGTAGGGACTGCTGAATCAACACTGACCAACACACTTCATCATAATTACCAGGACATACTAGTGCCAGGGGATTTATAAAAATCCCACTCAGCAAATAATTGCCCTGCTGTTAGGAGATAGAGTGTTAACACACTGTCACAGTCCAGTGTTTAGTAAGATATTCTACATTCAATTACTCTTGCTGAGAACTAAAAGGAACCATGGTCATTTCACACCACCTCAGTTATGCTTCCACATGCATTTCAGACAACAGCCATGTTAACCCTCACATACGGTACCCCAGAAGGAAGAAGGATTTCATGGAAACATTTGGGATTCACAAGGAACATATCTGGTATAAAACTTGTCTCTATATAGCAAGATTTAGAAAGAAAAAACTATTACTAACTACACATGCTTTTCTGTGACTTCAGTGAAGAAGTCGAATTTTTAAATGTTTTGAGTCAAAGTACAGAGTGGGGTCATGTTAAATGGAGATCCCTGAAGTAGCTGGCTTCATTAGTTTAACAAATGATTTTTATGAATCATTTTGATATCCTAAACATTATCATCATATATTAAAATATTTTCATTAAATATTGATTAAAACAATGAAATTTAAATAAAATACCATCCTCTATATACTAATTCAATTCAATAAATATTTAGCATCTACTAACTTAGAAACACTTTACTAGATCTAAGGTGGGTACAGATGAATGAAAAGTGATCACTCCCACCAAGCCATTCTCAGTGGTGGGAGAGGGGAGGGCTAGGAGAGCAATTTTGTGACTGACAATAACATAACCAGCCTGTAGTAAGTATCCACTAACTACTGTTGTAAAAGAGGTTTACACGAGAGGTTAGAGTAAAAGTATATACACCTTTTAGAACTGTGGAAAAAATATCTGACTTTCTTCTAAAGGTGGGTAGAATTTTGGTAATAAAAAGGGAAGAAAGACATTACAGGCTAAGGGAAGGGTAAAAATAAAGACAAACATATTTGTGGGAAAACACAGAACAGCTGTTCAGTGACTATCACATTGGCCAGTTTAAGCATGAGGCTATAGTCAGAGATGAGCTTATAAAGATAAATAGGGGCCAAACTCTAGAAGGCTGCAAATTACACTTAATTCTGCATAAAATGGAAATCTGTTGATTTTCACATTCTCCCTTAGAAGGTAAACTCAGGAAGAAGTCTGAAGCAGGCCTACAGAAACAGACTCCATGAAAACACGGGTGAAAACCACAATTTAAAGAGACGGAACAAGCATCAGAACCAGACTCAGATATAGCAGGCATATTGAAATTATCAGAACAGAAATTTAAAACAACTATTAACATGTTAAGGGATCTAGTGGATAAAGTAGACAGCAGGCAAGAACAAGTAGGCAATGAAAACAGAGACATGGAAATTCTAAGAATCAAAAAGAAACGCCAAGGATCAATGAGCAATAATCGCACCTCGGATAAACCTCATTGGCTACGATACTGCCACTGCGCAAAGCTAAGAAACGCCAAGGATCAAAAACATGGTAACATAAATGAAGACTGCTTTTGATGGATTTATTTGTAGACAGAACATGTCTGATTAAAGAATCTCTGAATCTGAGGATATGTCAACAGAAAATTCCAAAATGGAAAGGCAAAGAAAAAAGTCTGATAACAATGTAACAGAATAGGTGTGCCTGGGTGGCGCAGTCGGTTAAGCACCCAACTCTTGGTTTCAGCTTGCGTTGTGATCTCAGGGTTGTAAGACTGAGCCCCAAGTTGGGCTCTGTGCTCAGCACGGAGTCTGCTTGAGATTCTCTCTTCCTCTCCCTCTGCCCCTACCCCTTGTGCTCTCTCTCTCGAATAAAAATAGATAAATGTTTAAATATATATATGTAACAGAATATCCAAGAAAGGTAGGACAACTACAAAAGGTATAACATGCACATAATGGGAACCCAGAAGAAGGAAGAGAGAAAGGAACAGAAGACATATTTGAAGTAATAATGACTGAAGATTTCCCCCAAATTAACATCAGGCACCAAACCACAGATCTAAGAAGCTCAGAGAACACCAAGTAAAATAAATGACAAACACACAAACATATACAGAGGCATAGCATATTCAAACTTCTAAGAATCAAAGATAAGAAGATCTTACAAGAAGCAGAAGTGATAAGCACCTTACCCACAGAGAGGCAAAGACAAGAATTACATCCAACTTTTCCTCAGAAATAATGCAAGCAAGACAAGACGCCTAGAGTGAACCCTAACATGAACTATGGACTTTGGGTAATAATGATGTGTGGGGATAGAGAATATATAGCAACTTCCTGACCAAATTTGTTGTGTACTCAAAACTGCTCAAAGTTTTAAAAGCCTACAAAAACAGTTAAACATCTGCTTAGTATGTAACACAACAATTCCATTCCTGGGAATCTATACAAGAGAGGTGAAAAAACATGGAACACTGCCTATCTCAATACCTTGCTCAGAGTAGACAATCAATCCATGCTTATCTGAATAAGTGATATAGACCAAAAGTCTATAAAGGAGGTGAAGACTGCTTATTGAAAGGTAAGAAGAAAGAACAGTGGAAATAGAAGAATGACGTGGACTGGGAGCATTCTATAGAAACAGAACCAGAAGGCTCTGATAAGAACATTTATTAAAAAGAACATAAGAGAATGTGGACTTAAACAGAAAAACCTGGGCTTAGAACCCAGGCAGAGGAGGTAGAAAGAGGAGCAGTTATTAGAACTGAGCTCCCAAAAATCCAGGTTGAAAGGTCTAGTGTATAGTTGTAATAGTAGGTCTGGAATTGGGAAAGAGGTCATAGTTAGTGATTGGAGTGTTTTCTGAATAAAAATATCTGAAGGTCTGAAAACGGATGGGGTCATTGAGGGAGAGCATGGAGGGAATTCAGGGAACAGTCTTAGGAGTGTGTACATATAAGAAATAAGTGGAAGAGATGCCCATGAAGGACACTCAAAAGAGCAAACAGTGAGGGAGGAGAAGCTGTACACAAGGGAGAAGACCGTTTCATGAAGGAGGTCAGCAGTGTCAGAAGCTCAGGAGAGGTAGAACAGCATGAGGACAAAGAATGCACAAACTGGCAGGTAATTAGAAGGTGACAGGTGACCTCCACAGAAGCAAATTATGTTCTTGTGGCACAAATCACATCGTAATTCATTGAATGTGAGGAAAGAAAAAAGAAGTAGAGACTGATTTGAGTCTTCTAAAATATAGCAATATTATGATGACTCAGAAAATCTTGGGACTAAAAGAACATCCCCCCCACCCCACCCCCCGTCAGGATTCCCTTTAACTATATTGCATTTTGAAAGAATTTCTAAGAGAAGAGTCTATGTAAAAGACTTTCTGGGAAATCTTCCCCACTAAACTATTCCTTTATCTTTTTCTCTGCAAATGTCAAGTCATTATTCTACTGATCCCTGCAAGGACTAGATGAAAGTTGCTTATTTTCTTGCTTAGGAAATTTTTCTAGGCCTGTTCCTTTCCCTAACACATAGCAACCCCCCTACCCGCCCCCCAGTATAGCTTCATTTACCTCCTCTCCTCTTCTATCTGCTACCTTGGCACTCTCTCCAGATTTGGCTTTGATTCCTGCTTTTCAATTTGAGCCACAGCATTGCCAGTTTATAAATAATTATAAAATACTGAAATTAGCATTGATATGTATATATAGCCATACTGAGAATAAACTATTCTGTGGGGTTAGGATGGCTGGTATTTGAGCAGTATGAAAGAAGAGAAGGGATGGACCTAGTGTGTAAGGTGAAGGAAGGCATTCCCACAAAACAGCAAGATGTGCAAAGGAACAGAAAACTTTAAATAACTGTGATATTAAAGAACTATAAATAGTCCCATATAATATCAGAGTAAAGATACACATTGAACACTATTGAATAGACTATTGAAGAAGACTGAGAAGAAATGATCAAAGAGTAGAAGGCTGACCATAGTGTCACCAAGGCCAAAGGAAGCTCCAATACCACAGGTGTGATGAGCAGTGTGCAGATTCTCCCAGAGGTCCTGTGGATTTATAATTAGATTCCTGGGTGACCTTATCAAGAGGTATTCTGAGTAGAGCAGTGAGAGTGGACACCCAGTTCCACAGTGATTTGAAAACTTCCTATTGCGATGCCTTTAACACACCATTTCTATACGTTCTGTGCTGGCTTATTACACGTACTAGTGAAGTCTGAATGACCTAAGAAAAATAGTAAAGCATTTTTTATGACCACCACCCACCCCAAACCTTCCATTATATACCATTGTTCCCCCTCGGAAACCTACTATTTTCTCTTGCTCAGTTCTTCTACAGATGATTTAATTTGAAAACGATTTCATGGTTTGGGTTTAAAAGATGACTTTCAAGACAATTAGTTGCTAAAAGAAAAATACTTAGCATCACAGAAACAGGCAACAGAATTGAAAATTTTCTTTTGTTAAAGAAAGTGTACTAAGAGAATGGAGCATTTGTCAAACTTTATTCCCAGTGTTATCTGAGGCTCTGCAAGAAACTGATTTCACAAGAGTCTTTGAAGAAAGATTTCTTAAGCAAACAGGAGGAAGCCATTTTAAGTTTTATCAAAGTATAGGATCGACTGCCTCATGGGGAAATGCTATGTTGCCTTAATCTGGTTGGCTACAATCTTGTGACCAGTTCTCAAAGACCACCTCATTTTTAGACTACTGTGCTCTCACAGGCTTGTTCTGTCGACCTGTGACTTCTTGGATGGAAATTATTAATTAGTACCTATTAGGCTAGATTATACCTGCCACTTTGTGATAATTGAGCTGAGTCTTTAGTATTTTTGCACTTTTCTGTGTTACCCTTCAATAAAAATTTTATTTTATCTTTTTTAGGTTATCTTTTGCTTCCTTATTTTGCTTTGACCTCCTTAATGGTAGGGAGCCCAGAAAATTCCACTATGCTTCACAACCCTGTTATCTCTTTTTTTTTTCCCAACTCAAACGTAAGCTCTTCTGGTGGTAACACAATTTGGCCACAAACACAATTAGAAGGAAAGTAATTTAATTGAAGGGAGATGACAACACAATATTTTGATAAAAAAACTGATCTGGTCTAAAATGAGATACAGTCTAGTCTCTGGCTTTTGGGGTGTACTACTGGGTTATTTCCCAAGTTTTTATGTGAGCTTTTTCTTTAATTTCCTTCATTTCAAAAATATGAGGAAATAATACCTCCCTTATACTTTTTAATCCATTAATTCACTTTCAGCCCTACATATTATTACTGTGCTAGTGAAAATAAAGAACAGGCACAGCGACTTAAATTTCTCTACATTAAGAGATAATTGGATCAAATAACTATATTTGCTTTTTTGTCAAATTGTCATGTCCAAATAATTGTCTGCCAAATTAATCCCAGCTCTCCTTTATATTCTATGGTATCCTCATCCTCAACAACCCTGTTCCTTTTCTCAATACTTCTGATCCCTTGCCTATAACCTTTTCAACCTTGCCCTGTGGAACCCTTCTCCCATCTATGCTAAACAACTTCTCTTTGCCCCCCAATTTTTCAATAAATATATTCTCTACCTTTTTTAAATTATGACTGAAGCTTCCTTCACCTCTAGAACACCACATCCCTTCAAGCAGGCCTGCTGAACAAAGCATTTTAGTACTCCCCTGTACCACAGTGACTAGGGAGAGATTTGCATTTTCTTAGTTCCCCAATGTCATTTTCAAACCAGTACTCATCAACCTTCTTGCGATCTAAATATGCATTCTTTTATCCCTCCTTGTGGTTCTCATATACAGCCCCACTGGTCATTTGCCCATATTCATGATAGTCTTTGGCACTTAGTTCAGTCTTCCTTTCTACTATGTGCTCTGGGATAACTTCTGGGTGATTTCACATATAGGTGGGTGACCCATCCCAACAGTATAGCCTCACGGTTCTTTGACTCCTCAACTTCACTGACCTTTACCTTTATACATTACTAGTTAGAGCAAGAGAAAGATGGCAAAAACATTTATATTCTTACAGATATCTCTTTATCTCATATGATCATATGATCACAAAACAATGTGTAACCATGTTGAGTAGGACGTCTGTTATTTCAGAATGTCAGCTGATGCCTCAAAGATGAAAATACTTCTTTTTAAAAGATTGATTTATTTCAGAGGGTGGGGGGAGGGGCAGAGTGGGACAGAGAGAGAGACCATCTCAAGCAGCCTCCTTACTGAGCATAGAGGCCAACTGAGGGCTCAATTCCATGACCCCGAGATCATGATCTGAACCAAAATCAAGAGTTAGATGCTCAACCAACTGAACCATCAGGTGCCCCAAGATGAAAATACTTAATAGATCATATAACTACCCACTCTGTTCATGGCTCTTTTCCCAAGAAGACAAACTTATTGCCCAACAGCTCTCCAGAAGTGCCCATGAAGGCCTGCTTGCCTTCCTGGGAGAAGGCTCTGCATCTTAGATTTATGCCTCCCACCTCCTGATGCTTAAAGGAACTGATAAGCTAATTCACACACAAAACATCAAAAGCTAATAATGCTGAATATATTGTCTAGTAATTGTCATCAAATAAATAGAAATTTAAAGATATATGGGACGCCTGGGTGGCTCAGTTGGTTAAGCGTCTGCCTTCGGCTCAAGTCATGATCCCAGGGGCCTGGGATTGAGTCCTGCATCGGGCTCCTTGCTCAGTGGGGAGCCTGCTGCTCCCCCTGCTTGTGCACTTTTTCTCTCTCTCACTCTGACAAATAAAGTCTCAAAAAAAAAAAAAAAAGAAAGAAATTTAAAGATATGATTTCAGCCATCATCCAGGAAAATAATGTTGAGCTAGGACCTCTTTGAACCAAACCTTAAAAGAAACCAAGGCGTGGTTTTGAAGATAGCCAGATCGTAGTTTGAATTTCATCTTCATTCTATCTAGTTATGTAACTTGGCTTAATTTGGGACATTATAGAATTTAAAAAAAAAATGTTACTGTCACCTTTGCCTTTTCTTTGAATATAAGATTTGCCCTTTTAAAAGTCACTTAAAATATATTTTACCAAATACAGGTATCAGTTACTAAAAATTATTACATCTGTCAAAATGATTGTTTTATTTATAGTTTTTATTTAATTCAGAGAAGAAATAGTGAATAACTGGGACTGAAATAAAAGCTGCCTTTCTTGTTTTTAATATGAAAGTATTTTAAATCAGAATTAGGACATGTACTAGAAATACCATGACTTTAACATCAGAAATTGGGGATATTAAAGTGACATGGTTGCTCTCTTTTATGAATTCGCCTATGTTAGAGGGAAGTAGACGTAACCAGAATACCAATGGTAAATGTTATATAAAGACATGGAAGAAAAGGGCGCCTGGGTGGCTCAGTTGGTTAAGCAACTGCCTTCGGCTCAGGTCATGATCCTGGAGTCCGGGGATCAAGTCCCGCATCGGGCTCCCTGCTCAGCAGGGAGTCTGCTTCTCCCTCCGACCTTACCCCCTCTCATGTGCTCTCTCTCTCTCTCATTCTCTCTCTCAAATAAAAAAAAAAAAAAAAGACATGGAAGAAAAAAGCAACAACCGTGCCTTGCAAGGTCAGGGAAGGCCCAATCACAACTTTCGCGTTTAGATAATTGTCAACAGAGAAGTTGATTTTGGTATGGATATATAAATAACCAAGCCAGGTAAAATAAATTGAATCATTTTAATCATATGAATTTAAGACTAATTCAGATTTGATTATGCATAGATTGCATAAGCATAAATAACAAATACGAATACAACAAAATTATATTATCTTAATGATTCATAATTTATTTCAAAGATATATTAATACTGAAATTATATGCATATATATACACACATGTATTAATTTAAAAGGAGATGGAAAATAAAGCTGAATAAATTTAAGAGAAAAAATTTTAAAATACAACTCATTAAAGGGACTAGAACTATCAAGGAACATTTTACATTATATAAGCACCTTGAAAATACTACTTTTCTCTAAACTAAGAGTGATCATATCCTTTCAGCAAGACTTTCCCTTCAGCATAACAACAGCTCCTGACACCTGCAGTCCATTTATTTTAGGCCTAAGAGATATTAACAGATTAAGATTTAAAGACAAATTCTTCCTCTTTTCTCCCTTCTTCACACCTTCCTTCCATTTTCTCATCTTTTACTTTACTGTCCACTGTGATATTGTGTCGATAACACAACTCCTTTTTGAGTGAAATACTTCCAACTGTCAAAAGATATATAAATAGAAACACCAAGTGATAAGACTATTTAACAGAAAACCTGCCACTTTATACTAAAATATTTATTTATTATTTATTTATTTATCTTAAAGATTTTATTTATTTATTTGACAGAGAGAGACAGTGAGAGAGGGAACACAAGCACGGTAAGTGGGAGAGGGAGAAGCAGGCTCCCCGCTGAGCAGGGAGCCCGACGCGGGGCTGGATCCCAGTGCCCTGGGATCATGACCTGAGCCGAAGGCAGATGCTTAATGACTAAGCCACCCAAGTGCCCCTATACTAAATTTAAAGTCATGTTTCTCACACCATAATGAAACTAATTTTTTTTTTTTTTAAGTAGGCTCCATGTGGAGCCCAATGCGGGGCCCAAACCCACAACTCCAAAATCAAGACCTGAGCCACGACTCTGAGATCAAGACCTGAGTTGAGATTAAGAGTCAGACGCTTAACCAAATGAGCCACCACAGGTGCCCCGAAACTAATTTTTAATATATATTTTTAAATAAACAACTGCACTTCCTCTTTGCTTATGTTTCTTTTGTGATTATAATACATATATAAAATATTGTACAAACTTTCTATGTCTTTTAAAATATTTACCTACCTTATACTGCATAAAATCTCAAGGTCATAGACGATTTCCTGTGTTGGGACTATATCTTAATTTAGACTCAAAAGTTTAGAAATACTCATGTTCTTAACAGTGACCTTAAGGACCAAATAAGCTACATTAGTCAGTGTTTGAGTATCTTGATCACTGACTTAGTTTGAGTTCATTTTAAGAAAATATTTGAAAGTAAAAAACTCTCTCCCTGTGTCCCTCATTTTAATACAAAGGAATAATGTTTTTGATTATAGGGTACAAGGGCTAGGGAAGGAGATAAACGGAAGATTAAAGGAAGAAGAAGAAATAAAGAAGATGGATTAATCCAAAGCCTGAGATTTTAAAATTTGGCCTCCAGCTATTCATTGGAAATATTTCTAACATTTTCCAATCCAAAAGAGTGAATTTAAATATTAAGAACATGGGGTGAGCAGAACTTAGAATAACTTTAGAATAACTAAAGTTATTCTTCTGGACTTGCAGAAGAGCTAAGATAAACATGAGCTGACAAACTCTACCTCTTCATTATTTATCCATTTATAACAGCATCTAACTTCTAAAATATTGGTCTCATTCTAAAATACTTCTGAAGTGTCTTAAAAATAGAAAACTAGTGGGGCGTCTGGGTGGCTCAGTTAAATGTCTGCCTTTGGCTCAGGTCATGATCCCAGGGTCCTGGGATCGAGCCCCGCATTGGGCTCCCTGCTCAGGGGGAAGCCTGCTTCTCCCTCTCCCACTCCTCTTGCTTGTGTTCCCTCTCTCACTGTCTCTCTCTCTGTCTGTCAAATAAATAAGTAAATAAAAATCTTTAAAGAAAAATAGAAAACTAGTCATAATAATATTAGGAATAAATCTTCAAATCTACAAACTATTATAGCCCCAATTATTTCATCAGATCTAATTAGAGCAATGGTATAACTTCCTTGAGTTTCTAAGTTTTAGATTTCATTGTATTATAATTAGGGATAACAAAAGGAACCACCAAAAACTCAGTCTTCTCTAATCAATGAAGAAGTTGAAAAAATTGATTATAATTAACATACCAACATTAATTTTATAAAAACTAATAGAAATAAGCATATACCAGTTAACTATTAATTACCTTGTGTAAAACATCTGCATACAATTTAAAATATGGTGTGCTAGAGTATAAAGGTAAGTAAAAAAACATTTTAATTAAGGTAGAAAATGGGAACTACTTTTGTTACAAATTTCTATAATTCTTTTCTGACTTTTGAATTTTCTATTAAAGCTGTATTTGAAATTTTATATAAGCCTATATTTGTGTATGTGTATATACATATGTACAGATAACACATACACATAAATAGATGTGTATATATAGGTTATTGTTTAATACCTGTAATACCTAATAAGAACTCTCCCTGCCCCATACCTAATACATTAAAAATTTACCTCATTACTGGATGGAAATAAATAGATCCTGATTTTGACGTCCAAAAATAAAACATAATAGAGGACTAAAGAAAATCAGGTGCCTCAATTTTATGGATAGGACTAAAATAATAATGTTCATTTAAATGTCTAAATGTTAGATTTGATATCTGATATGCAGAAGATTATTCATATAAAATTAAATTGAATTAAATAAATTAAAATAGCTTTAATGGCTAAAACTTCTTTGAGCAAGTTTAACACAATACAAAAATATAGTCCAACAAGAGGTGAAGTAACAGTGAAATTGATTCAACTTAACCTCCGGGGCCCTCATTTTCACAGGCTCTTTCCATAACACAAAGAGGGACCCTGGCAATGTGTTCACATGGTTATGTTCTTTAGTAAAATTTATGAAAGTAAGACATCAGTTAGTTCCACTGTCTTTTATATTCTGACTTATCCTCTATCACACTTGGGTGATCCCAATGTAAGAATAACTTTCAGGAATATTCCTGAACCCAGTGGGCAGACTCACCAGGCATCATGAATAAAGGTGCAGGACCAGAGGCTGCACTGTACTATGAACATCCTAAATTGTCTGGCCCGGAAGTATGTGCTAGTGGAAGAGAAGTGGGGTTTTCTCAAATGGAGAATTTGATTCTCCTCATTGCCTATACAAAATGGAACATCTTCCCTTTCAAAAATATACTCAATAATGCAGCATACACAAATAGGAACACATCATTTAACTTTCTTATAATAATGAAAAATTTAGATCAATGTTCCTACAAAAAGGAGTGAATAACTTTCTCTTTTCACTCTAGAAAGCATAACAAAATTATTGTCAAAGAAAGAGGCAATCAAAGAGGCATGAAACCAAAATATGGTGAGCAAATATGATAGAGCTATCAAGCAGTTAATAAAACTATTATATTTAGATTTTGAGTGGTGGTGTTCTCAGATGTTAAAATTTGAAATGTGCCTGAAACGATTTTTTTGCTCATTATAAAAAGTATTCATCTTCCTGTATTTGTAACTTCGTATAGTTTCTTCTTGAAGGTAGATCCCCAAATGGTATAAGCTTCAGACCCCCAAAACACATGAATCTGCCCCTGGTCACATGCATAGGAGAGGTTTGCAGTGTGTTTTGCTAATGGACATTTTTAAAAATAACTTAAAATGTAGCATGCTGAAAAGGAAAAAATATATAAGAAAAGTAGCTAAGGCACTTTTCTCTACCTGAGTGGTCTCTCTTTAACTTTTATTTTTGTTTCCATCAGTATTTTTGCCTCCGTTTCTTAGATGCATGGTGGATAAATGATGGCAAGGAGAAGAGCAGGGAAGGGACTTATTTGGGGACACAAGACTTTTTTTTTAACCACTTCACTTTATCTCTTCAAAGAGTACGGACAATGGACAATAATTTTATCTCTTTCATATATTACAGGATAATAAAAATTATAATGTTAAAGAAGGAGGAAATAAAATGTAAAAGTTAATAGCTAATTCATTCGCCACGCTAGTTCAGTCCTTGGCCTTTTCTGAACAGAGACTGCCAATAGTAACAAATTATGTGATGGTTTTGTGATGTGGACAGTTCACTTGGGACCAAGAGCAAATGACCAAACTTGAGGACCTGCCTCTTAAACTATGGATCCAAAGATCGTAGGTCAGATCTTTATTCACTACATAGTCTTCTGGAAAGAATAAATCTGCCAAGTGTCCAGAGGAAAAGTGAGTACTAAACAAGAGCATTTCAATCACCAGAAAGATAATTGCTACTTTATAGAATATTGTGGGCATAAAAGTAATAAACGTGCTTTGAGCTATTCATAGAAAGGCACCATAGAAATCTACATTATGTTCTGGCTTGCTTCATTCACTTTTATATGCAGGGCCTAGTTTTTCTATTTGTCCATGAACTCATTCAAATCAATGTTCCTTTTAAGTACTAAAACATTTCGGAGAAAGGGTAAAAAGAGAATTCAATGAATTGAGGGTAACTCAAAGAGCAGTACATACTCAGAATGCTAGTGTTTTCAGGGATAAAGAGATAATCAGAAACCTAGGATAAAGTCCCTTCCAAATAGAGTTTATTTGGGTGAATCACATGTAGACCATAGATGTAGATCACTAACTCGGATTTTCACTGTGGCCTCACTGTACTGAGGATACCCCAACACCACAGAGTCTAAATAAACTAGTTATATAACCTTGAGCAGGTTGCTTCATCTTCCAGACCTGCTTTCTTTAATCTATTAACAGAAAGAGCTAGAAAGGTAACCTCTAAAGATCCCATGCTGCTCTAGTATATTCCAATCAGGGGTCCTGTCCTCTGTCAGCGTAGTTCCTATTTTTTATATTTTTCTCCATGGAAACATACAAACTACTGGGAAGTTGGCAAAAACAAATATAAGATCTTCATGTAAGACTTATGAATCTATTCCCACTCCCTACTTTCATAATTCTGTTTTACTGCCAGACCTTTTCAACCTAAAAAAATGTGCCATAACCAGGGAGTGGATAATGTAAGAATTAAGAATTCATTGTTGAGAATGCTGTGTGATGTAGGAAAGAAATAAGAGGAATCTAGAGTGATATAGTTAACTAGGAATACTAAATAGCAGAAATGATAAGGAAAATGGCAAAATTGCCAAGTTTCTCTTACATGTCCTCCTAATTATCTTTACAGTGCCTTATAAGATCTACTTTTCTCCCCAGACATTCCATGTAGTCAATATATCCCTTAGCATCTCTGGCTCCCTTTGTTACCAACCTTATGCCCATTTTAGTCTTCATACTCTAGGCATTGCCTCAGGACTCTGGACATACTTTTCTTCCCTCCTTTTATGATAGCCTATTCACAGTTACTAATTTTCACCAAGCTATACTAATAAGAACACCTTAATAGCTGTCTCCTTTCTAAAAGTATTTTAATAAGGAAAAAGAAATGTATCTTTAACAATAAAGTAACGGCAAAATCAAAGTGTTAGTGGAACATATGTGAGATGTTGGCTCTTTTTTGGGGGTGGGGGAGGTAACAGGGAAGCTTCTGAGTTTCCAGAGTATGACAAGCCACAAGAAGTCACCTATCTCATATAAAGAGACCCTTGTGATGACTGTTTGTTTCTAGGATATAAAATCAGACTGTATCAGGATGCTCACCCTGAGGAGGAAAAGAAGATAAGGCTAAATATAAATAGGCAGAGTAGAGTCAGTCTGGAGAGTTTCAAATGCATACGCTGAAAACTTTGGATTTTATCCTATGGACAACAGGGAATTGTTGGAGGTTTATAAACTGTAAAGAGACATGACATAAAAAGTACTACTGTAGCAAAATTTATCTGATAGTGGTAAATATACTGGGACAAAGAGCAAAAGACTAAACAAAAAGAAAATCATTTTAGAGATTATTACCATTGCTCAGAGTTCAGGAAATGGACATAATGGAATTTATTTAAAAGACAGTAAGAAGAATAAATTGAAAGAAGTCTGTGATTTTACACAGAAAATGAAAAAGAGTGAAAGATTTTAAAAATTTGGATGACTAGGAATAGTTTAGATCATTGATCAAAATAAAGACTGATTTGGACAAATAAAGAAAAAAGCACATAAAGAAGAAAAAAAGCCAAAAAGCAGGAGGAACCCCATGTGAATGCCCTAAATCAGGTTGCATCAAACCATGAAGATCAGAAATGTAATATACTCAATATAGTCGATACTATTTTTTTATTATTATGTTATGTTAACCACCATACATTACATCATTAGTTTTTGATGTAGTGTTCCATGATTCATTGTTTGTTATTTTTTTTAAGATTTTATTTATTTATTTGACAGAGAGAGAGAGAGAGCACAAGCAGGGGGAGTGGCAGGCAGAGGGAGAGGGAGAAGAGAAGCAGTCTCCCCACTGAGTAGAGAGCCTGATGTAGGGCACGATCCCAGCTTAACCGACTGAGTCACCCAGGCGCCCCTAGTGAATACTATTAACAGCCATAAATATCAAGGCATACATCCTTTTGCATGTAAATTATGGAAATACAGAGATGGGGGAAGGGAGGGAAGAGGGAAAAAGAGAAAGTGTGGGGGGGTCCAACCTAGAAATGAGAGAGGAACATAATATTTTTAAGTCAAAGAAGTGGTTTTTAGATAAGGATCAGGGGTGTAAAAGTATATTCCAGACAGTTATTACAGGGGTACTTTTTAACATCACACTTGAGTTTCCCAACTATTACTGTGCTATACCATTGACTAAGGAAAATGCCTTATGAGAAGGACCTCCAAAGATGCTTTCCAAATACACCTTATACACAAAGATATAACACACACACACACACACACACACACACACCCATGCATGCATGCACATGTGCTTGCCCATATGCAGGTAAACACTCTTACTTCATCACCTCAAATTAAAAGTGAGCAATCACATATCAAGCACAGAAATCTCCCCATTTATGATTTTGAAGAGATAGAGTTGAAAGCAATAAATGACTTGGAAGACTTACTGTATTTCTTAATTTACACATTTTTTCACCTTATAATATTTGTCTTATAAACATGTTATCTATATCAATATGGTATCCATATCAGATTATCGATTATTTTTGTTATATTAAGTTTTTTTAATTAAGCCACTTTCCTTCCGTATACACGTGATTTGATAAAATTTTGAAAAAAAAGGTCGCTGAAACCATTTGTTTCTCTCAAAAAATAAAATAAGTAAAGATAAAGTTTTATCAATATAATTGGAGTACAGGGTCTTTTTAAAGAATCTTAAATAACTGAAAACCACTACCTCAGTGTCCATATAAAAACTACCTATTAAAGAAAAACACTGGAAACCTATTATATAAGTGATGACATGAAAATTATTTCTATAAACTATTACAAATTTTAATTAAATTTATAAATTTTCATTTTAGTTTTAACTTGAATAAGTATAAACTATTAAAAGCAATTGTTACAAAATAAAATACACATAGTTACACTTAATCATATTTTGTATCCATCCTTTTTTATTAGTATGTTGAAATAAAAACTGCTTATATTTTTCACTGATCAGGAAACAATGTATATAATTCTATATAATAACCTATATCTCTAAACATTATTTATGATGTGGTTCTTGAATCTTACATTTGTATCTGTAACTCTGCTGTTCTCTAGGAGGATCTGTAAAAATTCTGGCAATATTTTAGAGGCAGTGTCTTCTAATGAGTCCAACAATAGGCCTTTTTCATGTATCTACCAGTAGGTGGAGCAGACAACATAATTTATTACCCAAGAACAAGGACGGGAATGAAAGTCAGTTTATTTGGAATAAAACAAATCTGCACATGAGATTTTATTCAAAGGAAAAATGTCCTATATGTGTTAGATTTAGTCTGACTGGTTACTGAATCAAAATAAGTAACTTTATTAAGTAATCAATCTTTGCAGAAAGATAAATTTAATTTACAAATGGAAGCAATGTTTGCATTCTACTTATTCAAATCAACTAAAATTAGCTTTCTTTTCATAAAACTTTTACAGGGACAAAGATTTTTTTGATGTGTTCATTTAATAAGGGCACTAAACTCAATCCTGTTTTACAGGTGATGGGGTGCATAACAAATAGTATTTTCTGGGAAATATAATTGACTAATCCTATTATGTCTGTAGCAACAAATTAACCTTATTACTACTAGTAAATGGTGATTGATTATTTATGCAAATAAGTTACCATGTTCAGCTTTCTGAAATAAACATATACAAAAGGTGCTTTAATATGACTTGAACTTTTTAATTAATAAAACCCTGAGGGGTCTATTAATTCACTCATTGCAATATTAGTTATTTACTTGTGTAATTCCTATTAGTGCTAACATATTTGCTTGCATAAAGATGAGATACTTAATATCAGTAAAAATCAGGAATATATTTTGGAACTATTCTAAGATATACACTAGATTTGTACTAACACTGACTTTCAAACAGGTTATCAGTTTGAGTATGTCAGTATATCAGCATAATAGTCCTAAAATTATTAAAAATTAAATAACATATGACTTCATTTATTATCTATATATGAATTCACAAATACAATTTTGGCTTAGAAAATTCCTTACGTTTTCTAAAGCATTCTTTGTCTGAATTAACGTTTTATTTCTACTCATCTAAGTGAAGCTATATTAGACCTATGAAAACTTAGTCTGAAAATTAATATTCTACAAACTATCATTATATATCATTATAAATCACTCCTAAATTATTGAAATCACTAATAAAACAGTTCTAAAAAGGCTATTAGTATTATTCCCTTTAAATACATCCGCAGAACTTTTCTTATCCTGATGCACTTCTTATAAAAATTACTTACACTTGAATATTTATTCAGTAAATTTTCAAATAACTGCACAAATTGAGAGTTAAAACTGACACAAGCCTTTAATAACAAATACTCAATTCATACCTGGCTTTTATTTTGTACTTAAATGTATATTTAATTAATTTGAAATCAAAACTCTTAAAACGCGCAATTAATCTGTAAATATCTCAGGAATGTTTTGAAATCTGCAACTTAATTTCTCCCCCATAGCCAAGTCATGCTGAGAAAATCAGTAATAATACTCAAATTGAAACATGTGTCTTTCATTCTCTGAGTCTTCCTTAGGTTAGGGAAAGGAAAGATTTTTGTGAAAATAAAATAATAAATGGAATCACAAAATCATAAATATAAATGGTTAGTTTCAATAAGACCACCTATATAAACTGCAATTGAAAGGTATCAAATTTCTTTCTAGTAAAAATATTTGTTTGGGATACACTGAAATCAGAGTGAATATGCCTTGTGGTGAAGGATCATATAGTATACATTTTTACGTCCTACTCCTGGTTCAGTATCAGATAGATTGTCAGTACTCAAAAATATGTTTTTTGGAATAATTAAAGAATTTTAAAGTTAAGATGTATATTCAATCTATTTATTAATGTTAGTGTTGCATATCTTTATTCAGGTTAAGGTGAATATTGCATACTTTTGTTTAGGTAAAGATGGTTTATAATTACGACTTGTAATATCAATTTAAAATTCAACTTTTTTACATCATGATGAAAAATAAGGAATAAAACATCTGAAATTCCAGTACCATCCCATTAGTAAAACTAATCCCCTCACCAATGTCAACAGATGAGACTAAGATGATACCACTGCTCTATTTCATTACAAAAAAAAAAAAAAAAAGTTTGCTTTGGGAATAAAAGTGTCTGCATAGATTCAAAGGATTGTATTTTATCTCCAGTTATTTGTGATCAAATATGAAGATCACTAGGACAAAACAGACCAACTTGCCAGATCCAAATGAAAATCTCTGATATTTTTGTAATATTCTTCTCCAAGGAAGCGGATTTAAGAACATCATTTTCCCTCTGTTGCCCTCAGGCCTGTGAGGGCAGTTGTAAAATGGGGCAGGGGGATGTTGGGGAAGATCATTATAAATATTTCTAACTAATTTTCATTAATAACTAAAGGAAAGCAAAGAAAAGAAATGAGAAAAATGAATGCTTCCAACAACTACGACAAACAGAAGAAAATGAAAGTATAGAATCTTCATTTATCCTTGACAGGTTAAATTCTTTTTTCAAAAACTATTTATTTGACAGAGAGAAAGAGAGAGAGCATAAGCAGGCAGAGGGAGAGGGAGAAGCAGGCTTTCCACTGAGCGGGGAGTCTGACATAGGGTTCGATCCCAGGAACCAGGATCATGACCTGAGCCAAAAGCAGACACTTAACTGACTGAGCCAACCAGGTGCCCCTCGATAGGTTAAATTCTAATAATATGATTGTTACCATTTACTGGAATGCTCTCTAAGGGCCAGATAGTATTTTAAATATATTCAATTCTCGTAATGTTCTTTCAAATTGCAGAGTGAAACAGACAGTTCCAGGTAATCTCCTGATATTTTACCCTAAGTGGGAGAGCTTGGATGCCAACTTACCTCTGATTTCAAAATGCCCATACTGTTTCTACTGTACACAGCGCCCCAAAAACAATCATTCTATTGGATGCCAAGGATTTCTGGAGACAAGGGATCACTAAACTAAAGTTTATATACCTGGATAGTACCAGCAGTCTGCAAGGTATAAACAAGAAGGAAAATGGGCTAGGGCATTGACAGCTTGTATTTGTTAACACAAACATACCTAAAACACAATGGTAATATTAAAAATTCATTAAGGTCAGGAGTCAAGTCACATGGTCAAGTTTGTGAAATAATTTGTTAAACCAGGTGTTTAAATTTAAAACTAAAATGAAATCAAAATAAAGAAATTATGCATACAAAGTATCTACCATACTCTGTGGCAGAGGTAAGTATTCCATGGATATTTACTACCCCATTATTTTTTTTTAATTTTTTTAAAGATTTTATTTATTTATTTGAGAGAGACAGATAAAGCACGAGCAGGGTGGGGGGCAGCGGGAGAAGCAGGCTCTCTACTGAGAGAGCCCAATGTGGGGCTCAATCCTGGGACTCCGGGACCATGACCTCAGCAGAAGGTGGTCACCTAACCAACTGAGCCACCCAGGCACCCCCTGCTGTTCCATTATTTTTATTGGTAAAATAACTAAGTCTTTATGGACTTTCTAAAATATTTCTCTATGTACTTGATATCTAAATAACCCTGGATAAAAGAGAATTAACAAATGTTTCCATTAAATCTGATTTCACCATTTAAAAATTTATTTTTGCTGTTACATTACCCATCATAAGTATAAACAGCACAATTAGACCTCAGATTAAGAAAGATTCAAAGTATAAAAGGGATTCAGAGTTATCAAAATAAACAACTGTACCCAATAATTATTATCAGGTTTAAAGAATTAAAGATATATTTATGCCTCCCTTAGTTTCATCAAAATTAAAATTACTAATAACTGAAGTTAAAAAAAGAGAATTCCTGATATGTGATTCTACATTTAAAAAAAATGTAGCCCACCAATTATACAGGTAAATTTTTTACATCATTATGGATTTATAATTGAAACTTAAAATACCTCGACTTTTTATTTTTTGTCTTTATTGCCTAAGTATTTAGAATCCAAAGACTTCAGTTTGAGTACCAGACCTATTATTACTATTTTTATGTCTATAAATCAGTCCCGTAATTTTCTTTCAGTTTTCTCGTCTGTTAACTGGAGATAACTCAGCTATACAAATCTAAGTAAATACTAAGATAGTCATCATTAGCGAAAGTATTGTTAATTACTCTACTAAATAGAGGCTAGAAGTGCAGTTCTCTGTTCTAGATGTACATGGCCAGTCCAGTACTTAATGTTTTTGAATTTGGATGCCTCGAACCATGACCTTCAGTCTCAGAGGACACCCACGGACACTCCGCCATGGACTTGACTTGCCCATGTCTGAGACATTTGAACTATGAGACTGAACTTGAAAGTCTATGAGAAAGAATAAAAACCCACAAATTGCTAGTTTCCTGCCTGAAGCTCGATTAACAAAATATACTTCAACCCCCAAATTCATGTTGTTTTTTAACCATATTTCTTTGTGAGCAGAATATTCTACACGCCAATGTATTTTTTCTTAGCAACTACAACAAGATCTGAGGCACTAAAATTTTACCATTTGTAAGAAAATCATTGTAAGTATTCCAAATTCCACATTTGTATCTCAATATGAAGATGTAGTTGCTGAAGCAGGTTTGTTCAAAGCTTTACTTGAAAACGTGCATCAAACTTTAGAAAGGGTGCAAGAACGGTTTTAATCTCAACATTAGCTCAAGTGAAAGAGAAAACCTGAAAGCGACCTCGGTTTAATAACTTCTTAGTTCTTGATCAATTCTCGAAACAACAATAAGCCACTCAGAATGGGTTTCAAAAGCGAGGTTATGCCCTTTGTGTTGTGTTATCACAGCGGCAGATCACACTGCGGACGTGGACCTTCTGCTGGCGTCCCAGCGGCTGCCTACGAAGCTGCTGTCACAGACGAGTCATGGTGCCTACACTCACCTACACAGAAGCACGAAATTGAACGCGAAGTAGTGTCTCTGTGATATCTTTTCAACAAGTCATGTCCCATTCAGCCTGCTACTTTATCTCTGTCAGGCCAGGGGCCCAAGTGGTTTACGGGAGCTGTCAGGGACAGGTAGACCAACCTGCTTTGTGCTGAGGAGGTAATGCATCTTTCGGGCTTGGTAATCTCTTTTCTTCTCTTCCCTTTCGAGGTCGGCCTTCTTCTCTTCTCTTTCTTTCATCTCTGCAAACTCCTCCAGGGCCTCCCTGCATCAAAACAATCTGCAGTTATTTATGACACCAAAAATCTGCTAGCATTTGCCTTCTTCCACTGATGATAATCAAGAAATTTTTTGAGCAGTTACCATCACCCACATCCATCAAAATCAGTGGTGTAATCGATCTTAGCTGCACATTCCACTGAATCTTTGTAATCTTTAAAAAGCATTTAAGTGATTTTTCAGTGGTTAGATTTTTTTAAATCAAATATCTACATATTATAATTAACTCAACAGCTAAGGAAATATATCAAGTGCAAAGTAAGTGAATGACTACCTTGCCATTTTCTTTGGTTGAAGATTAGCTATTTCGGATATATGTAAATATCCCAAGAAACCATCTGAGCTACTGATTTCCTTTAAATTTTGATTTCATATTTACAAGTCTCTAATCATTTATTTTGTATACTAACAGACTAATTTTGAAAGTGTGATGGATTTTTATAAATATGCTTAAGTTTACTTCAGTTAACAGTTCAAATAATACCAACATGTATTAACCTGCACTTGAAATGTTATTTTGTTCAGTTATACAGATAATTAAAATAAAAGCTAAACTAGGTGAATAAGTTCATGGCTTTGTAGGTACAATAAATTCCATTAAAAATAATGAAAATTCCATCACTTATGTGTGTGTATCTAAGAAATTTAAACAAAAAATAAACTTTTAAAATATACTATGTAAAAAATGCCTGATAAATAGACTAAGATATTATGAAATATGGAAAAAAATAAATCTTTCATTTTCACAGAACAAATTTAACTATTCATGTTAAAATAATGTTTTGAAATTATATGTTGTTCTTTTTTAAAAATAGATATGTAACTTAGTGTCCAGTTCTTTAAGTACAATTTTAAGCAAATGATCTAAGCAGTTACCTCAAAGATATCAAGGGAAAGTAGAGGGAAAGATTCCAAAAATAAAAAAAGATTCTCATTTCTACTTCAATGTCTAGAAATATTTTTGTTGCAATTTTCTGTTAAAGGCTACTAATACAATACTTCATACAAGGTTACTTATGAAACACACTGACGTTTAAAAATCACCATGCTATGCTATTGCAGCAGAGCAATTTTTTCAACATAAGATTAAATTGCAAAATAAATGAATTACTTGGAGTGGCATGGCCCTCATTTTGCCACTCTTCTCTTGAAAATTGCTTATTAATATGAAAAAAGGAGTCAGAAAATAGCCTGTTTTACTTTATGCATAGTATTTTGGGGGCTTCTGCGCCCACAGAGCTGGGCTAGCTGCACATTTAGATTGTGTTGGCAAGCTGGTACAATGACCTTTCTGACCTGCATCTCAAGGCTATTATTAATCGCTAAGTAACCTGGTAAAGCCAAACAAATTTGTTTCCATTGAAAGGATCTCTATCTGTGTCTGAGAATTTGTTCTGTACCAAACAAACCTCATTAACTGTGTCCATTTTTGACAAAGAACCAGGAGTTAGAAGGATTGGTGACCTTTCTTTGTCCTTAAGGTACAAATTTCAAGGCAGGTACATATGAATAAATGAGAATTTTTACCAGGAAAAATAACAATCACATGTTACATAAAAAGCTAAATGCATTATTAATTTTCATCTTTACTTTTAATATTATGTAAAAAAAATTTCTTCTATAATTCCTCTTGTAAGTCTTTAAGATAATTTAAAATAACCAATGAACTGCCTCTAGAAGGATAATTATTCAGATATGCGTGTATCCAATTTTATGTCATTCCAAAGATAAGCACAGTAATTTTCCAAGCAATCACAAAAATAAAAAAATATATCTACAAAGAAGTTTGTGCTCTATAAATGATAAATGATTTAATGAATAAGAAGAGATCTTACTTACATAAGAAAGAAAAAAATATCCAATATAATTGCACACACACATGAACAGGTAAGGTGCAGAGAAGTAATAGGACTTGGATACAAAATCAAAAGTGTAAATTATTTGATGTAGTAAAAACAGTCCATCTCCTGGATATGGAAATGTAAACAAAAAACAGCATGAACTCAGGGAGCTTGACAAGGAAAGCAAAAACTGAGAGATACGTAAAAGAATGTCAGTTTCCAGTATGTAAAGAAAACACACCATAAACCCAGGAGGAATTGGGAAGGCCTAAAAATAAATCCAAGAAATTTGACAAAACATTAGAAAAACTAATCTGTGGTAATCTCAAAACACAAAAGTAATTAATTTAATAAATTTATATAATTTTTGAAAAAAATCAACCTTATGTTCCTGATTTATTGCCATACTTGAGAGTGTACAGATATATTGAACACCACAGTTATATTCAGGTCAAATAGTCTTTGTTCAATGACCAAGTAGGAAGAGCTGAATAAATTTTTATCCCTGATATACAAGTTTTGTTACATCAATAGTGATGAAGAGATGTCTCAGTGTAAAGGATGTAATAAAAAATTATGATCCCATTAAAGACTAAATGATGGAAACCATTTGAACTAGGTTTCTTTATAAAATTATAAAAATTATCGATTTTTTATCCAGGGATTTTCTTTTTTAAATGCAGTACTTTTAAAACAGTTAAATTTTTTCCCAAATAATTCCAGGTTGTTTTCAATATATTTTTTTCATTTCAGGCATATATATTGTCTTATTTCCATCCTTAAAAAAAGTCCTGTGATATATATACGATAGATGTTACTAATTACCTTATTTTACAAATATAGTTAACACATAAAGAGATGAAGTGATGTATTCTAAATAACAAATCAGTTAATGGCAGAAATGGAATTAGGGTCCTTAGATTTACAGATTCTCTAATTGCAGATCAGGCTGTAGTCATCCTGATACAAGATATACTATGCAGAAGAGATTTTTTTTATTGAATGAACCACATACATTTTCTTTTATTTTATGATCCTGTTTTCTACTGTATAGCTAAAGAAACTTGGGTAAGTGCCAGGACTTCCTGTATCACTTTTCATAAATACTAATTATCTGGTGATATTAGTTTAAAAATGAAAGTAAAAATTACTGAAACTTTTGTAAAGTCTTTCATATTCAATATATTTTGCTAATGCTAATTATATTTATGATAAAATATTTACATATTCTAATTATGATAGCAATAATAAAAATAATAATAGCTACTTGGAAGCAATACAGTGGAATGGTTCACAGCATAAACTCTGAAATGACGCCTGGTTATATAAACTCTCTGCTGTGCTATTTACTAGCTTTAATATCCGAGTCTCAATATCCTCGTCTATAAAATGTAAATATACTAGTATTAGTATCTTTTTCATCAAACTATTGTAAGGAACAAATACATTATCTACGTAAAGTACACAGAGTGGGGCTGCCACAAAGGAAGGTGCTACACGGGTGTTAGCTATATACTGAATTTTCACTCTAAGTCATATTCTAGACTACCTGCTTTATCGACTCACCTGGATACCAATCTTTTATACTTTCTCAAATTCCCTCAGTGATCTCTTCTTTTCTCTCTCCTGATTAGTGTGTAATTTGTAGATGAAATCCATGAAGCAAAGCATGGAATCTGGTTTTCTAAGAGGCACAGAGGCATGGCTGGTGGGAAATGGGACATGGGAGAGCGCCGTGCAAATAAATTTTCTCTTTTTTCATCTGCTGTGCACTGCTGAGAGTTCTCCTTGCAAACCTATGTGGCTAATGGAGCATGCAGTGCCTACCTGCTGTACCCTGCTGAGTCACTATGGGACTCCACACAAAGTGGTGGCCAGGGCCGCAGAGCTCATCATATCACATTCCTCCCTACAGGACCAATGCATGAGTACTGGCAGCAGTAGTGCACAGCGAGCGGTGTGCCCCGGAGAAAATCAGCTGCCTGGTCTCAGGTTTTGTCCCTCTCTCCCTCCACCCCTCATCCAGTGACTGGTGATTGAGGGAATACATAGGCCCAGAGCCTTTGTCTCACTTTGGGTCCACTCTAAAGACCCATCCAAATCCTGAGCTTCCTGAGATTGGCTGAGACTTCTGATGCAGTTCAACTTCTCTACCACCTTACAGCTGTTATTCCTCAAAGGCTCACCAATACAGTCCTGCACCAAATCGTTGCATTCTCGGACACTTCACTCCCACTTTTCCTCATCCTCACTGCCCTGATTATTAGTATAAAGTATTACCAGTTTCATAAAGTATTATCAGTCTAATAAAGTGTTATCAGTTTATCGGTCTAATAAAGTGTTATCAGTTTAACCCTACATTTACATTTTATTTCCAAGAGGTTCCTGGCTAAAACATACACTTTACCACTTTTAATCCTTTCACAATCCAGTGAGGCAAGTATTATCACTCCCATTCTATAGATTACGAAATGAGAGTCACAGAGGTTAAATCTCCGTCCAAACTCCCAAACTAGAAGGTGAGGGTTAGAATTTGAATATAGGTCTCACAGCAAAATTCATGCCTTTATGCAAAATACTATACTCATATCACATATTTTGCCCAAATCCAATACAGTTGATTCCTGAACAACACAAGTTTGAACTGCACAGGTCCACTTATATGCAGATTTTTTTCAACAAAAACAATAGTGTAAATGTATTTTCTCCTCCTTATGAGTTTCTTAATAACATTTTCTTTTCTGAGTGCCTGGGAGGCACAATCAGTTGAGTGTCTGACTCCTGGTTTCCACTCAGGTCTGATCTCAGGGCTCCTGGCGGAGTCTGCCTGGGTTTCTCTCTCCCTCTTCCTCTGCCCTCCACCCTGCACTCTCTCTTTCTCTCTCTCACCAAAATAAATAAATAAATCTTTTTTAAAAATAACATTTTCTTTTCTCTAGCTTACTTTATTGTAGGAATACAGAATATAATACTCCATATAAATAAGTGTTAATCAACTGTTTATGCTATTGGTAAGGCTACCAGTCAACAGCAGGGTATTGGTAGTTAAGTTTAGGGGGAGTCAAAACTTAAATGTGTATTTTCAACTGTACAGGGGGGTCAGTGCCCCTAACTCCCACATTGTTCAAGAGTCAACTATATCTTGCCATTGTTTGATTTTCTTATTCGTTTCAAAATAGGGTACTAAAAAAAATAATAATAATTTTTATCTTCTCGTCTTTGTAGGTCCAGAACCCCAAAACAAAAATCTCTACCTTTTCTCTAAAAAGGTTTCATATGGGGCACCTGGGTGGCTCAGTCAGTTAAGTGGCTGCCTTTGGCTCAGGTCATGATCCCAAGGTTCTGGAATGGAGCCCCACATCAGGCTCCTTGCTCAGCGGGAAGCCTGCTTCTCTCTCTGCATGCCGCTCCCCCCCTGCTTGTGCAAGCTCGCACTCTCTCTTTCTGACAAATAAATAAATTCTTTAAAGAAAAAAAAGGCTTCAAAGATCACTTCAACAATAATCTCTAGCTGTTTCTACTCTCATAATCCTCTCTTTTATATGTCTGTTATACTTTACAATATATTTATAGCCACATGCATACACGACTTCCTGAACTTTCCCCAAGTGTGGAGGTCCTAAAGGTCAGGATTAAGGTTTATTCATTGATATGTCCCTCCCAAAGTATTTGGTCTAATATCTGGTATAAACTAAGTGCTACCATCCTTTTTAACTATTTCTCAGCTGACTAGTAGTACATTTCATCATTTATGATGGTTTAATTAGAAGAGGGAAGAAGCCACATTGAGAAAGCCTCTCTTGGGAAGTAGGGAAGAACCAGGATTCTGGCTCTTTGCCTATAAAGTGGTTCTCAGAGTGTGGTCTCCGGCAAACAGCATCAGTTTCACTTGGGAAATGTTGGAAATGCACAGTCTCAGGCTCCACCCCAGACCAACTCAGAAACCCTGGGCGGGCTGGGGTGGGATCCTGAGGCAATCTCCTGCTTCCTAAAGTTTGAGAAGCACTAGTCTGCTGCAATGAAATTATCAACTCTGTTGAGGAATTAAGATGATTCAATCTTACTAATATGACATCATAAAGAGATGCCTTATATTTAGTTAATAATTTTAATATGAGTATCACCATATAAGCTAAAGCACTGAGAAGTACTACAAAGGAGACATGATATGTACACCACAATATTTTCATAGAAATCATAATTTTGACAGAGAAATTAAAAAAAATGGAGATTTTTTTTAAAGCGTAAATGCCCAAAATTTCAGAGGGAACTAGTAATAATATTACATAATCTCTCAAATAAAAACAAAATGCCATCATCTGTGACATCTTTAAGAAAAAATAATTCTAAGGAAATGGATTCAGACAATTCTCCAGAGTCCTCACTCTGTTTTGATGGGAAATGAAGTCAGTGATGTGCAAGAAGCCTTCAAAAAAAAAAAAAAAAAAAGTTGAAAAGCATTACTTTCTGCTGGGTATAATTATGACATAAAAGTCTTTTAGTTAAATTTGTTGAATGTGCTTTGTTTTATCTTTCATAATTGTATGTTCTCAATATGTCCATATTAATTTAACCAAATAGACGATAAAAGAAAAAAAGGGCAGTGAAGTCTAAAATATAAGCAAAAATATTAACCACAAATAAAGCCAATTATATGCTTGGACTTGGTGTGTGACATTCAAAATGATTTGGGGAATGATAAAACCTTAGAACAGATTCTTTGGAAGTCAGAAAAATACCCAAAACGTTTGTATTAGAAACAAAAGCTTCCCTTTAAGTCAGTCAAACCATTTAAACCACTTATTTTGTCTACCTGGTTACCGAGGCCCTGGACCTGCTGGACAGACAGGCGTTGCAAATTTCATTAGGGTAGCACTTTACAAAGAGAAAATACAGTTTAAAATTAAGGACTGTGTAGCACACAGTCATTAATATTCAAGCACTCAGGCTGCTCCTGAGCTTCATGCCTTACTCTGAAACCTACAGTTTGAGACTTTAACATTCTGAAAACAGTTAGAAAAGTCCTCTCAGAAAATACTTTTAGCTACTCTTGAAAATCCTTTGCTGCTGTATAGATTAATTTCTCTTCAAAATGCCTAAGCTACTTTAAGAATGAATATCATGAAGAACATTAACACTCATTTGTTTATTCAGTCAGGCAGTCACAAGTATGTTTAAGATAGTAAAAGAAAGAAAGATGTGTAAAGGCCAATCCCTGCGTTCAAGTAGCTTACAAATAAAATAACAGAGAACCAACTAGACTACAGACAGAAGATGAAGAAATATGGAGGCAGTGCTTAAACTCAGAGAAATCAGAAAAGGCTTCATGTAGGTGGCAGCCCTGGGAACTGACCTAAAGTGCTGGGAGAGAGGAGCGTGGTGAGGAAATGAGGCTGGATTACTCACAGGAAACTCTGGCTATCTTTGGTAGACATGGTCCTTCAACAACCAAGTGGGGGAAAAGCACTTTAGAGTAGAAGAAAGGTTTCCTGAGCTAGGGTGAATGGGCTCTCTAAGGGTAATGCTAGCAAATTTGTACTCTATAGACGAGATATTTTGAGAATGAAAAAAGTAAAAGAGATGATAATGGTCGATGTTATAAAATTACAATACCATGACTTCACTCTGATCATAAAAAGGGATCATCCAATTGCTCCATTATTTCATTTGCCTACTTTGCATGATTTTAAAAAGCAGTAAGACTCCATTCAAAGATCATTCATGAAAATCAATTTTTTTCTTCTTCTGGCTCCTTTGAATAAACTTAGTTGAAAAGAGTTTTTTTTGTGTGTGTAGTATTCTTTCTAAAAATATGCACATATTTCACTGTAAAATTACTTTCTTTTCACTATTCTGGATAGTTGCTGTAAAAGGAAGTAAAATTTTATTTAATATATATGATGTCAAATAATTGAGAGTGACATTGTGCTAAGTACAACAGTAGGTATAATAATAAAATGTATTTACACAGTGCATTATTTTCAGGAGCTCCAAGTGCTTTCCAGACATTAATTCAACCTCACAACATTCCACTGAGGTTGGTAAGGGGCAGGTATTATTAACAAGGTTCCTGTTCTTCTTTGTGAAATGAAATGACTCTACAGATGGTGACTTTGAGACACAGCATGGGGGCTTTCCTGCATAAAGGTAGATCAAGGTACATCATATTTTCTCTCCTTTGTGTATCTTCACAGTGATTCAGTTGTGGAGGAGGAGTATCAAGCTATGGATGTTTTATTTGGGGTAGAGTTTAGAGTTGAGGTAGCTAAATTGCTATTTCATATAAAAAGAATTGCAAGATCTTATTTACTTTGTGTTCACTCAAATATCACACATTGTCTCTCATTTAAAATGTGTTAACTTCATTTTAAAGCAAAAATAATTGCTGCTGCTTTTGCATACAAGACACTCAACACTCAATCCAGGCACATCTCTGAATTAATCAGGATGCTATCGTAAAGCAACAATATACGAAGGTTGAGGTCAACATATTTTAAAGTAGTATCACATTAGTAGTATATCACATATAATTTCAGAAAATTATCGAATGAGTTTTAGGATACTATTTATTGGCCAATTGTCTTGTAATCAGTCTAAGAAGTCAGAAGAAAATGCTGGGCAGAGTATCCAGATTTATGAATCATCACAAGACAAGTGTTAGCTGAAGTCCCAGAAGTGGAAGTGATTGTACAGAGCACAGACAGTGAAAAGGCAAATGCATCAAAGAGAAAAAATTAATATTTAAGATCAGGCAAATAAATGCGAATACACACACAAAAAAGAAACCATCAGAAAAGTAGAAAGGAAACCAGGAGAGAGTGGTGTCACAGAATCTAAGCTGTAAGAGAGAGTAGAGAAAAAAAACGATCAACAATGTCTTATGCTTTAAAGAACAGATAATACGAAGGCCCAATAGCCTACTGGACAGAATTATAAGTAATTCTTTTAGCAACAGCTACATTTTCTCAATACATTTTCACAATAACTTAAATGTATCCTCAAATATTGACTGAAGAAGTTTGTACACTAATATATCAAGTACCAGAATCTGATTTCCACTATATAAATTCACTCTCAATCAACAATATTAACAATAGCTTTACCAGTTTTTATCACAGAATTAAAAAGGAAAAAAAGGAACTCTCTTCCACCCATCTCATATCAAGAGATCAGCTAGGATAAGTGAAAGATAAGAACTTGCAATTCATCCATTCCTCAAAGTTGGACTCTATCCACAAACCAACATATTTTAGTTCCTTGCTTTCAAATGAATAACAACTTAATGTTATACTCTGGCTCTTTTTTTTTTTTTTTTTAATATCACCACAAAAAAGAGAGACTTGAAATTCAGAGGGCTTTTTTTCCTGTTTAAAATAAAAAGTTACTGAAGTCACTGTTCATTACATTACCAGTGTATCCTACTGAAGATTCGAATGTGAAATTTCTTTGAGATCAGGGCTAGAAAAAGCTGTTTCTTGGCATATGCATAATTTTTTTACATTTTCACAATGGGACATACTTAACTAATCACATTTCCTGATCAGTCACACCAATATAGTTATCATTCTGTATTTTCCTTTGCTGTGGTCTTTATTTCTTTTACTCTTTTTTTATGTAACTTTTTGTAAACTGCCTAAAATTGATTGTGTAAAGAGTTAAATTTGAAAAAAAAAAAACTAAATACATATATATAAAGAAATTATATCCAATGCAATAAGCTTTTTCCTTTTATTAATTCTATTTCAGGAATGAAGCTTTTTATTCTTTTTATATACTTGGCTTTGAAAACTTTTTAAAATAGCAATATGTTAAAGGCAATACATTCCTGTTAAAAATATAGTATGTGGAAAGATTGGTAGATATCATTCCATACTGTAAAGTGATTATCGATTATGCCATTAATTACTAATTATGGATACGTAACAGACTGTTTCTAAAGCAAAGAATATTCACTGTATTTTAGACACTCTAGTGTGTTATTATCTAAATTCTACCAAATTAATTGCTATACGAATTTTATCTTTACATATAAAATAATTCTACAGAGAAAAAGTAACATGTACAGCTAACATTACAGATTAATTTGGTTCTTGAAAACGAAAATGTTGTTTTCTTTACATCTCAGGTTATTCCTTACTAAAAGAGCCTGTCATCTAGATACAATTAGATAAAGCCAAACCACTATCATTTAGTCGGCTGAGATCAAAATATTATACTTTTAAAATGAGGTTTATTGAAATGTTATCTTTAGGTAATCATATTTATTCTCCTTATTTATACAATATAAATGGTTTTCTACTTACGTCCTTGAAATAGTGAACAGGGACACCATAGTATGAAAAAGTGGCCTAGCTGCTGGAGTTCATAAATTTTGTTCAGCTTTGGATGAGTTCAAAGAATTGCCATGTAAGAAAAGCCTTACAGAGGGAATTTATCTGATTATGGCAGTAATAATTACCCAGCTGTTTATTGCAGATAGAGAAATAATTCATGTAGGCAATAGGCCGTGGTGGCAATGACACTCTGCATTTAGTAAATATGCAAACTGTTCACTTCTAATTAACCAAGCTAGAGGATGCCCTTATTAAATGTATAAACTAAAAGTGCCTTCCTGACAAGTGATGAATTGTTACATTGCACAAACTCTTGCCACAGAATTATTGGAGTGAACTTGGGGCTTAACTTCATTAAGAGATCTTGTGGGATAGTTAAATGAGGATGGACAGCATAACAAGGCTTACCTGACAGCCAATGATATGTTAGAGCTTAATGGAACTGTACCTTTTCTTCTGTCCTATTTAGTTCAGATTCACAATAGATAAATTGTGAAACTGTGAAGTTAATTTGAGTTCAAATAATCAAAATAAATGAAATAACATGATAACCCATTTATGGAGGTTACCTGACAGTTTCCCTACCAAATGAATCTACAAAACAGCCAGTTTTCATGATTCATATATCTCTCATATAACTAAAACGGAAATATCTACCACTCTTTTCGTTAACTTAAAATGTTTAGTAAAAATAAATGATTTTATTGACTAGCTTTAAAATAAAATACCTTTTCAAAAGGAAATGGATGGGCTTTATTAAAGAAAATAAATACAAAACAGAAATTACTCTTGGGGCGCCTGGGTGGCTCAGTTGGTTAAGCGACTGCCTTCGGCTCAGGTCATGATCCTGGAGTCCCTGGATCGAGTCCCGCATCGGGCTCTCTGCTCGGCAGGGAGCCTGCTTCTCCCTCTGACCCTCCCCCCTCTCATGTGCTCTCTCTCAAATAAATAAATAAAATCTTTAAAAAAAAAAAACAAAACAAAACAGAAATTACTCTTAATATTGACTCTGAATGAGTTTCATTTAATTTTACCAAATAACTAATGATGAAATGGTTCATCATCTATATTCTATGCTTAGCCTTATTTTAGGTAACTATTCATTCTTTATCAAACATCTATACAAATATTTCCACTCCAACTAAGGAATCCTATGAAAAAATACCACTTAGAGGGAGGTCGCAGACATAATGAAACAAAACTAAAATTTTTCTAATTGAATTGTTGAGTAGGTAATAGTATTGACCTCATAGGTTTGTTGTGAAAATTGAAGGAGAAAATGAGAATAAAGGGCTCAGTGCAATACTTGGTATACAGTAAGTGCTCAATACATGCTGGTGATTCATGATGTGTTTGAGTGACAATAGCTCTATTTGATTAAAAAAATTAATGCCTAGTGTTTTCAATGGGAGGTTCACACTGAGATCTGCTAAGACTTTACACTTGTTCTTTCACCTACCTCGAACAGGCTCAGAGATTGTAAAATGTGTGAACTGACCTTTCCGATAGTATCACAGTATTCCTGTAAATGTTTAATTACACACTTACTGTAAAACATGAAACAATATATAAAGGAAGTATTACATATTTTAAGAGAATCAGATTTTGTTACTATTGAAAATATAATTTGGCTCCTCAAAATTCATAATATTTAACTTAATTAACAAATATTTATGTACTAAGAAAGAATATATGTCTCATCTTCAAACAATTTATGCATTCATACATTTACTTACATACTTTTAATGCGTATTCTATGTCAAAAATAGGAAATAGGAAAATGTTCAATAGGATTATAAAGATAAAACTTCCACATCTTAATGAGAAAATACTATAATCAAGGGAGTAAAACTGCTTTAAATAAGAAAATAGCCATGTATATAAATAATCCAAAAAAAAAAAAAAAGGTTTTTATAAGTGTAAAACAACTTAGGCTCCACATCTTGAAGAGAGGGTAAGATTTTAAAAATTTAAGACAGGACACTTAAGGAAAGGCATAACATAATAGCTAATACTGAGTGCTTATTAAAATAATTATGTATGGATTTCTAGGAAGATAGTGAATGTGTTATTTTGCCTTTAATCTATTTCCAAAGTCAGCTAAATGAATAAAAAGAAACAAAAATAGAGGCAAAAACAAGGAACAGCCACAACACCCATCATACACTCAAGAGAATAAGTAGGAATTGAATGAATAAAGAATATTTAATTAAATTCATATTCAATTAAATTTAGACCACAAATACAGGGTATTTTCCTTAATCACAAATTCAGTATAGTATGTGGGAAATAACTGAACAAGTCTGAGGAATCTAGTAAGAGCTCCAACCAAGAGGGATAAAGATAGGAATAACCAGATGCAGGACTAAAGGAGAGAAATTGCAGCCAAGTAATTTCTTTTTTTGTTGATCAGAGCTTCTGACTGAGTTGAAACCAGATGGCAAATCTGGGCTGGAGGAGAGTAAGGAAAAGTAGCCTGAGAGCTGCTGAATAAAATAAACTCAGAAAAGAAAAGAGTCTATGAGCAATGAAACTTCACATTGATCTTGCTTCATGAAATCAATATCCACAGTGACAGGAGGTCAATTAGGACTTGGGAGGACAGTGTCAAGAGCACAGCTTCCCATTGCTCCAGCTTACTCCCTACCCTGTCATCAGACTGTTGAATGACTGAATGAGAAAACAAACCATCAATAATATCTAGATGGAGCACTAAAAAAAGTACAAGAATTCTGAGACCCAATTAGAAATTTCAGTAAAGTATAAAATTACTTTGTTCAAAACATATTGCTTTCCTATATGTAAAAATAATAATAATAGACTGGAAAGATAGTGGAGTAAGAGGACCATAAGCTCACCTTGTCCCACAGATACAACTAGATAAAACTCACATCAGTGTAAACAACCCAGAAGATGACCTGAAGACTGGCACAACAAACTCCACAACTAAAGGTAGAGAAGAGGCCACATCAAAGTGGGTAGGAAGGGCAGAGATACAGTGGGGAGCTAAATAAACTCACTGTGGGAGAGAGGAAGCCACAAGCACAGAGATGGAAGAGAAACAGACAATCACACTACAGAGCCTGCATGAAGAAGACAATCCCCATAAAAACTGGCTTTGAAAGCAAGAGGGGCCAAATTTTGTGAGTTCTTACAATTATTGGGACTTAAAACCTGGAATATTAAAAATCAACATGATGTAATGAGCACTGGGTATTATATAAGACGGATGAATCATCTCTGAAGCCAATAATACATTATATATTAACTGAATTTAAATTAAAAAAAAATAAAAAATAAAACTTAAAAAAATAAATAAAAATTAAAAAAATATAAAATTACAGGGGCGCCTGGATGGCTCAGTCATTAAGCATCTGCCTTCAGCTCAGGTCATGATCTCAGGGTCCTGGGATCTAGCCCCGCATCAGGTTCCCTGCTCGGTGGGAAGCCTACTTCTCCCTCTCCCACTCCCCCTGCTTGTGTTCCCTCTCTCGCTGTCTCTCTCTGTCAAATTAAAATATATATATATAAAATTACAAAAAAAAAAAAAAAATCAGCAGGCTGGGTTCTGGGAGAGCCTGGAGGCTGTGGGAGCTGAGTTACCACCCCTAAGGAGATAGCACAACAAACAGCCCCCTGAGATACAGCTTAGAAGCAGCAAGTTTGGAAAACACCTGGGGCATACAGGAGGGAGTGTTCTTTACTCAGAGCCTATCTAGGAAGGGTAAGGTTCCCAGGGAAACTCCTCCAGGAACAAATTAGCTGGCAGGCACCATTTCCCTCCCCTACCACCCAGCATAAACAGAGGGCCACCTGCCAGAACAAGCACAACAAAGACATTCACTATCTAACTTGCTTATACCAAGTCCCAGCCCCCTGGGCTTAAGGACCCACCCCTTCCAGACAGAGCTTCCTCAGTCCCACTGCTGCAGGTCCCCTCTCCCAAAAGACCACCACAAACTTTGCCAACACTGTTATCTCCTGACCCAGACACTCTGTGGGACCTTAGTCCTGGTGACTCCAGCAGCAGGCCCCACGGAAGACCTATGTACCTTGTTAAAACCGTGTACCCCACCCATGTGTGCTTTGCAGCACCCAAGTGGCCCAATCAGGTGGCAGCTGCAATGGCAGGTCTCACTTTGCAAGCGGACCACTGGGCACCTTGTTAAGGCTGCACCCCCTACTCAGGCCAGGAACCAAACACTGCCCACAACAGGCAGAGAGAGCCTCTGCAGACTATTATACTGAAGGAAAAAGCAGCCAGGACACAACAGCAAGACGCACGCAAGATACATAGGTGACCCCCTAAAGTACCAGGTTTGGGTGAACATGGGACACTGCACTGCAGGGCACTACAGGATCTCTTCTTCAGGCCATTACTTTCAAGAGCAGTAGATATAGCTGACTTTCCAAACAGTCTGAGAGTTAGACAAAATAAGAAATCAGAGGAATATGTCCCAAATGAAAGAACAGGACAAAACCACAGCAAGATACCTTAGTGCAACAGATATAAGTAATTTGCCTGATAGAAAATTTAAAGTAATAGTCATAAAGATAGTCACTGGACTTGAGAAAAGAGTGGAGGACATAAGTAAGACCCTCAACAAAAGATAAAAAAGAACCAATCAGAGATGAGAAACACAATAAATGAAATTAAAATACACTAGATGGAATAAATCGTAGGCTAGAGAAGCAGAAGAATGAACCTGGAGGACAGAGTAATGGAAAGTAATGAAGCTGTGAAGGTGAGAGGGAAAAAAATTATGCAAAATGAGAACAGACTTAGGGAACTCATGACTCCATTCTGCAAATAACATTTGCATTATAGGGATCTCAGAAGAAGAAGAGAAAGAAAGGGGGCAGAAAATTTATTTGAAGAAATAATAGCTGAAAACTTCCCTAATCTAGGAAAGGAAACAGATATCCAGATCCAGGAGGCACAGAGATCCCCCAACAAAATCAACCTAAGGAGGTCCACATCAAGACACATAGTTATTAAAAGAGCAAAAATTGTTGATACAGAAATAAATTTAAAAGCAGCAAGAGAAAAGAAGGCAGTTACATACAAGGAAAACCCAGTAAGTCTATCAAAGGATTCAGCAGCAGAAACTTTGTAGACCAGAAGAGAGTGGCATGATATATTCAAAATGCTGAAAAGAAAAAATCTGCAGCCAAGAATACTGTATCCATCAAGGCTATCATTCAGAATAGGAGAGATAAAGAGTTTCCCAGACAAACAAAAGCTAAAGGAGTTCATGATCACTAAAACAGCCCTACAAGAATGTTAAAGGAGACTCTTTGAGTGGAAAGGAAAGTAAGAGTAAGAAAAATAGGAAGCATAAAAGCAGTGAAAGTAAGTATATATGTGAAAATCAGTCAAGGAACAAAATAATAAAGGGAGGTAAAGCATGACACCATATACCTACAACATGGTGGGGAGAGGAGCAAAGAATGGGTTCAAACTTAAGCAACCATCCACTTAATATAGACTGCTATATGCAGAAGATGTTATATACAAACCTAATGGTAACCAAAATCAAAAACCAGTAATAGATATGCAAAAATAAAGAGAAAGGAAACCAAGTATATCACTAAAGCAAGAAAACCATGAGAGAAAAGAGCAAGAGAAAAAAGGATCAGAGAAAAACTACAAAAACAACCACAAAATAAGAAAAAAAATGGAGAAAAATACATACCTATCGATAATTACTTTGAATGTAAATGGACTAAAAACCCCAATCAAAAGACACAGGTGATGGAATGGATAAAAAAAAAAGACGCAACTATATGCTGCCTATAAGAGACTCATTTCAGACCTAACAACACATGCAGAATGAAAGTGAGGGAATGGAGAAACACTTATCATACAAATGGATGTCAAAGAAAAGCCTGGGTGGCAATACTTATATTGGACAAATAGACTTTAAAACAAAGACTGTAACAAGACATAAAGAAGAACACTATATAATAAGAAAGTGAACAAAAAGGTATAATAGTTATAAATATTCAGGCATCCAACATATGAGCACCCAAATACATAAAACAGTTAATAACAAACATAAAGGAACTAATCAATAGTAATATAATAATAGTAGGGGACTTTAACACTCCATTTACATTGATGGACACATCATCCAAACAGAAAATCAACAAGGAAAGAGTGGCTATGAATGACACCAGATTTAACAGGTATTTTCAGAACATTCCATCCCAATACAGCAGAATACACATTCTTTGAGTGCACACAGAACATTCTCCAGAATAGATCACATATTAGGCCACAAAACAAGTTTCAACACATTCAAAAGACCAAAGTCATACTATGCATCTTTTTCTGATTAAAATACTGTGAAACTAGAAATCAACCATATGAAAAAATCTGGGAAGTCAAAAATACATGGAGGTTAAATAACATGCTATAAATCAGTGAATGGGTCAACCAAGAAATCAAAGAAGAAATAAAAAATTACATGAGAAAAATGAAAACACAAAATATAGCAGATGCAGCAAAAGCAGTTCTAAGAGGGAAGTTTATAACAATAGAGGCCTACCTCAAGAAGCAAGAAAAATCTCAAGTAAACAACCTAACCTTATACATAAAGGCACTAGAAAAAGAACAAACAAAACCCCAAACCAGCAGAAAGAAGGAAATCAAAAGATTAAAGCAGAAATAAATGATATAGAAAGAACAACAACAACAAAAAAAACAGATCAATGAAACCAGGAGCTGGTTCTTTGAAAAGATCAACAAAATTGGTAAACTTCTAGTCAGACTCATAAAAAAGAGAGAGAGAAGACTCAAACAAATGACAAATTTTAAAGAGGAGAAATAACAACACCACAAGTGATTATAAAAGAATATTATGAAAAATTATATGCCAACAAATTGTACAACACAGAAGAAAAGTATAAATTCCTAGAAACACATAACCTACCAAAACTGAAGCAGGAAGACATAGAAAAATTGAATAGACCAATTACTAGCAATGAAACTGAGTCAGTAATTAAAAAACTCCCAACAAACCGAAGTCCAGGACCAGACAGCTTCAGAGGGGAATTCTACCAAACATTTAAAAAAGAGTTCATTCATGCCTATTCCTCCCAAACCTGTCCAAAAAATGTAAGAGGAAGGAAAACTTCTAAATTCATTCTTTGAGGCCAGCATTACCTTAGTACCAAAACAAGATAAAGACACCACAAAACAAAGAGAACTACAGGCCAATGTCTCTGAGGAACACAGATGGAAAATTCCTCAACAAAATAAAAGCAAACCAAATCCAACAATACAGTAAAAAAATCATTCACCATGATCAAGTGGGATTTATTCTTGGGATGCAAGGGTGGTTCAGTATTTGCAAATCAATCAACATGATACATCGTATCAGCAAGGATAAAATGCATATGATCATTTTAATAGATGCAGAAAAAGCATTTGACAAAGTAAAACATTCATTCATGATAGCCCCCCCACACACACAAAGTAGGTTTAGAGGGAACATATCTCAACATAATAAAGGTCATATAAGAAAAACCCATAGCGGGACACCTGGGTGGCTCAATCGGTTAAGCCTCTGCCTTCGGCTCAGGTCATGATCCCAGGGTCCTGGGATCGAGTCCCACATCGAGCTCCTTGCTCAGCAAGGAGCCTGCTTCTCCCTCTGCCTGCCTCTGTCTCTCTCTCTCTGATAAATAAATAAAATCTTAAAAAAAAAAAAAAGAAAAACCCATAGCTAACATCATACACAATGGGGAATAACTGAGAGCTTTTTCCCCTAAGGCCAGGAACAAGACAGGGATATCCACTCTCACCACTTTTATTCAACATAGTACTGGACGTCCTAGCTTCCGTAATCAGACAACAAAAAAATAAATAAAAGGCATCTGAATTGGTAAGGAAGAAGTATACTTTCACTATTTGCAGATTACATGATACTATATGAAGAAAACCCAAAGGACTCCACAAAAAACTATAGAACTGATAAATTCAGTAAAGTCACAGGATATAAAATCAATGAGCAGAAATCCATTGCATTTCTGTACACTAATAAAGCAGCAGAAGGAGAAATTAAGAAAATAATCACATATACAATTGTACCAAAAATAACAAAAGACCTAAGAATAAACTTAACCAAAGAGGTAAAAGACATGTACTCTGAAAACTATAAAACACTGATGAAAGAAATTAAAAATGACACAAAGAAATGAATAGACATTCCATGCTCATGGATTAGAACAATATTGTTAAAATTTCTATATTACTCAAAATAATCTACAATTTAATGCAATCCCTATCAAAATACCAACAGTTTCTCACAGAACAAAACAAACAATCCTAAAATTTGTGTGGAACCGCAAAAGACCCCAAATACCCAAAGCAATCTTGAAAAGAAAACACAAAGCTGGAGGCATCACAATTCCAATTTAAAGTTATACTACAAAGCTGTAGTAATCAAAACAGTATGGTACTGGCACATAAATAAACACACAGATCAATGGAACAGAAATAGAAAGCCCAGAAATAAACCCACAATTATATGGTCAATTAATCTTCAACAAAGGAGACAAGAATATGCAATGGAAAAAAGATAGTCTCTTCAACAAATGGTATTGGGAAAACTGGACAGCTACGTGCAAAAGAATGAAATTGTGCCATACACAAAAATAAACTCAAAATGGATTAAGGACCTAAAATGTGAGACATGAAACCATAAAAATCCTACAAGGAAGCACAAGCAGTAATTTCTCTGACATTGACCATAGCAACATCTTTCTACATATGTCTCCTGAGGCAAGGGAAATAAAAATAAACTATTGGGACTACATCAAAATAAAAAGCTTCTGCACAATAAAGGAAAGAAACAACAAAAACTAAAAGGCAACCTACAGAAAGGGAGAAGATATTTGCAAATGGCATATCTGATAAAGGGTTAGTATCCAAAATATATAAAACTTATACAACACCATCCAAAAAAAAAAAAAAGGCGAAACAAACAACAATAATAATCCAATTAAAAAGGACAGAAGACATGAACAGACATTTCTCCAATGAAGATATCCAGATGGCCAACAGACACACGAGAAGATGCTCAACATCACTCATCATCAGGAAAATGCAAATCAAAACCACAATGACATATCACCTTGCACCTGTTAGAATAGCTAAAATCAAAAACTCAAGAAATAAGTGTTGATAAGGATGTGGAGAAAAGGGAACCTTCTTGCATTGTTGGTGGGAATGCAAACTGGTATAGCCACTGTGGGAGACAGTATGGAGGTTCCTCAAAAAATTAAAAATAGAACTACCCTATGATCCAGTAATTGCACTAATGAAAACACTAATTCGAAGGGATACATGCATCCTATGTTTATAGCAGCATTATTTACAATAGCCAAATTATGAAAGCAGCCCATGTGTCCATCAACAGATAAGTGAATAAAAAAGATGCGACACACACACACACACATCCGTGCATACCACCCCCCCGTGACACACACACTGAATGTTATTCAGCCACAGAAAAGAATGAAATCTTGTCATTTGCAGTGACATGGATGATGCTAGAGAGTACTATGCTAAGTGACATAAGCCAGTCAGAAAAAGACAAACACCATATGATTTCACTCAGATGTGAATCTAAGAAACAAAACAAAGGAACAAAGGGGAAAGAAGAGAGAGACAAACCAAAAAAGCAGACCTTTTATTAAGAAAATAAACGTTTCCTAGTGAACATTTAAAAATACCCACATAAATGAAGAGATATACTTCATTCCTTGACAAGATGACTTGAATTATTAAACTATTATTTTTCCCTATTCTATTCTACAAATTTAATTTAAATCAATTTAAAATCCCAATTTGATATTTTTTAAAACATGCCAAAATGATTTATAATTTAGTTGGATGAAAATTAAGCTAAAGTAGCCACAGCACCTTCTGAAAAACAGAAGTAATTTGTAGGTACTTAAGCCATGTAATACTACACAGGATTACAAAGAGAGAGAGAAGTCAGATGGCTTCAATAGTCAAGAGATATACCTGAGCACATGTGGGGGACTTAGTATGTGGTAAGATGACACTGAACAGCGAGAGATAATTGAATTATTTAATAAATACTATCACAATAATTTGTTAGCCATTTTAAAAAATCTTAAACTGAATTTTAAATTTACTCCTTATATTAAATAGATTCTATTGGATTCCATTTTAAAAGTTACAAAAGAAACCCTATATATCAAAAGAAATATGGGTGACTATTTTTAAAGTCATGCAAAGAAGAAATCAAAAAAGAAATTATTTATGCCCTCAAGGCAAAAGCAGCTTTGACTGTAGACTTACATCTCTGAATTCTTATCTTCTTTTATATTTTGGCTAGTAAATTATTTAGTATGTTGATAGTTCTTTGATACTCAGATGTCATTATGAGGATGGTTGATCTGAATTAACTTAGCCATTATCAGACAAGATAATATTCCAATTCTGGTATCTGTCTTGGGCTCACATACCTGCCAAGGCTTTGTGGTTATCTCCAGCTAAGGCCCTAAACTTCATGGCCACCGCTAATAAATTCATCAGTTTGAGGTACAAAATCCGTTGGGTTTTACAATACCACAAAGTTCCAAATTGTACGACTCAAAAAATAGACACTGTACACACAGCAGTTCCCTTAGCAAAGCAGTACCACCTTCCATCTCTGCTTACAGATTAGCTATGTCTAGTCCACGTTCATCTACTTCTCACAGAAATTTTCTGAAAGAGGTAAGGAGTAGGCAGCATACACCAATATTATGAAATCTACCTACTATTTCAATTAACGCCAAGGCCTCAATTGTTAATGATCTCTATCACATGGCAGAACAGATGGGATCTGAAAACATATTTAACACCACACAATAATGGTTTTTAATCTGACATCAAATTGCCTCCAATAGTCAAATTCCCGTTTAGTTCTATTACTTTTAATACTTTATTTCATTGGGCATGACCAAGTCATATGGTACCTCCACTGAAAGGAAGTCTAAGAAGGTGAGTTTTTCGTTTTCTAGCCTCATAAGAGGTTTGTAATGGGTTTTAAGTGAGCCTACTGATGCTATATGCCACTGAAATATGACTGATACGACTTGAAATAATTTAAAAATACAAAGAGGCTATCTGCTTTGATTTAAAAAAAAAAATACTGAATTCAAATATCCAGATCTACCATTACTTAGTTGTGTGACCCAAGTTACTTAAACCCTGAGTTTTAGTTTTTCATCTTTAAAATATGATAATATACATCCCCAAAACACCATGCACACAATAGATGCTTAGTAAATATAATTTACGGTGATAAGCCTATTTATTGAGCTCATCATTGCTTACAATGTCTAAATCTGTCCATATAAACTTTTAGCCTGATATTATGACAATTATGATTACCACATACAAGACTGATCTTCCTCTTATTGTTATTTACCAAAAACATATTGACATGCTATACCAATGGGCAGAAATTTTTGATGAGTCTATAATTAAATATTCCTTTTGTTCATGTTTTACAAGATTTAAGCAACTACTCAGTTATAATGCTTTTTGTCTAAAGAGTAAGTTATTATCAAGCATGTGCCCGATATGGATAGACTAGATATATTCCAGACCTTATTGCTTACATTAGTATTTTCCCATATTAATTCTGACCTTAAAATGAAGTTAGTGAAAGTTCTGAGGAATCCATATGTGAACAGCGGAAGGCGAATACCAACACTACTCTATAAGGTTTTTACTCTAGTAGTTCCCGCTTTGATTTTGGGGCTGCACAGGTTACCAATCTGAGAAGACATGCTGATTTTCTTCATGTCTCTATTTCTTTGTTAATTAAAGAACAATTAGAAATGTGCTGCCTAGATAGTCTAATGTATTAAGTCTTCAACTCCAGAGAACTAGAAATCTTTTTAGTACTGTGTTTCCCTGATCCGCAACGTTAAGTGATCTCAGTGCTCTTCAGTTTTGTCACTAGCTTAATGCCTTTGTTGACTCTGTATGGTTTTATACCAGAGAAAGATTACTTAAAGACTATAATGGTGGTCATATTGAGGGTCCCAGATAACCATTATAAGGATGAGAGATAATGTTCAAATCTTTTGAATTGAGTTTCCTAGAAACTAGATAAATATTCGTAAAAATCACTCAACATTTTTTTTTGCTTTATCCTCGAAAACAAATGCAAGTTAGCAGACTACAAAGACAGCATTTAACACAAATATTGATATAAATATTTTGAAACAGCAAGCTGTTAGTTAGCTGTGAGTTCTAGATGGTGACCAGATTCATTGGGAACAAACACTGATAGTTTAACAGGAAATGAAAGAGAGAGGAATTGTGAACGTTAGAAACTAAGAATTTCTCATAGTTCAACTAGAAGTTATTTACATATAAATAACAACAATAGGAAAAGAAGAGAAAGTCATTTTTTAACATGCCAAGTTATGAGTATGAATCAGTGGATTTCAGAATAACCAGGGAAACCAGGCACATAGCCCAGTCCATGCCAATATGGCAGAGCTGCACAGGGATCTTTAAAGAACTGGATGCTGTTCTCCTACAAGTGTTATTTCATCAGCAGTATTCAGATCATAGAAAGTCAAAAAAGCATTTTAATAGCCATTTCTTCTCTGATTTAGCATTTTGGCAACGAATCTAAGAACTCATAAATATAATATTAAAATTAGACTAATGGTCCCATTAATGATAAATCCACTAGTCATTCTTCTCCAAAACTATGAAGGACCAATTTAGTGATTTGAGGAGGTGTTGCCACCTGAGAAAACTTTTTTCTATCTATGGGAATGCAAGGCAGCCTTTATCTTTCAGGAGTATATATTTCAATAATACGTTATTATAAATATTTCTTAAAATTTCATGATAGACTTAGAGAACTTTTAACTGTAAGGGTTTTAAATACATAATTATAATACGTGCATATATAAAAAATCTTGATTTACATGTGTTATCATATCCGTCTTGGTCATGGTAAGTGATAATTTTATACCATATACTTTTCTGTGAATCCCTTATGACATAGATTAGTCTCTTTCACAAAACAGTGAGTTCACCCAAGAGAAAGAAAGTTATCTACATCTACATCATGTCTCAAGAAATCTACATCATGTCTAAAGAAAACGCAGTCTGTTTGGAACAGGATGATGAAGAGGCCAAAGAGAGCAAGCTCCAGAGGAAAAAGTGACTTACTAGATTTCCTGATAGGATAGAATACCTGAGAAATAATCAACGGCAGATATAATTTGCAGACAGGGCAAGAAGAAAAATATAAGGAAATAGAAATTAATTTAAAAATGGAATAAGGTAAATATATTCATCCTACATTAATTGCCTTTGTAAGGAACTCTGCTTCTGTAATCATGATAATGTAAATACTGATACTGATTTCTCTGAAAATAGATGGAAGCGGAGATGGGAAGAATATGAGTTAAATCCTCATCTACCATATTATGTGAAAGTAATGCAAAAGATCCAAAGATGTAAAATCAGACAGTATCAGATAAGCATATAATTTAGAAATATTTGGTGTAAAAAGAAATAGCTAAAAGAAAAAAGTAGTCAACACTAGGGACATAGTAAGGATATGGCAAAGCAGTTCTTTTATCTATTATAAACATTTGGTAATAGGTAATAAATATAATAATACGCATGTATTATGTTGACATATATTCCTTTTTATTTTTTTAAAAGATTTTATTCATTTATTCGAGAGAGAGAAAGAGAGACAGGGAGCGCTGGGTAAGAGGAGGGGAGAAGGCCAAGCAGACTCCGTGCTGAGCATGGAGCCCAACGTAGGGCTCGGTCTCATGACCCTGAGTCTCATGAGATCGAGCCCTATGTTGGGCTCCATGCTGGGCATGAAGCCTGCTTAGGATTCACTCTTTCTCCCCGCCACTCCTCCTTCTGCTCATGCTCTAAATAAATAAATAAACAAATAAACAAAACCTTTAAAAATAAATAAAAATGTAAAATACTTCTAAATTTCAAAAAAAATAAAGATGTTTGTATATTCATTATTGCATCTCTCCCAACTTTGTTGTTCTATTTTTCCATTCTTTGCTTTTCCTTCCAGCTCTCCGAAAGAAAATTTTTAGCCATGGTTTAATGTCACAAAAATACTGATGATTTAGATTGTACTCAGCAATTAATGTTTCTATAAATTCTTTTAAAACACGCAAACTAATTCATGAAATTTTATGTTTGTTTATTTTGAATTAAAAATAGCCTCATGAAACTGAATGTTATTCTTATAACATCACAGGGAAGTATTTTTATAAATATTAGCTTTTTTTCTTTGTCCTTGATAGTAATAGCTATTATTTGCTGAGTGTCGATTATATGCCCAGTGCTTCACGTACTGCATGACTCACAAATATTCTGCAACGTAAATACTGCTGCTCCAAAGTGCAGATGAAGAAACCTAATTTCTTTAAGACTAAGTAACTAGTTCAAGTTCACACAACTAGAAAGTGGCAGTGATGACTAGTCCACATCAATCTGACTCCAAAGTCAATGTTCCTGGTTATTTGTGTCTTAAACTTGTTAAATTAAATCTTTCATGAAGTATCCAAGAGAAATGGAAACCTAATTCCACACAAAAACTTGTGTATAAATGTTCATAGCATCATTATTCATAATAGTCAAAGAGTGGAGACAACTCAAATGTCCATCAAATGATAAATGGATAAATAATATGTGGTTTACCCATAGAATGAAATATTAATTAGTAAGAAAAAGAAATGTAGTACTGTTATATACTACAGCATGGATGAACTTGGAAAACACCAGGCCAAACATCAGTCACAAAAAACCACTTTGTAAGATTCAATTTATATGAAATGCACACAATAGGCAAGTCTACAGAGATAAAAAATAGATTAGTGGTTGCCAATGGTGAGCATGGCTGGGAAGAATGGGGAGGGTCACTGCTAAAGGGCACAGGATTTCTTTTTAAGATAATAAAAATGTTTTAAATTGATTGTGGTGATGGTTACACAGCTTTGTGAATACACTACCCACCACAGAGTAGTGCACTTTAAAGGGATGAACCATATGGTATATGAATTATATCTCAACAAAGCTGTAACAATAAAAACAAAACAAATATATCCTTTAAAAAAATTCTCATGATACATGAAAAGATAGGTAAAGAATAATATCCATAAAAATCTTTCTAGCCAAACCATGGTATACAAAATCAACATGCTGAAAAACTTTGATTCACTTTGATGAATGACAAATTTACATTCAGAATAGCACTATTGTTATAAGGTATTAACAACCAAAAACTACACTGAAGCATTAAACTTGGGGGAATATATTACTTCCAGCTTAAATTTCTGTCAAAAACGATCAGTTTTCTGTACTCCAAGCTAATAATGTTTTATTAATGCTAGCAATCTATAACTCTGTAGCTAATTTTTAATTTCATTATATAATTTTCTTATTCATAACCTGGGGCAGTTTTTGCATATCAGGCTAGATACTATAAAGGAACATGTCTACCAAGTGCAAACTCAGTCTCAAATTAATCAATTCCATTTATCTTTGTGATAGGTCTACTCTTGGTTATAAAAATATATTCTTATATAATTATACATAATTTCTTCTACTATTACCTATGTAATAAATAAACTATTTCTATTAATAAAAGAGCAGATAAACTAAAGTTAAGCCTAATGTTGTCTGGTATCCTACATAATTCAAACCAAACATGTTCTGATGTAGAATATATTTTACTAACTTTTTGTTCTGCAAGTTATTTTACCCTGCTGAAAGATAGAAAAATGCACTAGGGGCACCTGGGTGGCTCAGTCGTTAAGCATCTGCCTTCGGCTCAGGTCATGATCCCAGGGTCCTGGGATCGAGCCCCACATCGAGCCCCACATCAGGCTCCCTGCTCAGTGGGAAGCCTGCTTCTCCCTCTCCCACTCCCTCTGCTTGTGTTCCCTCTCTTGCTGTCTCTTGCTCTGTCAAATACATAAATAAAATCTTTAAAGAAAAGAAGAAGAATGCACTAGATCTTTTATTTTCTCTTTGAAACCCAGAAACTATACATTTAATCCTTGCTGGTATGAGTAATCAGAATACATCATAATTGCTTTGATACGATATTAAAGTGTGACATATAATCTTGAAAAGACATCACCTAAAAATATTGCCATAAGTAAAAGTAATGTAAATTTTGTCCAAGGCAAAATGCTGAAAATCAACCTTTACTGAACAAATTCTATATGCAAGTCACTGTGTGTGGAAAATATCCTGTAAGATGGCTACCAATAATTCCCACTGTGGTATTCATCCTTCATGTAATCCCCTCACTTTGAGAGTGGGGTGGACCCGGTCTCTTCCTTCAAATGAACAAAATGTAGCAAAAGTGATGAAATGTCACTTCAGACATTAGGTTATCAAAAGAATGTGGTTTCCATCCTCATGTTTTCTTGTGTCCTCTAGTTCACTTGCTAATTTCCATGTTATAAGCTGTCCTACAGGGAAGCCTACTTGGCAAGAAACCAATGGACTCAAATGCAACAGCAAGAATAATGGAGGGCCACTTGAGGATCTTCCCCCAGTTGAGCTTTCATATGAGACTGCAGCTTTGGCTGACAGCCTGACTGCAACCTCATGAGAGACCTTAGTCTAGGCATGGAGCCCCTTCCAGATTCCTGGCTGATAAAGTGATGAGCTGTTAAGTGTGTACTGTTTTAAGCTGCTCTGAGTGTAATTTGTAATGCAGGAAAAGATAACTAGAGTCCTGATTCCAATGATTCTCAATGAAAAATAGAATAAAGAAATGTGAAGAAATAATGCACATAAATGTGTTATATATGTTCTTCTATGAGAAGGAAAACACCACCACCTAGTAAAATTAATGACCCTAATGATGCTTTTAATAATCACCAGACTATTTAAATATAAATATTATGAAAAATACAATCAAATGTGCATGCCAAAACACAAATGTAATCATGCCGCCACTCTTCTTAAAAGGGAAGTCTACTCCAAAGTTCTCAGAATAGCATCCAAACTCTTTAACATGGTCTAAAATGCCCTGTTATGATGTGGTTCCTACTAAACTGTCTGGACTTATCTTTAACCAAACCTTCTATCATCCTCCACACATCAACTTCAGTGAGATTTCCTGTGTAAATGTCCTAATTTCTGCACAACCTTCAGGGTTCAGTTTCACAGCCTCTGAGAAATGTCCCTAATCCCCAGACTCCCACTCCTACTCTGACCAACACCTATCTGCCTTAGATGTTCCTCTTCTGTGTTTCCTCTATGGTACCCCGTAGCATCCTTTCATTACATTTATAAAACTGCATATGTAACAGAAAGTAAAACAGATTGTGATTTATACTAGAAAGTTAACTATAGGGGCAGTTGGTGGCTCAGTCGTTAAGCATCTGCCTTCAGCTCAGGTCATGATCCCAGAGTCCTGGGATCGAGCCCCACATCAGGCTCCCTGCTCTGTGGGAAGCCTGCTTCTCCCTCTTCCACTCCCCCTGCTTGTGCTCCCTCTCTAGCTGTGTCTCCCTCTGTCAAATAGATAAATGAAATCTTAAAAAAAAAGTTACCTATATATTTCCAATTTTGAGACAGTGGAGTAAATATCTCTCTACCCCTTCCTCTCTTAAACTTCCATAAAATAAGAAAGGCAATAAGAAAATAAAAGGAGGGGCGCCTGGGTGGCTCAGTCGTTAAGCGTCTGCCTTCGGCTCAGGTCATGATCCCGGGGTCCTGGGATCGAGCCCTACACCGGGGTCCTGGGATCGAGCCCCGCATCGGGCTCCCTGCTCGGCGGGAAGCCTGCTTCTCCCTCTCCCACCTCCCCTGCTTGTGTTCCCTCTCTCGCTGTGTCTCTCTCTGTCAAATAAATAAATAAAATCTTAAAAAAAAAAAAAAAAAGAAAGAAAAGAAAAGGAAACCCTATCGTTGGTAAAATCAGAAACACTTAAGAGTAATATATATGAAGAAGGGCCACCAAGAGTAGTGAAAATTCAACCAGTATTAGAGATGTCATGGAGACAAGACACCTTAAGATGCAGATTTCAGAGAGAGACTGCCAGGTGCAAAATTCCTAAAAATAGGTGGCATACTTAGAAGAAAAAACAGCAATGCCCTCCTTGCTCGGAATAATATTGGAGAGCAAGACTCAACTGTGGCAGATTTCCTGAACTGTATGTCAGAGTGGCAGGGGACATTGGACTAAACGAGGAAATGCACAGGAATGCTATCTTTGCTATAGATCTCTAAGAGTGTTAAAGCAATAAGCAGTCCTAGAGCTGCCAATTACTATCAAAACAAAACAAAAGCTAAACCAGTTCACATACATAGAGATACGTACATATTATGTGTGGGGCTATACTTTGAGCCAAGAAGACTTCCTAACAGCCCCAGAGCACTCCTTTCGCTGTTCCCCAACACTGTCTTTTTACAGCACCCCATTCCAAAACCCTAGAAATTTCCTCAGAGTGGTAAGTGTCTTTTGGCATCTAATGGAGCTCGCTACCAGGAGAACCAATCATGTGATTAGAAGGTTGGGACTTTAAGCTCCACCCCATCCACCTCCAACATCCCTGGAGGGGAGAGAGGATGGAAGTTGAAGTAATCACTAATGGTCAAAGATTTAATCAATCATACCTAGCTAAGGAAGCCTCTATAAAAATCCCTGAACCTATAGAATTCAGAGATTTTCTGGGTTGCTGAACACATGGCCATACTAGGGGGATGGCCTGCCAGCCCCACCTTTTGCACTATGCGTCTCTTCCACCTGCTGTTTCTGAGTTTTATCCTTTTATAATAAGCCAGTAATGTAATAAATAAGCCATTTTCCAGAGTTCTCGAGGAGTTCTAGCAAACGACTGATCTTGGGGAGGAGGTCTTAGGAATCTCTGATTTGTAGCCAAGTTGGACAGAAGTTGTGGGTAAACTGGGGACATAACACTTGTGATTGATATCTACAGTTTGGATGGGGGTGGGAAGGGAGACAGTCTTGTGGGACTGAGCCCTTAACCTGTAGGATATGACACTATCACCAGATAAGTAGTTTTAGAATTGAATTAAATTATAGGACATCTAGCTGCTCTGATATTGCTTGGCATGGAAAACCCACACATTTGGTGACCAGAAGTATTGAGTATTGAGTAGACAGAAAACAGAGTACTATTTTTCCTTTCCAATCCCCATGCCATATAATCTTCTCAGTTCATCTAATAAATATAGCAAAAACGTGATAACAATACCTGCAAATTATAACACAGGAAAGAAAATTACATCTAATCAAGCATACAAAAGTGGATATAAATATCCTATATAAAATACTGATACAATTTACTAATAAATCAAAAGAATAACAATGGCTCAGTTAGAGATATTTCTAGCACAAAATGATGGTTTAATATTAGTATATCTCCTCTGCTCCTCCTAGATCAACAGACAGCTCCATCTTCTTGTGTAGTGCTAGCCACATCACCAAGACACAATGGTGAAGGTCATATTGGGTGCCTGGTCACCAAGGCTGCTTTTGACTCTGGCAAAGTGTACATTGTTGCCATCAATGAGCCCTTCATTGACATCAACTACACAATCTACTTGTTCCAATATGATTCCACCCATGGCAAATTCAATGGCACAGTCAAGGCTAAAAATGTGAAACTTGTCAGCAATGGAAAAAAAGCCCTTCTCTATCTTCCGAGAGAGAGATCCTGCCAACATCAAATGAGGTGATGTTGGTGCTGAATACATTGAGGAATCCCCTGGTGTCTTCACTACTATGGAGAAGGCTGGGGCTTAAAGGGCAGAGCCAAGAGGGTCATCTTTTCTGCTGATGCCCCCATGTTTGTGATTGGCATGAACCATGAGAAATATGACAAGTCCCTCAAGATTGTCAGCAATGCCTCCTGCACCACCAACTGCGTGGCTAAAGCAAATTGTCAGCACTGAATCACCAGCTTCCCTAGTAACTAGAGATATACACAGTAATATCAGGAAGAAAACAAAGATGAATGGAAATATCTGTCCGATAGAAGATACAGGCCTTTACAAAGCCAGCCTTTCACATACTTGTCTCTTTGAGGACTTTCCCCTATCAGTGATGGGCTAGGGTGAAGCAAGAAAGGCCTCTCCAGTGTACAATTTAAGGATGCCCTCTTGGGGTTGTAAAAGTGCAGGGTTGGCACCTGCATGGCCCTGCTAGTAAGCACCTCTTCAACTTTTGTGCCTTAAGAGCCTCACTTATCTCACCTTAGTCCTAGCCCGGCACAAATTCCCTCTCTTGCATATTCTGCTAGCTCTTTCCTACGGGCAGGCTCACTCCTGCCATTTGCAGAAAGCCAGCCCATCGCTAGGACCTTTGATTTCTTAAGGAAGAAATTAAACAGCAGTCCCCTGGCATCCACATGTTTCTGAGTTTTCCAACTTCTCCAACTGACCAAAACCTACTGCAACCCTCCCAGACTTTTATTGCGGTTTCCAAAAAAATCAACCTTACAAATACCCAACACTTAATTTTCAAAGACCAGATCCTCTTATGTACCCAGCATACGTGAGAAATTTAAAAGTTAGAAAAATCAGTTTTCAGATATTTCTTATAATATGTGTAACTTTAGGGTCTCAGGCAAAAATCTTATTTTAATAATTTATTGTGCAATTGTTCTCTCTAGTTCAAAGAATTTTAAGAGTAAAATAAGATAAGGTATGTGAAAAAAAAACTAAAACAATTACATAAATGGCAACTGTTTTTAGTTGCTATTTCTTTTTTATCTAAACATACTATAAGTCGATGGTCACTTACATGTTATTAGAATGGGGCATATTACAAGAGGGGAAAAAAACTATATTATTTGAAGTTATATGAAAACTTACACATAGAGCTTTGGTAAAGTTGACTGAATAGTGTTGCAATAGCTTGACTTTGCATAAATCTACAAAAGACATCATCCTATGATGTAAATCCAGGTGCTTTCTATGTGTTCAAAGAAACAAAAGCTGATAGTAAGCAGTCCATTTTAATTATGTTCCATGATATTTTCTCCTTTGAGAGGCAAGTTCTTACTATTGATCATATTTCTCAAAATACATCTGAGGCTTATCATACTTTAAATCTTCATCTGTGGAATCATTTTACAGATAAATCCATCTCAAAATGAGATAATTTTACCAAAACTATTTTGCATAGAATCAGAGAGGCCTACTGAACACATAAATAATCTAATTTATAGTCAAAAGTACAATATATTTAAAAATATGACAACAATAAATTTTAAGGTAAATAGAATCATATGTCTCTATCTTATCAATAAATTTCTATCTAAAATAACACTGAGAGGGCGCCTGGGTGGCTCAGTTGGTTAAGCTACTGCCTTTGGCTCAGGTCATGATCCTGGAGTCCCGGGATCGAGTCCCACATTGGGCTCCCTGCTCAGCGGGGGGCCTGCTTCTCTCTCTGACCCTCTTCCCTCTCGTGCTCTCTGTCTCTCATTCTCTCTCTCTCAAATAAATAAATAAAATCTTAAAAAAAATAAAATAAAATATCACTGAGTTCTAGCAAGTATTCCTAAGTATGGTAATGATCAACATCTATTAAGTAACCTTTTTGAGATTATCACTAGTAGAATACTCACCTAATTGCATCGTTGGTCTCTGAAACAGCTTTCAGGTACTCCTTCAAATAAAAATAATTAAAGCAGTATTTCCGAATCCTATAGCCTCGCCATCGCCTCTGAATCTATTGAAGTAAATTAAAAGATAAAATATACCAGTGAGCATTTTTAGTGAAAACATTAACAGTTCTTCAAAATTAAGGTAATGATGGATGATAACTAACATCAAATAAAGTTTTAGGCTTTCCCACTAACAGTATATATAGTTGCAAATGTAGAGTGTACTTAGATTATAAAATATTATAAAGACAAAACATATTTAGAGGTTATTAGATTTTTAAAAATTTATAATTTTTCACAAACACTAAATGTGAAATTAATTACTGAACAATTAAAAATTTGTTTTATCAATCTCTACCACTTCAACTTCCTGACAAAATGATTTTTTATTTTTCATAAACCACTGACTTGAAGATTGTATTTGGTCTCATTAAAATCAATTTTCAAATGGGCTTTTAAAATTTGATGGTTTCAAAATCTTTAAACAAAATGTTATCTTATATCTTCATCATGATATTTTAATACTTCTTTAATAACAATAGCTAACATTTATTGTTTTATTATGTGTGAGGTAGATGTATTGCAGTTTGCATGTATTTATGCATTTAATCTTTAGAATACCCCTATGAGAAATATTCTTTTTTTTTTTTTTTAAGATTTTATTTATTTATTTGGCAGAAAGAGACACAGCGAGAGAGGGAACACAAGCAGGGGGAGTGGGAGAGGGAAAAGCAGGCTTCCTGCCAAGCAGGGAGCCCGATGCGGGCTCGATCCCAGGACCCTGGGATCATGACCTGAGCTGAAGGCAGATGCTTAACGACTGAGCCACCCAGGCGCCCCCTATGAGAAATATTCTTATCATCTTATTTACAGATGAGAAAACTGCTAAATAGAGAACTTATATAATTTCTTCATAATTTTATAGCCATTGGTGATGGATCTAGGAATTACATTAGGACTTTAGAGCTCATTTTCTAAACCACTAAAATACAGAACTGGAAACAGAGTGAAATGCAATTTTCAAAGAACAAACATTTCTGTTGAAAGCACCTATGTTTTTTTAGACGAAAGGAGTATGGGGAGGGGGTCTCAGAGAACAAATTTATGTGGGCTACTTCTTGCCTTATTATGCTCCATTAATCACAAGAAATCAATCTCTTTATGTTTTATCTTTGCTAATATCATCTCTAATAGACAAACTCAAAACAAAAACATAATGCATAGATCTTATTTTTGTGGAAAACAAAAACAAACAACCCCCCCCACACACAACTTCTTTAAAGGAGTAGAGGAAGAAAAAACAGCAAAAGATGAAAAAAAAAAAAGTTAACCCTTAATTCCTTATAATTTTATGGCAGTTTATATGTATTTTTGAATTATTCACATATTATGAATGATTCTCTTTTTGGATATGAAGTCCTTCCAATGTTTTGCACAGTTAGCTAAGCTAGGAACACACACCTTCTCTAAACATTTTTTTTTAAATAGCAAAGGGTGATTAATATAGACTCTCTACACTTGTCCATTGGGTTTTATCCCAAAAGCCTATTCTTTTTAAACTAAATATGTTGAGCCTAAAATTTTTTATAACTTGAAAGCTGGATCTATAAGAATAAACAGAAAAATGTTTTACTTGTATTCTATATTTTTCCATGTTTTAAAACATGATCATTTAATTTTACAATCTGAAATACAGTACATGAAAATTCTGAAGAACTGTTTTAGTCAATCTCCCAGTATGAGAATGACTAAAACCATTGAAGATATGCAAAATAGCTTGTAAGAACAATTAAATCAGAGATAATTCTAGAAAGTAACAACAAGTAGAAAAGCAAGCTAGTGTAACAATGTTATAAAATGCACCTTTCCAAATATTTTTCAAGTGATCTTATTTTAGAAATTCATTAAATAAGAAAAATTATTTTTTTAAAGTTATATACTCATTTTAGAAACTATCTCCCTCTAATTTGACCAAACTGTATTAGAGCTGACAAAGAAAGGTGAGGAATTGATACAAACCACTTTCCTAATGAAAAAGAATAATCAGTTGGAATGTGTATATGTATATAAATCATATATGCAAATAAGTGAATATTTTCCTGGCTCATCTAATTTAATCATTACAATATCATTTTGAGGTAGAGATTATTATTAGTCTCATTTGATAGAAGGGGACATTGATACTTAGAGAGGTTAAATCGTTGCTTTCGGTCATAGAGCTGGTGGGATAGCTTCAAATATTACACCATGCTTTTACTTCATGTACAGTCATACAACGAAAAAAGAGAACACTTTCAAACAAAAGTACGGACAGAAAATCCATCATTAGCAACAGAATTGACTAAGGAAAAATGGGAAAATATTAGGATATCATATAGTGTTAAGGTAGGAACTACTTATAAAATAAAAACATCATTAAATTCTAAATCAAATAAGATTAAACGATGCATGCTGGCTCACTGAGAAGGAAAAAGAAAAGATGTTGATTCATGATTAGGTCACACTAGGGCAGCGTGTATGCCCATTCTGAGAAAAGAAGTCTGAAAGGACAAAGCTAAAATTGAATCCATGTCAATAGGAAGGATACCTGAGGAAGCCAGCGGCATGGACTCCCTCCCACTTCAAACCAGGCAAATACTAGAAACAGCACCAACCACCTCCAGAGTCTATAGCTGGTGTGTTATCAGGGGATCTTCTAATATCCAACCTCCCTAGACATCTACTCAAAGGCAGGCTAAAATTCCTTTCCAAGACAAATCCTTTTATTCAGAATTGGGTATTAAAACACATACTGAGTGGGGCGCCTGGGTGGCTCAGTTGGTTAAGCGACTGCCTTCGGCTCAGGTCATGATCCTGGAGTTCCTGGATCGAGTCCCGCATCGGGCTCCCTGCTCGGCGAGGAGCCTGCTTCTCCCTCTAACCCTCCCCGCTCTCATGTACTCTCTCTCTCTCATTCTCTCTCTCTCAAATAAATAAATAAATCTTAAAAAATTAAAAAAAAAAACACATACTGAGCAAGTGATGGTTAAAGTAACAAATTAAAACTCATCCACATTAATAATATTGATTGATAATCAATCTTTAAATGGCTTTGCTAGAGGTAAGTAGGTAAAAGTAGAAAGAAACTGGATGTTTGACCGGGTGAAGATGCTGCCATCCAGGGAAGGGAAGCTCATGAATGTGCCAGGTATTACATTAACTGCTTTAATTCTCATGCTAACCTTGTGCATGAGGCATGATCTCCATGTTAAAAATGAAGAAACTGAGGTTAAGGAATTTGATCAAGTTCACATAACCAGTAAAAGAATAAACGGCAAAGTCAGGATACAAACCCAGCTCTGTCTTATTCAAAAGCCCAGACTCTTTCCACTAAAACATCTTATAGATGAACTACATAAGAAGAAAAAGTATGTGTATGTGTTCTTTCATTTAAAAGATTCCATTTTCCTATGTTATAAGGAGTCCAGTTTAACCAATCCCTAATTGATAGAAGATAGAATACAGTGGAGATTCTACTATACTTTCTCTTATAAGAACAAATGACATCTGTAATTTTGCCTAAATTTCCTATTGATGTCCCAGTACTAGTGAATCAACTTTAAATTAAAAAAAAGTTCTTTCAAGAGGCAAGATGACTTTTTATAACATTTCTTAATTTCAAGGTGAATGGGTTATGACTTCAAAAAAAAAAAAAAGGCTAGTATTCATGTCCTTTAAAGTAATTAGCAACTTTCACAAGTGATTGGTATAAAACAATTATTGTCATTGATCAGCTCTGAATAGATAATTTTAAACAAAGTCATTGTGTGCTCAGCAGATTACAGCTTGTTAACGGGCAAGTTCTAAATGACCTCTTAAGCTAGTCAAATCAATGATGCATATTCCTCATTAAGTAACATCAAAATGTAAGTGGTCTTATAAATAATGTTTATTTTAAGCACTAAAACAAATGGCAAAACCTTGATATACCAAAAGCCATCTGCTCATAGAAAAGATTTACCCTCCACTGGTTTACTTTTATTCCTCAAACTTCATAGTAACATTACGGTTATCAAAAGAGAAAAAAAAATGTCTTCTCACCTAAAATTAAAATGAAGACATGGAAAACAAAATTTCTATTACTGATAATAACCTACCTAGTATCAATGGTCTAAATGTATTTGAGAGCATACAAGTAGAACTCTTACTCATAGCTATGCTCTTATTTATTAGAATGCTCAACATCCTAGATTATACAGTAAGCACAGAAAAGTAGGTTTACTAAATTCTCAAAGGTATTTCAAAAACAGTAACATCCAAATTTCATACTAGGTGTCATTGAATTATCATGTCAAAAACATACATATATGAATGGAAATCTTAACTAGGTATTTTTAACTAACAGAAGATTCTGGATAATCATTCCATATGCAGTTTCTTCTTTTCAATATTGTTTCCTCACTCTACCTGACTTTATACTCCCTTTCACTACAAATTTATTTAATCATTTCACAATGTTACTGGTACTAGAAGTAGTAGGAAGGGAGAAGAAATATTCTTTTGCATGGTGATGGAAAATTTAAATATCCATCCATCATCAGGCAAAAGCTTGGGGTGGTCTATATGATCCTTTTCCTCTTATTCCTTGGGCTGACATTTTGGGATATCTTTTTCTATTAACTGGTATTCCTAGAGCCTAACATAATATCTAGTATATAAGAGACATTCAATATTTTGTCCTAAATTATTTCCTTAATTACTTCCTGAATTATTCCTGATAAATTCCTATTTATCTCTATCCATCTAATCATGGAGTCATTATTTTAAACGTACATACTTCATAGTATCACAAATACAAAAACCGGATTATAAATAGTTTAGGAGATTGAAATGGATCCTTATGTATCTGACACATATTCAACTATTTTTTAATTAAAGCCACCATATATGGGGCGCCTGGGTGGCTCAGTTGGTTAAGCGACTGCCTCCGGCTCAGGTCATGATCCTGGAGTCCCGGGATCGAGTCCCGCATCGGGCTCCCTGCTCGGCAGGGAGTCTGCTTCTCCCTCTGACCCTCCTCCCTCTCATGCTCTCTGTCTCTCATTCTCTCTGTCTCAAATAAATAAATAAAATCTTAAAAAAAAAAAAAAGCCACCATACAATCATTTCTAATATTTTTATATTTTAAACACAAGTGGGAAAAAAAATAAAATGGTTAACTGATGTTTCAAGCTAGATTAATGTTTGTAAATTAAAACTTGTATTCATAGATCCAGACCTCTAAGAAGAAAGAGCCAATAAAGTCATGGTTACTTTGCAAATTGGTTGTTTTAAGTGATCTTTAATCTAGTGATCCTCCTGTTATTATAGTCTTTATTTTTCTTTAAGTGAAGATTTCTATCTGAACTAAAATATTTTGGGACACTAATTTCAAGACAAATCATTTAAAATAACTGAAATAACAAAGGATCAGCCGAGATGTTCTAGGTTCCAAAAGAATATCATTACATAATTATATATGATTGATCAGTAACATGTACAAAGTTTCCAGGGTTAAGGGAATTCTACTTGAAATAATCAATTATAGCAGTAGCTTTTTAAAAACTCTGTAAGCTTTAGATTATTTCCATTTTTCATTTCTCATAGATTTTGAAAGTGAGAAGAAAAAGTCTGATGGAACATATTTTTTAAGAGATCTCTAAGATACAACACATTAGCACTTCCTGAAATTTGCATTCATATGATATTGCGCCAGTTGTCCTAGGACAGACAAGCAAAGGAGGACTCAAGATGTGTAAGATAACCCAGTGGAGGCTTTTCAAGGACATTATAAGGAACGTATGCTTTGCAGAGAGCACTTTGGTTAACTTCCAAACTCTGTGACAGACTACATATCCTCATTATGTTTCGTTTACTGAAGACCAGTATACTCTAAAAGTTAATGTATAGAGAGATTAGCAGTTGAAATTGCTAGCAGTCTTAGGGTGATGATGGAGGACAAATCCTGATGCTAGCAATAGCAGTAGGTAAAGGCCCCAGCCTTCTTTTACAAGGAGAGGTTTGTCATCCAATTCTGCCTGCAAGGAGAAGCACGTAACACTCACTGTGGTCTCCTACTAATTGTCACCAAGTTTAGAATTCCCTAAGTAAAATGTACTACCAGTAAGATGCTCGTGAATTGTGAGGACCAGGGATCAGTTTATCAAGTAAACCAGAGCATAAGTAATGAAGTTTCCATAAGAGCTCAGTCCAGGGTTCACATGGTTGTTCTCATCCAGATACTGAGAAAAGGGGAAGACTGGCAGTAAAGGCAAGAGTACAAGTGGTCAGAAGTAACAGAAATGTGGGTACCAGCCCTCTAGGGTTCAATTCCCAACGCTATCACTTACTAGCTGTGGGACCTTGGGCAAGATATCTTTCTGTGATTCTATTTCCTCATCTTTCAAATTGGAATCATAATGGTATCGACCTCTGAGAGTTGGTTGTGAGGATTACAGAGAAGAGTTAAAATATTTAAGACTGGTGCCTGGAGGGTAGTAACTGCCATTCAATTGCTAACTCATTATTATTTACTAATGGTTCTGACTTACCAAGATTTGGGAATATGTGGTTTTACAATCTTTTTCTTGCCTGGCCTCAGAGACATATAGCTTCCACTGATGATTGGTTTGACTAAGGTATGCTCAGATCTGCCAGCAACATATATATATTCATACTCAGGTAATAAGTGTGAAAATCTGAAGCCATTCTCTTGGGGAAATAGGAGCCTGGATATACATTCAGCCTCTTGGGTGACCTATAAATGGAAGAATTAAGTGTATGATATATACCACTCCACAGAAGAGGCTTCATCTGGGATGGGGTCAGACAATAAACGAAAGTCATAAGCAAGAGAAAACACTAAATGTTGAGAACCATGAATCAAAGTACTGGGGAAAAGGAACAAGTAATAGACCTTAGGATGCATGAAATAATCCTGCTAAGCTATACTTTCTTTTTGCTACCTGGGGATATTTTTTAATGGACTTTCTATACATAAAGCAATTTTGCCTTCATCTTTATAGTACTGTTATTAGGAAGCTGAGTTGCTAAGCCCAGCGTTTGGTGGACCTGAGGTGACACCTAAGTGCTTAATTAGATGTTCCCTGGCATCAGAAATGGAGGGTCAACTCTATGCCAGGCTGTAAAAGGACAGACCATTGTATATCTAAATGAGATGTGGAAAGAAAGGAATTTAGCAACTGAATCAGTTCAGGACATTTGTATAAGATACTAAAAGCTATTCAAAAAGAGAGAACTAAAAAAAAAAAGTTGGGGACCAAATTTAGACAAGATTCACAATGGAATATCCAAAATGCTGGAGGAAAGGCAGAACCCTAATCTGGAGTAAAGTTGAATTAAAGACCAAAAAGGCAATAAAGTGTCACAGAGAGAAACAGGAGGAATAGGGCACCGGGAGCTAAGATAAAAATTTATTGAGCAATCTATTGCTGTCTTAATTGACTGTCACTGACCTAGCAGCATATCAGTAACAGGGATTTTAAGAACGCATACTGTGGGTTCTGACAGCAGCTTATATCATAGCAAACCTCCTTCAAACCTGTACATGTTATGATACTTAGGCAAGGTCCCAAAGTTCATGAGATCTTCCATTCACATGAGAATTGCACTAACCAAATAGTATCTTACCACGTCCAGTTTATTTATACCACATAACCTCAACAGATTTTCAAAAAGTCTTAAAGGTCCCCCAGCAAAGACTTAAATAATTTCCAACAAAGACACTGAGGGACTTAAACAAAAAGTACTTAAAACAAATGACTTTTTTTACTCCTCGTTTAGAAAAGAATGGGCTAACGTTCATTGACTTATTCGGGGAAATTTATTAAACCACCTACTATAAGCCAGGAACTGTAGATACAAAGACTAAGAGGATAGGATCTGGGCCCCAAGGGACTTACAGTGTGTGGGGAGGTAGGTACAGGCATGTAAATTAGTAAGGATAATAAAATGTTACAGGTTCTATAACAGAAGTATGTTGATGGTAAAATAGGACATAAAAAGAGTGATCAATCTACATGGGTAGGGGGATCGTAAAGTCTTTAGAGAGAAGGTGACCCTTGAAAAAATAAATACAGCAAATCAGGATATGGATACGTATTACATTAAAAAATCATATACTTTATTCTTTATTATAAGAAAGTGACATCTATATAGGAATGGATAGGCTAAAAAATATATTTTTTAAATCCCTCTATTTTCAGGAATGCTCCACTAGCCTCGTTAGTAATTGGTGAAAATTTGTCATGCTACGATTCAGTCAAACATAATTTGTAATCAGCTCATTATATAAGGCAAATTAAGACAGAAGTTTTTCTTTTCTATTGTATGTGAAAATCTTATTCAAGATTTGTGTGCACATATATCAGTTTGAATATTATTGGCCATATAAATTTTTGGTAGTTATCTATGACTGTTAGAAATTCTTCCTCCTGGACACACACGGCCACCCATATTTAAAGCATTTAAGTGATAGTTATTTTGAACAAGGTTACTCGGTAGCTGATGAACTGAAAAGGCAGAGGTATAGCTATTAGAAGTAAAACTTCAGCTAGTGGTATCTAGCCAGGATTGTAATCTTCAGATGTGCACAACATGAAGGTATGTGGACCACATACTGGTTTCTCCAGCCACTCTCTCTTGCAGAAAGCACAATCTTCAGAACACCATCTTGCAAAACTGCACTTCTTACAAATAAATTCAGTTCTGGTCACTGTGATCAACCAACACTACAATTTAATCTTTGCTAGGCAGTCATTTTGGCCTCCATGCAAGTAAGCCTCATTCCTCATCGTAGGAACATGAAGTAAGTACCTAGTCTATTACCAAGTCAACTCATCCAAACCTCTGAAGGCAGCCTTTGAATATCTTCATTGGAGAAGTGTTTTTATTATAAATTTCTCACAGTAGTGCTTACATCCCCCACATAGCCTCACAGAAACTCCTGTGTGTCGTCAGTGGCTTGGCTCAAGCCTTCCTCCGCCTCACTTTAATGGTCACTGCATCCTCACCTCTACTCTTCTCTCCTGGAATGTGTTGCATAAAAAATAAGTCTGGACACAGCAAGAGAGACTTTATTTCAAAGAATTATGATAAGGGAGAGGGAGTGAGTGACCATCACAATAGGTGGAGTGGACTTCTGCAATAGGGAGAGTGCTTTGACCATAAGATCTGTAAGCATGTCAAGAATTAGACACAAAGAGTTTTGTTTGTTTGTTTGTTTTAATAGGAAGATATAAACAAGGCTAGAAAGAACCTGATGTGGGGAAGTGGGATGAAAGGATGGCATAATCGGATAGATCAGAAAACTCTTTACCCGGAAGCCAGCCTATTCTCAGGAGGAGGTATTATATGCTGGCTAAAATTCAGGGACCCAGGGGGAGAGAACTTTAACCACAGTTTGGTTAATAAACATGTTTTTCCAATTGATTGATGGAGACAAGCAGTTGTGCTAATCATATGTGAGGTAAAGAATGGAAATTTAGGAAGGGGGGCGCTGTGCCTGGCCTTGTCATAGATAAACAAGGGACATATCTGTGCCTCTCATCTAAGTCATGTGGTGAAGAGCAATTTTTTTTTGCAGCAAGCTGTTTCCAGAGGGTGGGGAGATTTTTTTAAACTTTGTTGTTTTTCATGATCACAGGACTCAGGTAAAGTTTAACATCGTTCACTAACATTAATCAAAGACAAGTTGACTTTGGGCCATGCTAGTAGGAAGTGCAGCTTTTAATATAATGTTGGGAGTAAGTCAAAAACCCTGCCTTTCAAGCGGCTTATACTGATGTAGGTTTCTTCGATATGCCTAATCTAGGTAAAAAGAATCATGATTCAAGCCAGATCAAAACTCAATAGGAAGACTGGGGGCTAAATAGCAAACAACAGAATGCATTTTTCTAACCCTGTCTTCTATGTCTTTATCTTCCCTGGTGATCTATGGAAACATCTAAGCCTTAGGTCATCACGTACTTTGTTTTCACAGTCATCTATTGCTTTTTACTTTGGAGACACACCTGACACAAAGTAAGCAGAAAAGAGAGAAGCTAACAGTGTTGAAGGCTCAGAAGTTAAGTCTTTGGCAGAGTTATACAGAGAATCAAAATCTCCTAAATTCCCAGATTTAAGCATTCCCAGTGAAAGAAGAAAACCAAACTGTTTTCCTATTCTATTATATTATTAACAAAGATAAATAGCCCACTGCAGCTACAGTATGTGCCTTTGGCTCAGGAAAAAGAAGAAGATCTACTTCTTCCTCTTCCTTTTCTCTCTAAACCATAGGGGAACAGAAAGGTGGACACCTGGGTGGCTCAGTCGGTTAAATGTCTGCCTTTGGCTCAGGTCATGATCTCGGGGTCCTGGGATCAAGCCCCATGTCGGCTTCCCTGCTCAGTGGGGAGCCTGCTTCTCCCTCTCCTTCTGCCCCTCCACTCTGCTCATGCTCTCTCTCTCAAATAGATAAAATCTTAAGAAAAGAAAGAAGGAAAGAAGGAAGGAAGGAAGGAAGGAAGGAAGGAAGGAAGGAAGGAAGGAAGGAAAAGGAAAAGGAAAAGGAAAAGATAGATCGTACGTGGAGACCATCCCTGGTATAGGCTCTCAGCACACACCCAACCTGCAGAGGAAAGCACCCTTCCCAAAGCAGTATGAATAATCAAAATAATGTTAATTTAGCTGCCATAGTTCCACACAGGACTTTCAGAACATATTTTACTACGCTGCTTCACCCAAAATAAAATCTATTATTAGCAGAAGAACAAATAGATTAATGAAAGAGAATATAATAAGGCAACATAAGTTCTAAGAACATTTAGGAAATTCACCAAAGTATTTTCTCCATTTATAATAGCTCCACAATTAAGTTATTACCATACTATCTGAGACAAGAGAACTAATACTTTTGTTGTGCCCATTCCCAAAATCTGTGCAGAAACCAAGCCAGCCTCATAATCACTAAGCTCAGCGTTCCATTAGGAAAATAACACATAAAATTGAACATAGAGATGATAGAAATAAAACTTCTAAGGTGGAAACTGACTTTATTACTGCTAAATCATATGAATAATTTCTAATTGATTTGTATTGGGCCAGCATCTTATATTCCAGAACCATGTTCATCTATTTATCACAATATTCTATAATATGACATATGGAAACTAATACAATGCTTCATTAATATTTACGGTCTTTCTCTAGTTATGGCTCAGAGATATTTAACATTCTAAAACATAAGCACTGATAATTACATGTTTTACATTTTACTCTAATTTTTAATATTGCCAAGATTATTGAGTATAACTAACTTTTTAACTATGTACTCTTTTCTCTCTAACCATTAGCATATCAATCAAATTTGCATTATTCTGGCTTGCTCATTTTATTAAAAGCGATTTCAGAGCACAATTGACTTTTCATTTGTTTAACAAGTGAAGAAATATTTACCCTGACAGCCATTGAATTGTAGAGATTCATCTTCATAGCACAAGATGCAAACTGTGAATCAGGAAAAAAAGAGACGGCATATAGTTCAGTTACACAAAGACAGTGCAGCCTATTTTTACATATAAAAGATAAGAATCTTTATACATAATACATAATAAGAGTTCTGGGCTTAGAAAAATGAAATCAAACTTTGTATTGAAGAGATAGGCTTCCTAATACATAATGCAGGCTTAACCAGAAAAATCTATGGTAGTCAAACTAGGAGCTAATGGAGATATATGATCATAAAATGCTCTCCGCTGAGTTTGATAATCAATGGTGCTCTACTGAGAATAGAATAACAAAGCAGAAATATTCACAAGTGCTGGTGACACGTAGTATTGTATGATTTATTCACTGGGGTTCTTTTAGCCAAAACTCACAGTAACATAAAAGGAATTCATATTTCAAGACGTCTGGTTTAATGAAAAATTCAAAGAAATGCTGTCTTCAGTCGAAATCCTTCAAGGATATGGATGCAGTGATGGAGCAAAATTGTGCCTTCCAACCATCTGTACAAAATGTTATGTACTTAGCTGCCTCCTGAGTAATCCTTAGGAATTTTGTTTCATTTAATATTCATTTTAACACCATAAAATCATAAATACAATGATATCACGTTACAGCAAATCCCCTGATATAGTGAAGACTTCCTAAGGTCTTGGTTTCTTTCTAGTATAGATACATCTGTCTATTAATATACAAATCTCTGTTACACTACATAATCATTTAGCAACATAGCTTATTTCAAGGCAAATATTGCTTTAAATGAAGTCTCTACATCTGTTATATCTTTTAATTAAAAACAAAATTAACATAACTCATGACAGTACAATAAATAGCAAAAGCAATGAAATATACATTTTTAATACAAAATATTACTTTATCTATTTTTATTCAATCGAAATTCATTTGACTAATATAACTTGAGCTTAGGCATTAGGTGCTGTGTTTCAGGCAAAAATCAGAGATAAGTGCCTTAACCTTTTATATAGGGGTTTTCTTCCCTGCAACAAACAGAAATTCATATAAAAGGGTTTCACTGTAATTAGGATTGTTTGAATTGCCTGGTCTGATCCAAAGCAAACTGTCTATGGAGAGCAGCAGGGCTGGATTATTTATCAACAGTCTGAGCAATTAAGAAACAGTTGGCTGCAATATGTTATTTACAAATGAACACAATGATGTGACTTCATTTTAAATTCTCTTTCTTCGTCATAGCAAGTGAAGTATAATTCTTGGCGTTTGAGGTGAATACTTTAACACCATATTTCTTCAAGTCCGATTGATGTAGATATAACCATTAAATTATTTTATACAGGAGAAACATACTAAAAACTAAGTATCTAAAATGTTTGGGTTCAGAAAGAGGCAATGTTTCTTATCTTTAATATGGTGCTGTTCAGTTAGAAGCACTGATGATGTTTGAGCTTTCAAGCCACAGACATGAGTTCAGGTCCTGATGTTGCTTTTACCAGCTGTGTGGCTTTGAACAAGTTACTTATATCCGGCCAGTCTTGACTTCCATGCTCACAAAATGCAACAGTACATATTTCATAGAGTTGGGGTGAAGATTAAAATGAGACAAAATTTTTAAGGTGCTTGGGACATAGTTGATGATTATAAAAGGGATTATCACTGCTGCTCTTACACATTTTGTAGCTAAAAGTATGTAATTTAACAATAAGTAAAATTCCGAAATGTAAGAGGTTAAATTTTATTCTGGACTCAGAGAAAAGAGAGATCTAGGTTTTAAGTGTATGGGTTCTGACTTTTATAGCTAAAAGGTGGAAAAGCACTTTGATTCCAGTATATCATTCTCATGTGAACCACTCACTGATATTAAATTCATTTGCTTTGGAAAGTAACAAAATGTATTTATGTGAAAAATATTGCATGATCCCACCTTCAAGAGGTACCTGAAACAGCCAAATTCACAGAGACAGAAGGTGGAATAGCAGTTACCAGGGGCTAGAGGAAGGGGGCAGCTTTTGTTAAATGGGTAGAGTCTCCATTTGAGATGAAGGAGAAATTTTGGAGATGAGTAGTGGTGATAGTTGCATAAAAATGTAAATGTACCTAACGCCACTGAATAATAGGGTACAGTTAAAAATGGTACAGACGGTAAATTTTATGCTATGTGTATTTTACCACAATTTTCAAAACACTAAAAAAAATCATTTGTGAATGTGAATTGTTCATTTTCATAAGCTTATCTATGAAGACACATTTAGACACTTTAAAATTTTGTAAGATTTCTTTCATCTAAGACTATTTATTTCCATTCTGAGCAATGATACTACTTGTTTTATTAATATTTGTTCTTTTGGTATATGAGTAGTTAAAATATAAATCATACAAAAGCCTTTGTTCTTAATATTGTCTAGAATTCTGTCCTCAAAATTTGTTTTTTAATTCCATGGAGTTGGATAAGCAAAGAATATCCTAGCTACTAAATATTAATAGTATTTCCAACAATGACGAGCTACTGTAATTTCTCAACAGACAAAATTCTTAAAATTTTCTTACTATTTATTAATTTCCCATTTTATCATAAGATACTAAGTCTACTAAGACTAAAAATCTGGAGTGAAAGTCAAGCATGTTTGTTGAATAAACAAAGAAAGGGAAAGAGAGGGGAAAGGGGGACAGAAAGAGAGAAAGAAGGATAAACAGAACTGATATGTTGCATTTACAACAAATAGAGCAGGAAGAATTTCTGGGATGAACACTAAGTCAACCATTTGCTAGCTATATGGCCTTTGTCACACCATCCACCTCAATTTTTACAAGGCTTCTGAAATTTTTTTTGGAGGATATAGCCCTTTTAAAGACATAATTTTCTGCGTGGTTAGTATCCATGTGAATCTTCTGGACAGGGCTGCTATTCAGTGGGATTGGACCATGATTACCGATGAAAGCATGTTTCATATTTTGAGTTTCTTTCTTTTTTCTTTCTATCAGGTGAATTACAATGGGAGGGTGGTTGGGGATAAATGAGAACCACCCTCTTAGAGGTCAAGAGATAGTCAAAGCTTACCACAATCAGGTCCCAATTTTTCCCCTCAATTATCTCTTACCACTCCATTCCTTTAAAGCTCAAGCTGATCAAATTACTATTTTTATTTCTTTACCTCCATGTCCATATTACTCCCCTTGCCTCCAAATGTCTTACCATTCTTTTCCAGCTGTACAAACCTTATCTCTCCTGTTTTTCTTGCAAGCATTTATAGAAGAAACTATCTTTTCTCTCCTACTCCAAGTACTGTCAGCTGGAGGAAGCTGGCATTCTCCTAGTTCCAAAGCATACTTTCAAACAATTTCATACCAGTAAGAAGTACTCCTTTAAAAAGGACAACAACAACAACAAACCAAAAGAACAAGGAACCTTTTTAATCTCAAACTTTCCACACTTAAGACTATCCCTTTTGGTATTGTCATACTTCAGGTATCTGATTACTTACCCTCCTTCCTCCTTCCTCCTCACTTCTCCCTGACTTGCTCCAAGTATGCTCTAAAGATTCTGACATCAAGCTAATGGTCTAACTCTTCATCACAACTCCTGTCATTATCTTGAGAGTTTTCAAATTCATGTAGACAACACATTTAATTACTAAATCCATAGCCATGTTCCAGACCTTGTGAACTAGAAATGTTCCCCCTCTTAAGTCTTAAACTCTTAATGCAAATTCCTCTCCTTCAACCCCTGGTGGCTTGACTTCTCTTAAAGGTTCTTCTATCTGGTTTAGACAGATTTAATACAGATATTTCTTGTTCCCCATTTTTAAGTTCCTTCTTCACATATTTTTATATACAATGGCTACATGGTATTTTGCTACATGAACATACCATAAATGACCTAATAGTTCCTTTATTGAGTATTTATGTTGAAAACCAAAAAAAGATGAGTTTCAAGAAGGAAACAGTCATTTTCAAAAGCACACCTTAAAAAAAAGTTGTTTTTTTGTTTGTTGTTTTTTTTATCAAATGGTTCATTTTTATTCCGGTATAGTTAACATATAGCGTTCTGTTAGTTTCAGGGGTACAATATAGTGATTCAACAATTCTACACATTATTCAGTGCCTACCACAAGAGTACTCTTTAATCCCCATCACCTATTTCACCCATCCCCCACCCACCTCCCCTCTGGTAACCATCAGTTTGTTCTCTATAGTTAAGTCTGTTTCTTGGTTTCTCTCTCTCTATCTCTCTCTTTTTTTTTCTTTGCTCCTCAAAAGCAGAACACTTAAAGCAATACATATTCATAATAATTTTGAGTAATACATTTATATAAACTCAACCAGATCAGTTGGCTTTTTGTTAAGATTGAGCAGTACAAAGGAAACACTTGTATTAAAGTGATGACAATGGAACCTTTAAAAGCCATGCACATATGGATAACAGATATCATGAGCATGAGGCTTTGTTATTTTCCACATCAGTGCTATCCTCATTTCATAATTTTGAGTATAATCATTAAAATGATTTATTATCAAATAATCCTGAGTATTTTGTGCATATGCTTTGCCTTGTTTGTTGGCAAACGATACCAATCTGTTCATTATCAACAGCTGATTTTTAAAATACCCTTTCTTTTTCCACATACACACAAAATTAAAAGCCATATATATTATTTCTTACAATTATTATTAATATAATCTTTAAAAGCAGGAGAACCAAAGCTAAATTCATTTCATAATTATCATGAAAATATATTAATAAAGTTTTAAATTAATACCAGTAGGTCAGAAGCTTAAGTTATCTAGCCTTTAGTATTTATCTAAACTACAAGACCCTGAAGGGAAAAAATGTTTCAGTTTTCTGCTCTGACACTAAAGGGTGATAAATGTTGCCTTCTTAACTTATAACTGATTTGGAGGTCCTTCTGTTGAAGTTTCTCTCTCCCTTTCCCTCTCCCCCTCCCCACCTCACACTCTCTAAGATAAATAAATCTTAAAAACAAAGAACAAACAAACAAGAAAGCTCCCAAAGCAGTAGGACCATTTGAGTATCCAGTAAGAAGAGCAAGTTGCAGTAAAGTTAGAGCAAGAGTTCAGCAGGTATGAAAACGCATATGCACCGAGCACACACACCAGATAGCCATCGATTTCACTAACAGGAAACGATTTTCAACGTTGTGAATCAACAATCCTAGACCCCTAAGATGGACAAATTTGGGTTATGTTGCCAGATACAGCAGCCTGGAAGTCAGCAGGAAGGCCAGAAAAGGAAGTAGAGAATAAAAAGAAGCAAAAACAATAGTCATCAAGGAAGCAAGAGTCCAATCTCAAAAGAAAACTGTTAATGACCTATTATTGTTGAGTTAATGAGGGCACCGTAGTGGAGAACCCATGATCCTTCAGGGCTGGATAAGCTAGCTGGTGTCACAATGAAAATTATTTAAAAGCTGGATAGAAATATTTTAGTTAATAGAATTTTGAGGGAGGCTGTCTAAAACTACTGAACCTATCTAAGGAGATCCTAGGACCTGTCTTTTCACAGTTCACTTCCTGTGTGACCTTTGCCACATCTCAGACTGTTGACAATGCCAAATTTGCTAGCGGTTCGTCTGGTTACTGTGATATTGTGTCTCTGCTTTTCTAGTCATTATCTGTGTATAATTCCCTTTCCTCTGCCTAAATCCCACCTAATGTGTTCCACAAGTCTCAATTCTTGGCCCTGGCTCTACTCTTAAGATATGTTTTTTTTCCCCATTAGGTAGAAATTCTAGTCATCTTGCAATGATGGTTCTAAAATCTTTGTGTCCAGCTCTGACTCTTAATCTAAACTCCCATTCAGTAGTTCACTTTAATAAGCATTTGGGGAGTGTTAATTATCATATGCCAGACACTGCTGAGAGACTCTGCAAAATCGCCTTACAAGATACCACCACATGGAGGTGTCCTAACATCATCACAAACTCAAAAAGCTCAAAACATCTTTCTGTAAGCTTTACTGAGTGCCCCATCCGAAATGTTTCTTATAAACATGCACGCTTTTGTTATCATTATAACCATTAATCAGGTTTGCGGAGATAAAAATGCAGCTATCTTAGCAGCTTACAAAACAAAAAGTTTCTCACTCACATTATGTGTAGACTAGGGTTCCCTACAGCTATCTATGCTCTACATCTCTTCATCTTAACCCCAAGGATGAAGGAGCAGCCCAAGACTAGGGTGCGCTATTCTTATGCCAGAAGGAAACAGGAAGAAAGCTTCTTAAAGGTTCATCTTGAGTGTGGCATATGTCCCATCTGCTCACAACACATGGCTTAGCCCAAAATCAATGAGATGGGAAAGAATCATTCTTTTATGAAGAAGGGGGCACTGAATAATTTTGACACATATTGATACAATCACCAGCCGTGTTGACCATAGCAAAAGTCTTCCAACATATATATCCCTGTGAATCATGTAATCAGTTAGCAAAAATGTCTGCAGGCTTTCTATGTGACATTTGCTGTGATACATTTGAGATACAGTAAATTGAACAGTTACCCATTCAGGAGCTCCCAGTCAAATAAGAGATGTAGATAAACAAATGTATCACAGTGGGACAAATGCCTACATGAACAAAGCTAGGAAGGCACACCTGATATCTGCAGTCTCCCATCATTCTACACTCAGCTTCAGGAGCTCAGGGAAGGTTAATATTTAAGTCTGGAACAGTAAGTAGAGATTTGGACCAATGGGAGGCAGCTCAGATGAAGGAGGGAGGGCATTCAAGGCAAGATAAAGGGCTTTGCAAAAAAACCTGTAGGACATTGCATATTTTGACAATGGCAAACGATTTAATGTGCCCAAAGTATATTTTATACAGGTGTAGCAAGAAGTGAGGTTAGAGAAGAAGCAATAGGGAGACTATGAAAAACCTGACATGTCACGTGAAAGAGTGTGAACTTTAGGCTGTATGCTATGGCAAGGGCTATAGGCATGGGAGTAAAATGATGATGTTTAGACTGAAGTCAAGAGACTTTTATGAGGGGAAATGGAAAGTGTTTGATGGCTGATAGGAGATAAATAGTAGGGAGAAGGAGGTAGTGGAGAGTCTAGGATGACTGGATTTCTGGTTGAATGGTTGTACCATTTATCTGAATAAAAGAATATATAAGGAGGAACAGGTTTGGGGTACCTTAGGGGCATGCAGATAATATTTTAATAAGTAGCATGTGGATTTATATGGATCAGAAACTGAGAACTTTAGGCAAATCACTGAATCTTCCTAAGCCCCCATTTTTCTATCTATAAAATGAAAATAACACCTGTACTTTCTACTTGACAGATTACTAGAAAATATTAAATAATGGATATAGTTTTTAAACAAGAAATTCCTTTAAAAATGTAGGAAATTACTTTTTAAAAGTCACATTCAACTCCTGACCAACCTTCTGCTAGTCCCCAAATTCTTTGAGCCATCCAGATCAACATCCTCCTGTCTCCCATCATACCATGCTCATTCCCAATTTCAAAACCTCATTCATGCTGTTCCTAATGGAAATGTCCTTCCCTCTTCCCAGTCTACCGTTTACTGATCCCCTGGAGGTCAGTTCAAGTCTCATTTCTTTGATCTTTGGAGATAACATTAACTCCCCATTTAAGCACTTACTATCTGTCCATGTGTCTGGTGGGAGAGTCCCTTTTAAATTGACTTTCCTTTTTTATTAATTTACTTAATAGATAATATTTTCATATTGTTTAAAATTCAAAAGCTACAGAAGAGTTTATAATAAAAAAAAGTCTCTTTTTAAAGATTTTATTTATTTGAGGGAGACAGAGCACATAAGTGGGGGGAGGGCGGTGCAGGGGGGAAAGGAGAAACAGGCTCCCTGCTCAGCAGGGAGCCCAACTCAGGGTTCCATCCAGGACCCAGAGATCATGACCTGAGCTGAAGGCAGACGCCCAACTGACTGAGCCACCCAGGCACCCCAAAAAAGTCTCTTTCTTATGCTTCTACCTTAAGGACCCAGTTTTCTTCTCCCTTAGGCAATTAATATCATCAGTTTTTTGTGATCCTTTCCCAGACAAGCAAATTAAATCACTGGCTTTCAAGTCATAGTATGGTGGCTCAGGTGACAACAGAGGCCACAGAGAAAGAGTCCAAGCAGTTGAGTTTCTTCAACTTCCAAAACAGCTGCACCTCTTACACCTGTTTTATACATAGGCTAAAAATTTTGCTAACATTTTAGTGAAGGAGGGGTTCTATCCCTAAGTTTTAAAATCACTAACCTATACCACTCATTTTGTAACTTAATCATGTACTATATGGCATTGTTATTATTGCATATAGCTGTTAGGCCAAAAAAATTACGCAGAATAAATTTGGGAAATGATGATTTAAACACAGTTACTACAGACTATGTGTGTGACAGGATAATTAATGTAGACTTAAACAGTATCTTTAATTCCTGTCCCACCCCCCAACCCAAGAAAGTAGCAGGCCATCCATGTGTTCCTGCTTCAGATGGCTTATGTGTGACTGTCCATCCCTACCATGCTCTGCTTTCCTAAAACCTGAGCTCTGAGAAATTATGGTGGCATGGGAGAGAGATAATAAGAGGGGAGCTATGGGCAGAGAAAGAGAAATAAAGGAGTCAAGATTCCACATGTCTGGGGAAGAGCTGGGCATTAGCTTTTTAAAATAAGGTATTACCACATTTGGCATTCCTATTGCTTCTGGGAGGTGGCTAAAACTCTAGGAATAGACTTGGTGGCACCTGTGGAGGAGACAGGACTCAAAGCACTAGGGATATCGGGATAGTGACTCTAACAAAAATTCCATTCCCTTTATGTGGCCCACCAGCCACAGAGTTCTCCAGGGATGAACGTTGAGAGATCAACGACATGGGCTAGGACAATGAACTTCCTCTGAATGAAGCTGCACAAAGGTGGGGATCTCTGGTGTGTTCGCACTACTTAAGCTTTGTGGACCTCTGTATAACCCAAAGGAGGGAAATCTCCAATAATGAACTGAACTTCAACTGCTTACCAGCTCAGTACATAAGGGTTTTGGAATCACATCAAATTGAGTTTGAACTTTTCTCCACGTATCACTAACAGTATGTCCTTGGGGAAGTAACCACTTCTGAGACTAAAATTCTTCATATATAAAACAGTGATAATATTCATAGGACTTATATAAGTCGGTATACACATTAAACACATAAAATGTTTACGATATTTTAGTCATACTAGTCAATCAGTAAATGGCAGCTATTTTAATTTCATTCAGTAATTACTTATTGAGGTCCAATTATGTTATCTGAGATCCTTCTGTTAGGTCCTATATACATAATGGCAAAAATAGATAAATAAATAAAACAGACGTGTTCTAAAATAGCTTACAGCTTAACAGGCTTAAAAACTACCCAGAAGCAAGCTAAATGAGGAAAATCTCCCTTTTTTTTCCCCCCAAGATCTCAAAGATAATTAGATCCAAAACTGGAGAATAACTTAGTGATCATGCTGAGTGATATTCTTTTTAATCAAACTCAGTTAAGACACTAAAGTAACAAAACAAATTTCCTAGAATGGATCATTATATGAATTTTTAAAAATATTTTTCAGCAACCTCAACATCATTAGAATAAATATAGATTCCAAAGTTGAATACATTGATAATAGTCACTGAAATGTTTATACTCTTGTATATTTAATTAAAAAGAGGTCTCAATCATTCATAACCTTCTGACTAGTGGCTTGTGAGTAGAAATTACAGCAATGGAAGTCAAGTCAGTAATGCTCATGGAATGCCATATGCATACATACACTTTATTGTCTTATCTATACATTGATATAGATTCCCCAACTATGAATGTATAATGGGGCCAGAGATCACTCAGCACTCCATAAAAAATACCTTATTTTTTTGATCATCCCCTTTAAGTAATCTGATTCCATTAAAAGTTGGTTTGAAGGAGCTTCTGCTGGCCATATCATTTTTGAGCACCAAACCAATTAGTGATAGTAATTTATTATAACCCATTGAATAAAACAGGAATCCATTAGTTCATACTGATGTAAATAATAAAAAGGACAAAAAATTTAACAAATATAATAATTGATTCTGGCCAAAGCCATCAATGAATGCTAAACCTAGTATAAAAAAGCTTGATGAGAAAGAGGATATATATATATACACACATACACACAGTTTTGAACTATCTCCCCACCCCCATGGGGCACCTAGGTGGTTCAGTCGGTTAAGCATCTGTGTTCTGAGAGCATCACTGTGATTTTAAAACTAGCTATAAGAGAGATCCAACAGTTACAAAAAGTTCATGGCAGAATTATTGTTTGAATACTTAATTTCACAAAATCTAAAATAGTAGGCTCTTCCTCCAAGCAGTTTCTGTACTTTATCAACATGTTTTAAAGTTGTTTTTTTTTTTTCAAAGATCTTATTCATTTATTTGACAGAGAGAGACAAAGCAAGAAAAGGAACACAAGCAGGGGGAGTGGGAGAGGGAGAAGCAGGCTTCCCGCTGAGCAGGGAGCCCGATGCGGGGCTGGATCCCAGGACCCGGGGATCATGACTTGAGCTGAAGGCAGATGATTAACAATTGAGCCACCCAGGTGCCCCTTACAGTTTTTTCACTAAAGGTGACTACTTATCATTTACTTATCTAATTATTTTTATCTTTTCCTCTCTATATCTTTTAATTTCACTTAGATGCAACTAACCAGGAACAAATGAAAAACAAAATTAAGCTATTGTAGTCAAAAATAGTAACAAACCAAAAAATAAATGAAGTAGGCCACTGATTAGAAACTTTCTCATTTTGTACCAAAAAAATTTTTTTTTTCTTAATATCCTAAAACTCTTAGCTGAAGTGTAAGTTGGCACGCTACCATATACTTCTACAAAACTATCAATGGATAGAGATGGTTGTGGTATACCACATTTCTTAAGGCAAATCTTCAAAATATCCCAACAGCCAATATCCCAACAGACAATGGTAAGAGCGAAATTGTCTTATTTTTATATTTTGTTGAATTAATTTTGGCCACTTTAATTCAATTAATGTTTATTGACTATGTTATGAAACAGGGATTAATCTAAATGTTGATGGTCCAAAAATGAACAAGCTACTGTACCTACCCTGAAACAGCTCAACATCTAGAACCTGGAGGAAATCACCGACGAATAAGTGCATATAAATGCATACGCTGTGAAAGTTACTTTAACAAAAAGAAAATGTCTGGTGTAGTCTGGGTACAAAGAAATGAGTCATCAATTCTCCATGGAAAAACAGAAAAGGCTTCTCAGAAGAGGTCTCATTCTAAAATTTAACCCCAATTTTGTTCTTATGTAAATACTTATACCAATAACTTCCAAGCTGCATGTAAATATGACTGAAGTTAAGTTACAGCATACTGTATAACTCAAATGCTAACATACATAAATTTTATAATATTTACCTTTACAATTAGTTGATACTTTTGTCTCCCTGAGTAACTTCTCCACCATTTTTGAATAACAGTTGTTACTCTATGTAAATTCCTGGGTAAAAAATATACTTATTAGTATGCTTCCTTGAATGAGATTATTGCTTAAGTTTTTTCTTAGACTGTATTTTCTACAATTCAAGAACTCAAATTCAAAGCCAAATTTTTGTGTACTTTTAAAGGGCAGAGCTATCATTCTGCAATAGAATTAACCATTTCTAGAGGTAGAAAAGGGGGCAGAAATAAATATTCAGTATTCCTTTTGGGCTTATGATTAAACATCTTTAAATTTCAAATATTCTTCAATACTAACTCTTGGAAATATTTTTGAATGTTAAGACTATAAAACAGGTCAAAGGAACACGCTGAAAAATAAGCCAGGCAATATTGATGTGAGTCACCGTTAAGTACTTAGAAATAATTCTTGAGGTCAAGAAACGCTTCCTCTTTCATGCTTATATTTCCCAGTCTATCCAAGCTAATGACATGTTAATCTGCTGAATTAAAAAAATACTCTCTTTGCTGCCATGTTCCTAGTTGGTATAGGGGCCAGAAGAGAAACCTCATCTTCCCACTTGGATCTGCAATTCTGGCTCCCCAAGCTAACAGAAGGAACTATACAGTATAATCCCCAGTTCACCATCTGAATGAGTTATTTTGTGATAGGCATTTTCCTCCTCCACCTTATCCAGGGCAATTCTTTTTAGAATTGCGAGAGACTGAAGGAAAGTTTGAGCACTGAAGAAAAAGAACAATTAAGATAGGGAGATCAGCTTCAGTGTCTTTATGATCAGGATGGCAGCATTCTGGTATCATTTGCCCTTATCTATCAACATGTTGGAGAAGACTGGAATAGCTTTCTTTTTGTTTTATTTTGTTTTGTTTTTCCTTTCTTATCAGTCAGTGAATTCATGCTATAAATAAAGTCCAGTCATTTGTCACATCCTATGGAATTGAAGAAAAGAATCTAATCAAGTGTATTTTTAAAAATTAGAGATATAGTTGATATAATTTAGTTTTTTGACATGTAAGAAAAGACCAAAAGAGTTATTTCTTTAAAAAGGACATCATATAATTTATTAACTTTATTATAGGTAAAATAAAAGATTATTTGCAATCAGCACTTACATGAATAAATTACATTTTCTAAGGAGTATATTTTTATGATATATCTGACGTTTCCATGACAAAATCATATACCTGATATATGCCCGAACTTGACATCCTCGAAACCAGCTCTGGATTTTAACTGCTGCATCATACTCCTTTTTCCTAAATATATCTACAACACTAAAAAGAAATTTTTTAAAGCATTTCATTAGTGGCTAATGTAATTCTAAAGCAAATCAACCTGTTAAACTTAACCTTTAATTTCTTCCAAAATGATAATTATAATTCAAATGTCATTTTAAATAAAATTAAAATACTAAATAAAGCGTTTCAGAAATCATGAGCTATATTTTTAAAATTAACCTTTCTCTGAGAGGCCATGTGCTTTCAACAGCTTTACTTTTTTTTATTTTTATAATCACCTATTTTGCAACTAATTAATTTACCAGTGATTCTTACAAGGAAATAAAGCAACATGCATTTTTTCATTATTTTAAAAACATAATTTCTTGAATTTACTATTTGAATGCCACTACACATATCATGCAAGATTAAAATACTTGAATCAGTTAAATGAACTGCCTCTAAGTAAAATGAATCCATCACAGAATGCCTATTCTAGATAGAATTCTCAGAAACTCCATTTAAGTTAAAGCAGGGGCAGGGCCATAGGCTTGTAAAAAGACAAGAAATTCAGTTGTTAGGTTTTACTGACTTACAGCAAAAAAAAGGTTTAGTCAAGACAGATCGCCATTTTAATTTTACCAGTCATTGTAATTCTCCCTCCCCATCCCTGTTAGATAAAGTGATACTGCTTAAGGCAACTACTATGCACCACAAAGTAATTTCTTTCCTAGAATGCTGGTTGGCACCTAATTAGCACTTTATGCTTGCTGAATGAATAAAGAATGGCTAACCATTTATTTCTTAATTTTTTTTTTTAATTCCCTCAAAATAGTGTTTCCTTGGACAGGTTATTTTTTTGTTGTCATCATATGCTAGATTAAATACATAGATTTCATTAAATTTATATATTATAACTAGAACAAAGACAGAAGGGGGAAAACCCTCAAACAATAAAATTCTTAAACAATACCACGAAGTTGGCTCAGAGAAAGAAAATAGGATGAGCAGTTAAGCGGTCAGTGGCAAAAAGCTGGAGAAACAAGCGGAAGGATTTTAGTTCTAGATAAGCAGGGAAGAGAGTTACCTGAAAGCCTGACTCTAAAGGACTCACAAAAGCAAAAAGAAAAACAAAAATTATGCATCAGTCAGTGATCCAGATGTGAAGAGTAGTGGAGAGAATTCACACAAGTCAGTAAGGTTGAGAGGCGCTCTAGACAATTAGGAAAAGAAAAGAAAGTTCGATTATCAGTGTGTGTTTGTACTACGCGTACAAAATTATAGCAGAGACATGTATAAACCACATTCTTGGTTCAAATGAAGTCCTTCACTCCACCGGGCCCTCCCTGACTCCCCAAACCACAGTAGGGCTTGCCATTGTATACCCTCTTAGCTCTTCACGATATTTAACACAGTCATGCATCAGGACTGTTTGGTGATGGTCTTTCCACTAAACTTTAAAATCCCAAAATCAGCAATATTACCCACTTTGTCCCACATGCATTCCCAGCGGCTCCAGAGGTAACTGATACTTCTCCTAACAGTCAGTCTTTGTCTTACCAAAGCTGCTTTCTCTCGGGGAATGGCATGCCTCTTACAGACAAATTTAATCCCTGTGAAGACTGCCACTCAGAAGCTTCCCTCACTATACCCACCAACAACATTAAAATATTATCCCCATTTGACAGAGGAAGATATTAAGGGAGACAGAGGTGTAGGGATTTGTCCAAGGTCACATCTTAATAAATGTCAGAGCTGAAATTTGATCCTAGATACTCTGGCTCCAAAAGCTGGATTCCTAACCATCACTGCACCTAAAGGAGAAGAGAGGAAAGAAGGATAAAAACAGGAGATGGGAGGAAAGTAAAAGGGGCGGGGGGGGGGGGAAGGAAAAAAATTAAAAGGAAGACTGCATGTAAGCCATTTTCAAATATAATACTAAAATTCTGTCATAAAAGAGCACCCATCTCCTTAAAACAATAAACTGAGACTAAGATGTGAAAAGACACCAACATCTATAGTAAAAAACCAAAAATTTCAGATATACCAGGTATGGGTGAGAATGTACTGCAATAGGAACTCATAATATTGCTAGTAAGAAATAATTCAGCATTTAAACACATACAGAAAATTTTCATTTATATAAACGAAAAACTCACAAAACTTTAGGATGTTAAATAAGGAAAGAAAAAAGGCGGCCCAATTATAAGAGTCAGTATTTTGCAGCATCATAGAAGTTAATGGGAAGGTAGCAGGAAGGGAGACCATGGTTGAGCAGTACCAACAGTCAACAAGTGACTACATTTCAAAACAGGGAGGGGCGCCTGGATGGCTCAGCAGGTTAAGCATCTGCCTTCAGCCTCCATAGGGCTCCCTGCTCAGCGGGGAGTCTGCTTCTCCCTCTGCCCCTCCCCCTGCTCCTGCTCCCTCTCTATTAAATAAATAAATAAATAAATAAATAAATAAATAAATAAATAAATAAATAAATAAAACCTTAAAAAAGGGGAAGAAAAAAATATTCAAATAAGATATACAGATACACCTAATTATTTTAAACTCATGTATAGCTTGAACCTACACTTTACTTATTACTGTCATTAGAAATGCAGAATAAGCAATCAAATCATCTGTTTTGACTTTGTTTTCTAATTTCTCCTGGTAATAATGCTAACATGTAATATATAGTCAAGAAGATTAAATTCTCTCTTTTTGGAGCTCTGAACACCAATGTATATAAATATAAGCACAGATATAGTAATAAGAACTATACATCTTAATTAAAGGGAAATATTTTAAAAATAACTAGTAGTTAACTTACTGCTAAGTTTTAATTTATATGCTGTAATTTGACCCCCATACACATTTCTCTATTGCCCTTTTTTTAACTGCTTAAAAATGAAATTTACAGATACTTGGGATACCACTGGGATGCTGAATACTCATACAATATGTCATGAACTGCTAGACTTTTTATGTTTAAAATGAAAAATGTGGGTAACACTTTATTTTTAATGGTATATTAATTAGTTCCAAATTACAATGAAAATCCTATAGCAGTGAATAAAATATGACATCTACGTGAATTTGAAATAAATTTATTATGATCAGTATTATCACAATGAATACTAAATGAATTAATAATGATGAAAGACCAAAAGTATCACCATGAATGTAATAAAACATTGAAAAAAGCTGGAAGTTTGCAGTCACTTCATCATCAACTAGAAATAAGTACTATAACCCTGGATAACACTATATTCATGTGTATCATTAGTGGCTGGAAATTAATTGACAATAAATAGAAAATGAAAAAATGTGTAGTTAAAGATCTTTCCAGTAATGTGCAAAAAATCAACATACTGTTTAGTCTGACCTATGTGTACTAGCTATTGAATAAAAACTAGATTAAAAAGCCAATCATCTTGGCTTCTCATTATCATATGACTTTTAACTACTTTAGATACTAGGGATAAAATTCTAATATTATCTGCCCTATATTAGAAAATATATTAATGTGCTATTATAAAGTATATTGATGTGTAAAATGTTTTTGCTTATCACTTCACTATTAGGGCTCAAGGATGTAAAGCTTCTTAAAGGCAGAAATTATGTTTAATCTATACTTTGTGTTTTAATTATCACTCATGTGCCTAATAAGAGGTCAATAACTAGTTGAAAAATAGAACTACATTTAAGAATCTAGAAGCCATGTTTTGGGGGCACCTGGGTGGCTCAATAGTTTAAGCGACTGCCTTCGGCTCAGGTCATGATCCTGGAGTCCAGGGATCGAGTCCCGCATCGGGCTCCCTGCTCGGCGGGGGGTCTGCTTCCCCCTCTGCCCTCTTCCCTCTCGTGCTCTCTGTCTCTCATTCTCTCTCTCTCTCAAATAAATAAAGTCTTTAAAAAAAAAAAAAAGAATCTAGAAGCCATGTTTTGTTTTCATTAATAGTCCTCATTATTATTATTATTTCACAGCTCAATGAATAATGAGTTATAAATACATATGTATTAGATCATAAAGTAGGAATTAACATGCAGATTTATAATGTATTTGCAAAATGTTTGATTATTTACTTTTCTACATCTTCTTTCTACCTTCTCTTCATTTACTGAACAACTAGGTCCTAAGGAAACTGGCAGTGGGCAAGGAAACCAGCAATCTGTGCAAGAGGGTTGGCAGTGTTGGGGGATGGGCAGTCGCAGTGGCTCAGCTAAGCCTGTGTAGGCTAAGATGGGCATCCACATGTAGGGGTGGCCTGGGTAGGATGTCACAATCTAAGGACAGTGTTCCCGTGGACAGAAGGCCTAACTCTGGGTGTCAAGGAAAGGTGAGGAAAGGTTCCACAAGGATGGGTAGCAGAACAGGGAATAAGAACCCAAGAATGATGGAAAGGGTATCCAAGTTGGTGAACCAGTGATAATTCAGCATGGAGAGGTAGAGCCTTTACTCCGTGAAAAGGGAATCCATAAAAGAGAGAATGGTTATGGTGACAGAAGTTTGGTTAGGTACAAAAGGATTGATCAAATAAGTGAATATATTAAGGATAATGAGAGCCAGGTTCTGCAGTGTTAGAAAAGGAAAGGGAGATAAACTAGAGTGAATCCTGTGGTGTGGATCTGAAATGGAATTGTCAATGTAAACTCATGGATTTCAATATATACATGGATGGATGAATAGATGGATGGATAAAGTACAGATGCAGACTGCATGCAAATGCATACATACACATCTTTTCTAGCTCTGTCCACTTGAGAGAGTCTGAGAGTAGCAACACCCAATGGCATGGGCATCCACTAAAAGAAGCAAGGGTTCCTTGAAGAAATGGATGACTCCAGAGCTGGGGTGGGAAAAGAAAAAGATGAGCCTGGAACATTTTTTGTGTGTGTCAGAAAGCAAGAAATGATGATGATGATTAGGACACAAAGAAAAGCTTCTAGTGGCTCCCATTGAACAAATATAGGACAATGCTAGCATGAACATAAGTAATAGAAGTAATGTTAACCCACAGAATAGGAACCTATGAGTCCATAATGGTATGCATAATAAACAAATTGAAAAACTGATGAGGAACAGAATACATACACAGTTTCAAATCACCTGCTTTTTAAAAATACCTACTAATTACAAAGGGAAAAAAGGAGAACATTACAGTAGAGAAGTCTAGCTGAAATTATCTTAGTCAATGATCCAAATAAATACCATCAGTAATGGGACAAATTAAAATTATGCAATATCTGGTAGGATGCATTAAAAAGATTACAGAATCACTTCTGTGATATATCTGCCAAAGATACATAACCTGAATTTAATCAAGAAGAAAAAAATCAGATAAACCCAAATTGAGTGAAATTTTACAAAATAATTGATCTGTGATCTTCAAAAGAAGGTTATGAAAATTAAAGAAAGGCTGAGAAAATGTTCCATATTAAAGATAACTAAAGAGATAAGATACATACGATCCTTTTGCTATAAAGAACATTAATGAAACAATTGGCAAAGCTTGAATGCAGTCTGAAGATTAGATGGCAGAAATGAATCAATGTTAATTTCTTGATTTTGATGGTAGAATTGTGGTTATACAATGCCCTTAAGTGTAAAGAATTGGGGGGGGTTGCAATGGGCCATCAGGTTGAAACTTACCCTCATATGATTTGTGAAAAAAACAAAAACAAAAACAAAAAACCTCTGTACTGTATTGCAACTTTTGTTAAGTTTCAGATTATTTCAGTATTTTTAAATATATATGTATGTATATATGTGCATGTATGTGTATATACACACAAAAGAATGGCATCTCAAAACTTTTCAGGGTTTTTTTTCCTATTAGAAATAACGCTTTAACGAACACCTTTACACATAACCCTGTACGTAAAATACTTTTGTGCACAAATTGTGTACACAAGAGATTTCTACAAGGTCAACAGATAAAGTGACATGCATTTGAGGCTATTATAAATTGAATTGTTTTTGTAGTTTTAAATTACAATTGCTCGTTGCTATTATATAAAAAGACAATTGATTTTTGTGTATTGGGTATTGTGTCCTACAGCCTTGCTAAATTCATTTATTTCTAGGTCATTTTTGTAGGTAGCTTAGTTTTCTATGCACACAATCATGTTGTCAGTGAATAAAGTCAATTTTGCTTCTTCCTTTGCAATTTTTACAACTTTAATTTGTCTTGCAACATTTAAAACCAGTAAACAAAGTGTGGAATGTTCGATTAAGGGTTTGAGACAATTTCTATACTAAGAGTTAAGCCCCTCTCTCACACGATACATGCACATAAACACAATTGCACAGTGAAGAAAAATGTAATAAAACTTTTAAAATATTGTTAGTAAATACAGAAAATTTTCTTATAACCATGGTTGAGAAAGATCATTCCAAGAGAGGTAAAATCCCCAAAGTCAAAAAAATAGACTGACAACTTTGGCTCCATAAAACTATAAAAACTGAAAGATACTATGGCAAGCAGTACTATAAACTTTAAACATATGGCACTGTCTTTGGGACTGGGTACTGGGAGAGACTGTGGGGAGTTCTAAGGTCACTGAAGAGACTGGCCTCTAGAATAATTGTTATCATCACATAAGCTAGAAGAGTGGGGAGGAAATTGGTATTACGAGCTGGATAAAGAATGACCTGCATTACGTATTAGCGGGACAATTAGCAAGACTTTGGAAGGTGCAAAATGTATTAATGAATTTTTGAACTTGCACAAGGTGATATTTAGGAAGCAAACTGCAAGTGCCTATTAGATTCCTTTAACTGCATAGAATTAGAGGTATCCCATAAATCTCAGTAAGAGTGTTCGTCTAGATTTAATTACAAATACTACACGTATAATTGTTCATTATTGTTTCTATTATTTCTTTTGCTCCTCTTCCCCTATCTTGAGATCTTTGTTCTAATTTAATTCTCATTTGATTTCAGAGAGTGCCTTCTTAAATACATTTCCTCAGAAAGAGTATATGGATGGCATAACTCTGAGTCTTTATGTATCTGAAAATGTCTTTCTTTTATAAAAAAAAAATGAGTAAGATCTTTGTTGGGTTTAGGTTTTTTAGATATTGCCTTGAATAATCAGTAATTATTGTCCTTTTCTCTTCTAGGTCCCTGTGTTGCACATGAGCCATTCAATGCTTCTCTCTTCCTTGGCAAATAACTTTATCTTTTCTGTCTTAGATTAGGAGCCCGTAAAATTTTTTTCTGTATCCTTGAAATTTTGCCAGATAATATCTAAGAAGTATGTCTTAAAATAATCCTGTCTGGTACTCAGAGTCCTTTCCATTCAAAGCCCATACTCTTTCTTCAGTTTAGGAATGTTTTCTTTGGTTATTTCTTTATTACTAATTTATCTTTTTCTCACTCCCACTCCCTAATTCTGCAGTGACTACCATTCACATACTAAATCTCCTGGATATGTCCTCCATGTTGCTTTCCTAAAGTATTTACATTTCAGTAGTGACTACTCTATTTTTAAATTCATTTATTATATTTTTAACTGAAAATATTTTTTAAAAATTGGTTTAAAAAAATTTTTTTTAAACTCTCTCCTTTAATTTTATTTCTGTAAGAGTTCTCATTACATTTTTAATAAAGTTTACACTTGTGTAGACCATTAATTCTAACTCTACAGTAGCCATCTATTCTGGTTTCTTGGCTTAATATCCTTCCATCAAACTAACATTACTTTGAGTGGCTTGTGAATTTTCTCTGTATAAATCTCATTTTCCTTCCCTCATGCAAAGAGGGAATAAATATATAATTTGTAAGGATGTTTAAGAATTAAATGATAGACCCATATGTAGTTCTTTTTCTACAAAGTCTCTCCCCCCCTTTTTTTTTTTTGCAAAATGGGGCCTCACAGGAACTCTTGTGAGAAATGTAGATTCTCTCACCGTAACTGAGACCCACTGAATCAGAATCTATATCCTAACAACATCCTTAAGTGATTCTAATGTACACTACAGTTTACAAAGAGCTGATCTAGCCAATAATACATGGGAAATGATAATAATTTCTTAAAGAAACCACCTTTTTTACTTTTTTCATATATTAATATTTTATATGGTTTCTGTCCCCAAACTTATCAATACCCTGTTGTTGTTTGTTGTTTTAATTAGGCAAACTTTGGAATTTTGATTCCTTCATGATCTTTAGAGACTTTCCTTTATATTGAAAATATTAATAATAATAATAATAAATGAAATGTAAGGAATGCCAGCCTATTCTCATCACAGACTTTTCATAGCTCTAGTCTCTTCTCCAAGTAACCTCCAATTTGGGGAAAATGTACCTATGCCCAAAGCCAGGAGATGGGGACAAAAGTTGACACTGAAATCTACAGGAAAAAAAATCATGTCTATTTGCATTTCTATGGCACTTCACCAGCCTTTTTCTAGAACAGTGTTTTTGAGCTCTAAAAATAGAGATTAATAAGTTACCTTGCAACACTGTGATAACCAAATGAAGTATTATACGAAAAAGTTCCTAGTACAATTCCCAGCATATAATAAGTGCTCAAGAAATGTTAGTTGTTTCACTTCCTGTTCATCCTTACTCTACCGTAATTCCTTTTTAAATGCCTATATTCCACATTTGGCTGTGAACATCAGGAGGGACGCAGCTTACTTCTTCATATAGGCATATCATGAACATAGGACACATCCTCTAAATGAATGCTCAGTAAGTGGGTAAGGTATTTATCTGTAATCATAGTAATATAGACATAATAAGTAATTTCTATCTTTAGCAATTTTTAGTAGTTTACTTAAACCAGGACTAATGATTGATTCAACGACTCATCTGTGGAATTATTAGACAAAGAATTACTGTGCATCTATCATGAATGAGGAACTATGATAGACACTGGAGACCTAAATGATAAGCAAAAAACAGGCACTCCCCATTTCAGAGGCATGATAGAGATCTCCAAACAGAACGTAAAACTGAATTGTAAGTACTGTAAGAGATACGCAGCACTCTAAGAATGTGGTAGACTAAGAACCGCTCAGCAAAATCCCGTCTTACCGACATATTTTTCCTTGGTCAGCCATCTCACTATGGTCTACCATTATCTCATTGACTCTTTTACTGTTTCTCTTAAGTTGGAAAATCCCCTGAGGCATCGCTTCCAGAAAGCCGTGGTCAAAACAAAACTCTTCCCCGAGGGAGAAGTTTGGGTGTAGACAGATGGATAAGGCTACTAGTATCTTCCTCATTCCTCTTCTATTAGTTAACATATCGATACTGATTATCTTATCAGAATAGTTTAGATGCTGTCACTTTGGGAAGACAAATGGGTCGTTACAACAGTTGAGTCAGTGTTTGTGCAATAATGGAGGCTCGAATCCCCAGGGAGGTGGGAGACACACTAAGCGCACCCAGCTGGGGAGCCTGGGTGATCCCAGCCAGGCTGTTAAAACTTCAACAGGGAGGACATTGGTTTCATCAAACTGTGGAGTGATGATGTCAAAG